>NW_026068021.1:3120356-3422856 GCF_014885135.2 Alexandromys fortis
GAACTGTGACAGGAACTGAGAGTCACAGGGCGTTCTCTAGCAAACATGGAGTGTTTCAATTCCACCAGACACCTACTTCTAACCTCTCCACCCTCCTGATGTGTAGGGATAAATTCTATAGATTCTAAGACCCCAGCGGATACATTCTAGACATTTTAAAATCTCAGCTGGTACCCGACTTGTACAGAACCAAACTGTTAGCATTTTCCCCACAATTACCTACAATAAGGTTTTACTTTTTTTTTTTAAAAAAAAGATTTATTTATTTATTATGTATACAGTATTCTCAGTACTCTGCCTGCAGGCCAGAAGAGGGCACAGATCTCATTACAGATGGTTGTGAGCCACCATGTGGTTGCTGGGAATTGAACTCAGGACCTTTGGAAGAGCAGGCGGTGCTCTTAACCACTGAGCCATCTCTCCAGCCCCAATAAGGTTTTACTTTTAGAGTGCTGGGTGTGACTTCATGGTAGAGCACCTGCCTGGAATCCTCTACTGAGGTGCTGGGAGTGTGGTTCAGTGGTAGGATACCCATAACCCCCATTAAAAGCCAGGGAAAGAAGTATATATGCCTGTAACCCCAGCAATGGGGAGGTGGAGACAGGGATCCATGGGGCTCACTGGCCAGCCAACCCAGATAAATCACTGATGGGTGAGAGCCATGTTCGATGAGGGACCCTGTCTAGAAAAGTAAGATGAAGGAATGATAAAGATATATGCAACGTTGGCCTCTGGTCTGTACATGGGACATACACACATATACACAACTTACATATATACCACGTACACACAGAGAACACAAACACATCACATACATATACACCACATGAATACAACACACATAACAAATATATACTACACGTATGCCACATGCATACAACATATATAACCCATATATAAATGTCACTCACATAAACATTGCACGCATACCACACACACACCACATATACACATGCAACATATAACACACATATCATACACATGTAGCATGCAATACCATACACACACACATAGAAGGATATTGCCCCCTTCCACCATGGGAGGACCTGGCAAGAGGGCACCACTTATGAAGCAGGGCACCACCTTTACCAGACACTGAATCCACCTAGCACTGTGGCTGTGAACTTCTAGCCCACAGAATTATGAGAAACAATTATCTGTGGATAAATTTCCCTGTCTGAGGGTTTTTGTTACAGGGGCTGGAGTGGACAGATGCCCCTCCACCACCCTTAGGGCACAGTGTAAGCTTGTCTTTAGAGCTCCAGCTACTTTCGAACTCCCTTTGTTTCTGGCTTTCTGGCATGATCTGTCTGTCTAGGCTCAGGCTCGGGCAACACTGGATAAAAAGCAACAAACCACCACTTAAATTCTCTTCCTTCCTTCCTTTCTTTTTTTTTTTTTTGTGAGACAAAATCTTATGCATCCCAGGTTGGCTTGATGAGTGTATGTGTTTTATATATGTTGTGTGTGTGTTGCGTGCATGCAGCATGTGTAACATGTGTGTTCCATGGGTATGTAATATGTGTGTTGTATATATGGTATGTATATATCATGTGTATGGTATGTTTGTTGTGCATTATGGTATGTATGTGTTTTATGTACATGACATGTATATGTATTTGTGTTGTTGCATGTATTTTTGTGGTGTGTGTGCATATGTGTATGTGTCTGTATGTGGTATGTGTGTGTTGTATGTGGGAGGTATACATGTATGAAGTGTGTGCTTTATGTGTGTGGCATATGTGATATATGTATGTGGTATGTGTGTATATGTATGTGGTGTGCATGTATGCGGTATATTATGCATGTGTGTGAGTGACATGTGCATGTCTATGTATGTGTGGAGCCAGAGGACAATCTCTGGTGTCATTCCTCGGGCACCATGCCCCATTTCTTTTGAGACAGGTTTTCCACAGCGTTGTAGCTCCCTGATTCTGCTATGTAGTTAGCCAGAGATTAGCCAGTGAGCCCCGTGGTTCCTCTTGTCTCTGCCTCCCCATCCCTGGACTACATCCATGCACCATCACACCTCACATTTTACAAGGGTACTGTGGGTGGAGCCTGGTCCTCGAGCCATTTTCCCAGCCCCCAGATCTCACCACGTGGCTCAGGCTAGTCTCAGGCTGGGCTCTCCAGCCTCTGTCTCCCTGGCGTGTGGTTACAGGCACTGGCCATCACATCTGGCTCCTATGTCCAAGTTCTCATAGATCTGCCACTTGTCCCTCCCATGAACACCTGGCCATCTCCTGACCATAGTACTTTCCAGACTGATTTTTCCAATGGAAGCAAGAGCTGCCCCTGGTAATCTGAGGTTCTGAGCTCTGTGTGGCTCCTTCTCTGCAGCCTGCCTCCCCAAGGGAAAAAACTGCTCCTAACGGGACTGCATTGCTAGGAGCTGCAAGTATGCAGTAGAGTCTGTGGCAAGCTGCCCCAGCCCTCCGCAGGCTGCAAATCTCCAGGAAATTCCTTCTTACCTCAGCAAATTCTAGCCTGGTCTCAGCCTCATTTTAGGAAAGAACTCTGCCAGGCACAGGCGGAGCCTTAAAGCAGGTTGCCTTTGCTGTTGACAAACAAGAGGTCCCTTGAGCCATAGGAATGTTCTCCTGTAATCCCAACATTGGGATGCCGTTAGTTCAGGAACAGCTTGGGCTAAAATACAATAGGTTCAAATTTGGCCTGGGCTATGAAGTAAGACCTGTCTCAAAACAAAACAAACATCTATATAGACAAGAGGCCACACAGATTAGTTAACTGTGTCCCCTACAGTCTCTTCCAGCCTCAGGACTGCGACACAATGGTCCTTTCCCTCAGGGTTCTGTTTCTCCCACTATAAACTTGATCTGACTGCCACTTCTGGCGTGTGACACTCAGAATCGCCTCTCAGGGACTTCTCCCTGAGGTAGCCCATCCCCCTCCAGGAAGACAGTTTCTCAAACATGGGACCACACTGGAACCAACAGAAGACAGAGCGAAGCCTAAATCCACTTTCTCTGGCCAATTTAGTGCAGCCCCAGCCTGACTGGGCCACCCCGCCTCAGCGGTCCCCCAAGGCTCACAATCGGCAGACGCGGTCAAGTGGATCTAAGGCGCCTCTAATTGGCTTCTTGACGATTTGGAAGCTAACGAAAGCTATGCTCGGCTCATCTTTAATTGGCATGGGGCCGCTGGAGATGCCAGTGTGGGGAGAGCCGTGGGGCCTGTCTGACACCAGACTGTCACTAAGGCTCCCGCGCAGCTCTGTGAAGGCCCATCCTCCTGCTCTGTCCCTCCCAGAGCCCTGGCCTCAGCTGCCCACCCCACCTCGCCTCTCTGTCTCCTCAGCCAGCTGCACCCACCCTAACTCCTTTTGTGTGGGTGATGGGAGACCCTGGGCTTGTAGGCCCCACCCTGGAAGGATGATCATGTTTTTGGCCACGGAGGGTGGGCTCCCTCCTCTCTTCCTCTTTTCCTTCCTCCCCTCCTTTCTTCCTCTTTCCTTCCCTCCTCCCTCCATCATTAAAGCGGTCACGTTTCCAGCTGAGACTCAGCTTTAAGAAGGACTCACCGGCGGTCAGCATTCTTTACATGTCTAGCCCTGGCTTGCCACTCACCTGCTTGGGAGTGCTGAACTGCCAACCACAAGCCCTGAATGGCCGGCTAGGTCACTCAGAGCCCAGGGGCAACCTAGTGCAGAGTTTCATCTGGGAGCCCTTGTGAGCTCTTATAATAGGTCTGGAAACCCAGCCACAGCTTCTAACTGTTCGCACCAACACCTTTGCACATACGTTTTTGTGTGTGTGTCTGCGTGTTCCTCAGAGTGTACATGTTATAGAGTGGAGGTCAGAGGTCAACCCTGGTGGTGTTCCTCAGGAGCCATCCCATCTTCTCGGTGTGTGTCTCTCTCAGAGAGTGGTAGCTAGGAGGAGAGAAGGAGGGAGAGGCGTGTGGGGACGCATACACTACAGCATACGTGTGTGAGGGCAGGGGACAACTTTGGGGAGTGGATTCTCTCCTTCCACAAATACGTGGCTGTGGGGTTCAAACTCAGGCCACTAGGATTGTTTGGCAAGCACTTTTTCCCACCGAGCCATCTCTCAGGCACGACTTTGCTTTTTGAGAAAGGTGCTGTCATTGTCACTCAAGGCTCAGAGATTCAGCTAGACTAGTCATCCAGGGAGCCGCTTGTCTCCTCAGCGGTAGTCTTGCAAGTGCTGACCACCACACCTGGACTTCCTATGATGAAGAGCAAACATGGTCCCTATGCTTGATGGGGACACTTCTCCCGCCCCTTAAAAGTAGGTCATAAGGGCTCTTGGCAAGCAGTAGACACTTGAGGGATGGGGAAGATGAAGCTGATGGACCTGCCATGCTGAGCCTGCGCATCTGAGCCTCAGGTGACCACCAAGAGCCAAACAAGGCCAAAAGCCCTTGTCTCTCGTCACAGGCCTCAAACAGAAAGATGCAGTGACACTGGAGGCTCTGGGGTGCTGGGTGACTGGGTGTCTAACCCCCGTGCTTAATGTCGACATCCGGGTTTCCTCAAGTTTTCCTGATGCTGTTCCAAAGTTCTTCTGTTTCTACTCAGACTCCTTCTTTCCATCAAAATGGCTCCGGCTTTGCTGGGGATAAATCTTATTTTATCCTTCTAATTTACTCGGACGATATTGGATAGTTTTAACATCACCTATATTATCAGCCCCTCCTGTCAGTTTAATTTCATCTACAAATTTCCCTCAATGGATTTGCCACGTGCCCTTCAAAACAGAGTTCAGCGCACTCCACTAAGGCAGTAGCAGCAGGGCTGAGGTAGCTCCAGTCTCTGGGGATGAAAGTCCATGTGATGGGAAGCCATTCACATTCCCTGTGGCGGGCAACAACATGGTGTGTATGTGTGTGCGCGCGCGTGCGCACGCGCGTGCACGTGTGTGTGCATATATGTATGTGTATCTCTGTGTGTGCATGCGTGTGTGTGCCTGAGTGTGTCCAAATGTGTGCGTAGATGCACATGAGGGCATGTGTGTGCATGTGTATTGTGCCTGTGAGTATGTGTGTCTGTGTCTATCCATATGTGTGTCCATGCCCATGTGTGTGTGCATGCATGTGTGTGCCCAAGTGTGTGTGTCTGTATGTGTGCACGTGTGTGTATCCATGTGTGTGTCCATGTCTCTATGTGTGTGTGTATGTCTGTATGTGTGTCTGTCTGTGTGTGTGTGTATGTCTATGTGTGTGTGGTATGCCTGCTGACGTGGCCTCCTCTGAC
This sequence comes from Alexandromys fortis, assembly GCF_014885135.2. Classification (NCBI taxonomy): domain Eukaryota; kingdom Metazoa; phylum Chordata; class Mammalia; order Rodentia; family Cricetidae; genus Alexandromys; species Alexandromys fortis. Next base: position 3,125,596 of record NW_026068021.1, read on the forward strand.
TTAGATGATGTTAGGAAAACGGGACTCTGAGACCAGAAAAGGAGAACGTCATGGGAGCATGCTTGCTGTTGGGCTTTTGGGTGGGGAATGTGTGAAGAGGACAAAGAGAATGAAGAGAGGAAAAGGGAGGGAGAAGATGAGGAGGGGGAGGAGAGTGAAGAAAAAGATGAAGACAGAGGGTGAGGAGAGGAAGAAGAAGGGAGGAGGAAGAGGAGAAAGACAAAAGGAGGACAAGAGACAGAGGGCCATTGCTGGGCCCTCACAGGTGTCATAAGCCCCAAGAGTCAGAAGAGACCAAAGGAAGAGCAGATAGGTCAGTGGGTGCTGTGATTACCACACGAACGTGAAAACCTGTGTTTGGATCCCTGGAGTCCAGGTAGAGCCAGACATGGTAATACACATCTGTAACTCCCTTGCTTCTATGCCGAGATAGGAGGTGGAGACAGGAGACTGGCCAGAAACTCTCTTGGCACACGCAGGCCTATTGGCACCTCAATCAAACAAGACCAGAGGTGAGGATCAGCATCCAAGGCTGTCCTCCAACCTCCACACTTGCATTCGTGTGTACACAAAACCTTCATGCATCCAATCACACACACGAGCATGCATGCACACACAGACCACAAACAGAGAGAGATGAGAAGTTTCCAGCAGCCTGCAGGTAGTAGGACCCTGCTATTGGCCTTGCTGTGCTTTCCCTCCAGGCTCAGCTGCCTTCCTGGTTTCCAGAGCTGAAAAAAGATGGCTTTTATTATTGTTTCATTTTCATGTCTTGAGACAGGGTCTCACCATGGTGCCAGGCCAGTCTCCACCTCCAATCTGAATCAATCCTGAATCGATGGTGCCAGGCCAGTCTCCACCTCCAATCTGAATCAATCCTGAATCGATTCTCCAGCCTTGGCCTCCCAAGCAGCTAGGGCTACCATCAGGGATTTCTTCTTTTAAAATAGCCAACATTCACTGAATACTTAGCTTATGCCAGGCAATATTTAAAGTATTTTACAGAAAACAACCAACTGTCTTAAGAACCCTCGGTAGGCTTGGCACCGCTGTGTCTTAACAGGCTTGTTAAGGTCTAATTTGCATGCCCAGTTGCACAATTCACCCAATTGGAGGGATAGTTACAGCCACGGATGCCTGAATCCATTACCACGGCCAATATTAGAATACTTTGCATGCATGTGGCTTATGCACATGCATGTGTTCATGTGTGTACACATGCGTGTGGAGGCCAGAAGTCAACTTTGAGTCTATATCTCAACTTCTTTTGATCTTATTTTTTGAAACAGAGTCTCTCAATGGCCTGAAACTCATAAATTGGGCGAGGTAGGCTGGCCAGGGAGTTCAGGGACTCTCCTGAATTTGCCTTCCCCGGTGCTGTCACAGAAATGCAGGACTGTGCCCAGATTCTCATGTGGGTGCTGAAGATTCCCACTCAAGTCCTCATGTTTGTGTGCCAAGCACTTTACCCACTGGGCCCCTTCTCCAGCCCATAGAACATTCCCATCCATTCGTAGAGAGATCTTGCACTCTTGGCCATCACACCATAGCTCCTTCCCAGCCCCACCCCCAACCATCATTCATCTATTAATCCTGTCTCTGAGGATTTCTGGGTATCTCATATTGAATATTTCCTATTTCATATCATCTCAGATGTGGCCTTTCGTGTCTGGCTCCGATCACGTAGCATATGATATTGACAAGACTCAGACATATTCCAGCACGTCTGCATTCTTTCCTACTGCCAAATGGTACTCCGCTCGCTGGATGGATCCCATTCTGTTTGCCCATGAGTCTGGTGATGGGAGATGAAAGGTTTTACATAGGAGGTATGCTGCCCTTTCTTGGGTAGATGTAAAGAAATGTCTGTTCACCCAGAGAGGTCACTGGCAAACCAAAGAAAGGCGTCCACCCAAATCCAGCTTGGTGAACCAATGAGTTTATTGGGGTCCCTTACAGAAGCGTGGGTAACTCAGGGACAATGGCATCATCACTGAGTAGTTCCCACCCCTGTCAATTGTTTCTGCCTTAGCTAACCTGAGAAGTAGAGAGGTCCAGGGAGGATCTTGTGAGCCATGTGTGTCTTCTCTCCACCCTCCACCTCCTACACACACTTGAGGGAAGGTTAACAGAGCCTGCATTTGTCACTTTTCTGTTTACTGTGACAAATTCCCTCACAAAGCTTAAAGAGGAAGGGTTTGTCATGGCTCAATCTGAAAAGCTGTAGACCACCAAGGCAGGGCAGACACAGTGGCAGGAGTGTGAGGCAGCTGGTCCCATGGCATCCACAGTCAGGAAGCAGAGAGAGACAGATGCTGGTGCTCAGCTCACTTTCTCCTTTCTACTCAGTGCAGACATGACCAGAGGTCGCCTCCTGGGTGACTCTGGACCCTGTTGGGCTGACAGTATTAGCCCTCACGGACCCAATAGCCTGCGTGTCCTCACAGACGCCCTGCTTCCTTATGGGACAGTCACATTACACCCACAGCAAACAGTTATGCTAGGGGTGCCCCCCAAGATGCTCATGTGTTTCAGGCTGTGTTCCCAGGGCAGCATGGCCAGAGGTGAGCTCTGGGAAAGCAGCTGGATCATGAGAAGTAACTGAACCACAAGGACTCTGACTTGACCATGGTTTCACTCATGGAGGAGTCTATGGCTTTTCTGTAGAGATAAATGTGTGTGCTCATATTTGTTCTAGTCTCATCTCTGAGGTCGTGACAAGCACTCTGAGCAGAAGTAGCTTGGGGAGGGAAGAGTTTCCTTGGCTTACACTTTTGGGTCACAATCAAGCACTTAGGGAAGCCGGTGCAAGAGCTCAAGTTTAGGAACACCAGAGGAAGGCCGCTTTCTGGCTCGCTGGTGCACGCTCAGCTGGTTTTCTTATGCAGTCCAGGACCACCTGCCTAGGAAATAGTGTCACCCACAGGGGGCTGGGCCCTCCTACATCAGGTAATGAAGTCAAGATTATCCTTTATAGCTATACCCACAGATCAACCTGATAAAGGCAAATACTCAGTTGAAATCTTCTTTTAAGGAGATTCTAGGCCATGCTAAGTTGACAGCTAATGTTAACTAGGACAATGTTTGTGCGTGTGAGGGTGCACACGTGTGCCCATGTGTGTGGAGGCTAGAAGACAACCTTAGAGGTCATCCTTATATCCTTAGCATCTTTCTCCTTCGAGGCAGGGTCTCTCAGTGGCCTGGAACATGCCAAGCTGGCTGGGCTATAAGATGCTTAGCAAGCTCCAGGTATACACCTTTGCCTTCTTCTTCAGGGCTGGGATTACAGGCTTGAACCACCACTCCTGACTCTCTCCCATGGGTTCTGAGGGTCAAACTCAAGTTCTCATGCTTGTAAGACAAGCACTATATATACCCCGAGCCATCTCCCTAGACTGACGGAGTTGTTCAGAACTGGTGGACACTGGTGCAGGACAATTGTATTCTGTCAATTATGTTCTAAATAAATGCTGATTGGCCAGTAGCCAGGCAGGAAGTTTAGGTGGCACAACCAGACAGGAAGTAGAGGTGGGACAATGAGAACAGGAGTCTTCTGGGAAGAAGGAAGCTCCCCAGTCCTGTCCAGACACAGAAGAAGCAGAATGTGACCTGCCCCACTGAAAAAGGTACTGAGCCATGTGGCTAACATCGATAAAACTAATGGGTTAATATAAGTTACAAGAGTTAATAAGAGGGGCTGGAGAGATGGCTCAGAGGTTAAGAGCTTTACCTGCTCTTCTAAAGGTCCTGAGTTCAATTCCCAGCAACCACATGGAGGCTTACAACCATCTGTAATGGGGTCTGGTGCCCTTTCTGGCCTGCAGGCATACACACAGACAGAATATTGTATCCATAATAAATAAATAAATATTTTAAGAAAAAGAGTTAATAAGAAGCCTGAGCTAATGAGCCAATCAGTTTATAACTTATGGAGACCTCTGACTTCTGTGTGGTTTTCTTTGGGACCTAAGGGCTGTGGAAACTGGGCAGAACAGAAACCCCACAAGCAGGCCTGCCATGCTACAGGGCCTACTTCAGGGAAATATCTCTCTGGGAGTAGGGTTCCGAAAGATACTTTATCTCTGGATGCTTCCCAGCCACCATACTGTGAGCAGCTTTCCGTGCCCACTCTCTGTACCCATAGCACTTTGGCTCTGCCACAGGTCTAAAAGGAAGAGGCCCAATTGACCCCGGCCTGAAAGCTCTAAAACTATGAGCCAACATAAGCCTGTCCCCCCTGGGTCATCTGTCTCTGATATTTTGTCCTAGCAACAGCAAGTTGAGCTGGGAGCCTCGGCAGCTCTGCTGTGTGAATATGGAGCTAGATGTCAGAGACATGCATATGTGAGTGTTTCCATTGCTCCCGGGGATGTCCTAGAGGCAGAATGGCGGGCACAGGCTTTCGCTGTTTAACTGCCAGGCTGCTTTCAAAGGAGTTTATTTTGAAAATAAAAGCAAGGAGACAGAAATTCGTCCTTCAGGGCAGAGTCGGACAGGTTCGCCCCTGGGAGACTAGGAATGTTTTCCATTCATAGCTGTGTCCTGAGGCCCTGAGTAGACACTTCGTGAATGAATGACTTAATGAATGACTGAATTAATGGGTGAATGAGGCGATCTGAGGGAAGAGAAGACAAATAAGGAGAAAGGAGAAACCTCAGTGTTAGCCATCTTGAAGGTCCTGTGGCTGGGTGGGTGCTGGAAGAGACCCTGAGAAATGACCCTGGGATACCTAATAGGCTTTTAACTTGGTCATCAGCGTCTGTAGTTCAGGGGCCTCAGCTGGGCACTGCCTTCTCCACGGAGAGGTCTTTTCCCACCTCTCTCTCTCAACATCTCCAGAAAGGTGTAATTTTTCTCTCCTTGCTGTCAGAGGCAGCAGTAACAGACTATTACACAAATAACGAGAGAAATAAAACCCACTGAGACACAGACCTTGAGGCCCGCCCTGCACACAGTGCTGAAGTTATCGAGCCAGCATATGAAAGGCTTCGTGTGGATCAACGCATTAGTGGGAGACATCCAAGCTTGGAGAGCAGGAACTAGGGGGTCCCTGTCTCTGCAGCCTGGAGCTTCAGGACAGCGCCTATGGGATTACTGTGGCTATGACGGCAGCTGTCTGGACAGGTGACATCTCAGCGCCTTCCTGCCTCAGAGGAATCAGCATTAAACAACTGCTCTGAAGGGTTCCAAGATTCAGCCCCACAAGTCCCTGGCCAGTGACAAATGTCCCCACTGCAGGCAGCAGCTTGCGAGCTGTTCGGACACAGCCGGGTCCCTGAGCGGTTTGGAGCTATAACCGTGAGTCAGAGACCCAGAGTTCACACAGACCCAGAGCCTTGCTGTCCTGAGTCTTCAAGAGCAAGGTCACACACACTGTGTTCGGGCTGTTTTCTGCTGATGCCTCATCCCAACCTTGGACACACACACACAAACACACATCACACACATATACACACACATACACACCAAACACACACACATACACACACACCACACACATACACACACACATACACACCAAACACACACATACACACACACATACATAAATATACATACACACATGTCTTCCCTCTTGTCCTTTCAGGGCCATTCTTCTGTTTGAGGGAGGGGTGGCTTTTGTTTCTTTGATTATTTCTTGTTTCATGTTTTTGATTTTTCCTACCCATGTTGGGCAGGTGCTCTACCACTGAGCCACAGCCCAGCCCCTCACTGGGGGATTCTAGGCAGGGGCTCTACCCCTGAGCCACGCTCCAGCCCCTCACTGGGGGATTCTAGGCAGGGGCTCTACCCCTGAGCCATGCTCCAACCCCTCACTGGGGGATTCTAGGCAAGAGGAACTCTACCATTGAGCTACATCTCTCACCCTCTTTTTACTTCTCATTTTGAGACAGGGTATCAGTAAATTATCTGAACTGACATTGAATTCTCTCTGTAACCCATTCAGGTCTTGTACTGGTGTCCCTTCTGGACTCAGTCTACCAAGTAGCTGGGTTTCGAGGCCTCTGCTACTGCACTCCTCCTGATCTCTTCCCATAGCATAGTAAGCAGTTAGGATGCACTCATTTTACTTTTGACGACCTCTATAAGACTTGGGCTGAAATGCAGACACATCCCGAGAGTCTGGGTTTAGAACTGTCACACAGGAACTTGGAGGGACACAAGTCAACTCATGATAGACCAAAGATGACATCCAAGGCAGGTTATTGCAGAGGGAGACAGTCACCACACTGTGAGGGAGCCTGGGGAACATGAAGAGGCCCATGGAAAGACTTGAGACTATTCTGTTCCTTAGGCTCAGCTGATTTCCTGGCCAACAGCAGTGGGGTGATGGCCATCCTTATGGAAAGCAGGCCTGTGCAAACAAGCTACCTGTGCCTTAAAGGAGCCATCTCTGAAGGATGGAAGGAGGAGGATATAAATGAATTCTCAGAGAGGGCAATTTTCTCACTCACCTGGCACAGTAGTCTCTGAAAACTCTTGGTCAAAGCTCTGAACTCCATCAAAGGTAGGCATGGTGGCACACACATGTCACGCCGGCCAGCACTCGAGGAGCAGGGACAAGAGGGCAGCTGTAAGTTTGAGTCCTGTATAAAAAGTTCCAGGCTATCCAGGGCTCTATAGGGAGACCCTGACTCAAACACAAATAACAAAAAAAAAAGGCTGCTTCAGCCTCATCGGGCTCCACTTGGCACCATTGCACTAGCAAGGGTCGCTGCCAGGCACCAAGAAACAGCATCAGAGAGGGACCAATCACAAAAGGCACAAAAAGGCACAAGTAGATAGGTACCCATCTTGCTCTGCTGGAACCACTGGCCCAGCCAAAGAAGGGGGAAGATGGAGCAGTCATGCACAAGCTAGGGGCATCCACATGGCACGGGTCACCTGGAAGGGGCTGAGTGGGCCTCAAGGATGCTGAAGAGTCCCAATATCTCATCCATATTACTGTGGTTGGAAGTGGGGTAGATCTCAGAGTTAGCTATCCAGGGCACTACCAGCCACCCTGGAGCCCTGTGGGGGTATGGCTGAGGGTGGTAGAAGGCTTCTTTCCAGCCTAGAATCCCCCAGTGGGGGGCTGGAGATGTGACTCAGTGGGGGAGCACCATCATATGAAAGGCCATCATTGCCATCCCCAGGACCAGCGAAGGAAAGTTATTCTCTGACCTTGAGTGGGTATAAAGTCAGGGTTTCGTCCATTTTTAGATGCTGAGTGACCTCCTGCCACCTCCTAATCATGATCCTCCAAATCTAGCCACTCACTCTCTGCTAAACACAACCAATCTGCCAGGTCATGGGTTCCCTGACCTGACCCCATCCCACCCCAGGTTTCTCCCCTCCCAGGAGCCATGGCTCTCAGAAAGGCTACATTTGAGAATTGGGTAACTGGGTTGCAGGACTCCCTTGTACCAGCTGGACCAGCAAAGTGGACTTTAACAGTTCGTGGGAGGAAGCAAGAGAGGTAGTGGGTATGGGCATGGCATCAACACAGGTGTGCACACAGCCATGTGTGGCTCCACACCACACCGTAGGCCCAAAAAACTGGCTTATACAGGTCTCTGAGGCTTGGTGGACACTTAGAGAGGGGCTTATGCTGACCACAAGCCCCAAACACACAACACAAGCCAGAAGGGCCTCTTGTTGGCACTAGACACTGGGTATAATGGTCTGCTCTCTCCCTTTAAGGGACAAACCACGCCCACTCCATCCCCATCTGATGAGGCAAGCTGATCTTCAGCTTCCAGCCTGAGTCTCTTCCTTTTCTATCTCCTTCTTGAAGAGGCCCTGAGTCTCTTCCTTTTCTATCTCCTTCTTGAAGAGGCAGCTCTGTCTCTCCCTACTTCTCCCCTTCCCCTTCTGTTTCTCTCTCTCTCTCTCTCTCTCTCTCTCTCTCTCTCTCTCTCTCTCTCTCTCTCTACCCCTCTCTGTTCTTCTTCCTTCTCCCCTTCCCTTCCATAACCCACTAAATAAATATCCAACCTCACTCTGCATGGCGCACCTATCCGTCTGTCTCTTGCCCACCGTGTGGCTCCCTGCCCGGGACCAGCCACCTTCGGAGACCTGAGATGTGGTCTCATGGCATGCCCATCCATCTCTCCTCATGGGACTCACTGCCCTCATGGCCCACTGCAGCCACTTGGGAAACTGCACCATCCCTGCCTGGGACTGGCTGCTCTCGGGACCCAATGCCCACTGCCTGCCTCCACTCGGGGACCTGCAGCATGGTCTCATGGCCCCCTGCAGCCATTCGGGAACCTGCAGCATTTTTAGTTAATCCATTACACTGGGGGCTCTTGGAAGCAGTTCTTTGTGCATGTATTCTATGGTATATCAGGCTCATGTGCCCTTGTTGTTTAGCCTTACCTAGAAGGATTCAGAATTGGCAGCAGAGTGATTATAGACCCTCCAATCGGTGTCAGTGGGCTAAGATCCAAGTTTGTAGCCAGTTGGGAGTGCCCAAGGCCAAGGGCTTAGTACAGGAGGGTAGGGTGGATGGAGGTGACTCAGGCCTTTGGAGGTTACTCCATGGATGGTGCATCCAACCCAGTGATCAGAGTTCAAGAGGCTCTCAGGCTCCCAGAGTCCCACATGGCCTAGTCAACACACTTAGCCCCTCCCAGGGCAGCTGCTCACTGAAGAGTGCTGTGAACAGAGGTTGGGCTCAAGGTTAGAGTGCAAGGTTAGAGTGCAAAACTCCAACACAGCTTGAGGAAACAGGGCTGACCTCAAGAATGAGGGTTTGAAAAGTCAGGAAAATTAGGGCAGGTGTGATCTCTTTCTGGGACCCTTGGTGGTGGTCTGCTAGCTTCCAATGGGGTATGGATAGGAGGTCTCAGAGAGGTCAGGGACCCAAAGGGACCCGAAGAGAAGAGATACCTGGGGAAGGGAAGAGGTCATAGCCCGGGGATGCGGTGACCAGAGTAAATGGCCTTGAGGAAGGACAGTACAGAGTCATCAGGAATGAGGTAGCAGAGTAGACGGCCAGCCCTTCCTGGCTGGTGTCCCCATGGAACCCCAGGCGCTCACGAGCTTGGCATCTCCTAGACTCTAATTTGTGGGAGAAGCGACCTTTTATATTTCAGATCACATGAAGTTAATTTGCACTCCAAGTTCAAGATCGCTCCGTGAAGGTACGAACGAGGCTTCCCAACAGCTGTTACCGTGGGGCTCAACACGACAGAGACAGGGTCGCTTTTTACCCAAGAATAATCTCTCTCTCTGCCTTCAGAAGAGAAAGATCTAAGGAACTGTGAGGGTCCAGCAGCCACCTTATTCAGTCTCACTGCCACACCATGGTCTTCACGGTGTTTGAATGTCTCCGGTGAGAAAGGTCTTATTATCTGCAGGGTCAGCCAGACTATTTCCGGGCATGTGTGGCTGCGACTGGGTCTCACCACTACTGGGGTATCTGATTTTACTGACTCCATGATGCCCCACCTGGGGTAGAACAACCCCCTTCCCACGATAGCCCTTTAAATGTTCACAGTTGCAGCGGCAGGTGGATCTCTGAGTTAGTTCGAGGTCAGTCTGGTGTACACCGTGAGTTTCAGGTCAGCCTGGGTGATAGAGAGAGACCCTATCTCAAAAACAAAAAACAAATGTTAGCACTGGCTGACACGTTGGACCATTTCTGTCCCTCTCTGTGTGTCTCTCTCTGTTTCTCTGTCTCTGTCTCTGTCTCTCTCTCTCTCGTGTGTGTGTGTGTGTGTGTGTGTGTGTCCCCTTCTCTGTGTCTCTCTGTATAAATATATGTGCGTACATATGTGTTTGTGTATGTGTAGAGTGGCTGTGGCTAGAAGGCAATGTTTATCAGGTTTCTTGTTTGTTTATTTGTTTGTTTGTTTGAGACGTGGTTTTTCTGTGTAACCTTGACTGTCCTGGAACTCACTCTGTGTGTAGACCAGGCTGGCCTTGAACTCACAGAGCTCCACCCTCCTCTGCCTCCTGAGTGCGGGATTTAAAAGTATATGCCACTATGCCTAGTTTGGTCTTGTATCTTATGCACTTGACCACAGTGTAGGCTTCTCTCAGGCTGGAGCTCAAGCTTGGCTAGGCTTGCTGGCCAGTGAGCTCCAGGCTTCTCCCATCTCTGTCTCACCAGTGCTGAGTTTACAAGCATATACCATCACACCCAGCAATTTTACATGGGTTTGGGGGATCAAACTTGGGTTCCCATGACTTGATAGTGAGCATCTCCCCCACCGAGTCCTCTCTCCAGCCCCCACCTCTGATTCTATAACTGTAGATCTCTGAGTGGATGTTGAACCCTGGTGCCTGGGGATGCTCTAGTTTGACCTATTGCTCCCTGCTGCTCCCTGTCCTGACACTGCCCCCTACATTCAGGGTGTCCTGAAGCCTCTTGGACAATATCCTCAAAGTAAATGGCATCTGCTGGTCATGTGTCCTTCGCCATCAGAGGCGAAGTGAGGGAGCAGCAGAAGGGAAGTCTCCGGACCCCGGGTTCCATGTCTCAAGGCCAGTCACTCATCAGCAACTGGACCAAGTCTCTTCTTTGCCCACTGGGGGAGTCAGGACCAGAGTTCAGTCCCTGCAGGAGGCTGCGGGATTGCTTGGTCTCTTCTAAACCTCTGCAAACCTGGATCGTGGGTAAAGAAAAAGGAGAGCAGAGTCAGGTGGGGTGGGGAAAGCTTCACTTTTGGGTAAAGTAAGGTCAGTCCGGGCTACAGAGAGAGAAGGGGATCTGGAGGAGAGAGAGAGAGAGAGAGAGAGAGAGAGAGAGAGAGAGAGAGAGAGAGAAACAGCGACTGAAAGGAAGACAAAGAAGAGGCAGAGAGAGACAGCAAAAACATTGAGAAACAGAGAAACAGTGAGAGAGAGAGAGAGAGAGAGAGAGAGAGAGAGAGAGAGAGAGAGAGAGAGAGAGAGAGAGAGAGAGAGAGAAGTTGAGGGAGACAGTAAGGAAAGACAAAGAGTGAGCAAGCACACTGAGGAGAGGAACTGGACAGGAGGAGTAAAATATGGGGTTGTGGACAGAAGTTACACCACAGCTTTTCACAAAGGGACTCTAGGGGATGCACTACCACTGAGCCACACCCAAGTTCTTCACTGGGGGTTTCTAGGCAGGTGCTCTACCACTGAGCCACACCCCCAGCCCCTCACTGGGGGGATTCTAGGCAGGTGCTCTACCACTGAGTCACATCCCAGCCCCTCACTGGGGGATTCTAGGCAGGTGCTCTACCACTGAGCCACACTCAAGTTCTTCACTGGGGGATTCTAGGCAGGGCCTATACCACTGAGCCACACCCCAGCCATCTTTTTACTTTTTATTTTGAAGCAGAATATCACTAACTTTCCCAGGATTGACTTGAAGTCGCAATCCTCCTGCCTCAGCCTACAGAGTTCCTGAAGATCTGTCCCCACGCCTGCCTTGTATCTAGCCATATACCTTTCTGTCACTTTTCATTCAACTGTGGTTTAGATGCATGAACTCCTAGCTGGGTCCTCCACCAGACTCATTCAGAATCCATTCAATGAGCAGGGCTTGTCATGATACACCGGGGTCTCTTTTTCCCACAGGCCTCTTGAATCCCCACCCCCCAATCCACCACACACACAACATTCTTCTTCTGTTTTTTTCTTGCTTCCTGGTTCCTCCATTTTCCCATCAACAAGGTCAGAGAAGTCCTGACCCTCCACAGGCCCCACAGAAGGCTGGGAGAAAGCCTCTTTACTTGGTTCCATCCCCAACCCTTAGAAAAATCAAAATGGTCAGCACCTCCAAACAAAAAGCCTAGAGTCTAGCCAAGTCCCTTCCAACCTGTTTGGTGCTGCTTGCTGGCTTCTTGCTCTGGCTCCCAGCTTCATCCTGGCCACCCTGCAATCTGTCTGTCCATCTCAGTGCAGTTGTCCCTGACAACAGTGGCCAGAGCTGTTTGTGTAGGGCAGTGATTCTCAGCCTGTGGGTTGCAACCCCTTGGGCAACCCTCTGTCTCCAAAACTACTGACATTACCGCAGCAAAACTATAGTAGTAAAGTAGCAACAAAAATAATTTCACAGTTGGAGGTGGCTACAACATGAGAGATTATATTAAAATGTTGCAGCATCAGGAAGGTTGAGAACCTCTGAGCTAGAGAAAGACATGATGGACCAGCCTTTGCCAAGTCCATGGTGCGGACGTGGACGTGAAATTAAAGTTGATTCACATTCAGCCCCTTGCCCTGGAGAGCCTGGCTCTGCCTGCTGCCCCTGGATCACCTGCCTCTTTAGGTCTTAGCATCATACATCAAGCACCCACTGCCTACAGGGGGTTGGATGCGGTCCAGAAAGAGGTGCCGAGTCTGGATCCTGAGCTACACCTGGACCCTTACTTGGGCTATTGCACAGTTATTAAGGATCATCCTGGGTTACTGTCTGTGAGCCGGCCCATGACACGTGAAGAGAGAAGGGGTTTTGGACCTATCACCTCAGAGGCGGATAGGAGGATTGAAAGCCCAAGACTACCCTGGACCAAAAAATGGCAGCGTGAGGAGGATCTGAAGAGATGAATTAATGATTATGAGCATTTACTGTTCTATCAGAAGACCAGATACCTGTGCCCACACTGGGAGGCTCACATACACCTGTAATTCTAGCTGCAAGGGATCCAGTGTCTCTTCTGGGCTCCAGGGGCATCCACACACGCACGTATACAGACAGACATGTGCACATGCACACATAAACACACACACACACACAAGCAAAATAAAATAAAGATATATTGCTTGTAGTGGTAAATTAAAAGAGGAGAGTAGTAAGTTAGGTCAATGACTCAGTCAATAAACTACGTCCCGGGGTCTGGAGAGATGGCTCAGTGGTTAAGAGCATTGCCTGCTCTTCCAAAGGTCCTGAGTTCAATTCCCAGCAACCACATGGTGGCTCACAACCATCTGTAATGAGGTCTGGTGCCCTCTTCTGGCCTGCAGGCATATACACATACAGAATGTTGTATACATAATAAGTAAATAAATAAATATTTAAAAAAAAAAAAAAAACTACGTCCCACACCAGCATGAGGATCTGAGTTCAATCCCTGGAACCCACAGTTTTTTTTTTATAAAGCTTCTTAAAGATATAGAATTTTTTTTCTTTTTTAAGATTTATTTATTTATTATGTATACAATATTCTGCCTCGATGTATGCCCGCACGCCAGAGGAGGGCACCAGATCTCAGTACAGATGGTTGTGAGCCACCATGTGGTTGCTGGGAATTGAACTCAGGACCTCTGGAAGAACAGCCAGTGCTCTTAACCTCTGAGCCATCTCTCCAGCCCTGGAACCCACAGTTTTTAAAAGCTGGTGTGGTCTGTGCTTTTACGTGCACTCAGCACTTTTAATCCCTACTTCTTCACTGGTACCTATATGGTTTATTTATCAATGTCATGTGGTACTTATCGATGTCATAAGGCCCTTCCTAGCCACTTTCTTGTTAGCAATGAGGCAAGTACAACATCTCTAGAAACTGGTACTTTGCCCGGGGCCTGTGTGCAGTGAACACACGTGGAACCTATGGATAGAGTGGTAGCATCCCAGGAGAGGAAGACTCGCGGCTCTGAAGAGAGGGTGGCTGGGCTGCGTTCCAGCTCTACACACCACTCGCTTACACTGGGGTTAACTGCACCCCAGTTCAAGGCTGGAAGAAAGACTAGGGGTTCAGGTCTTCAGGAGACTGATGGACACACTAGGTTCTGGTTCCTTGGACAGCATATGACCCCTCTCACGGGCCCCTGAGCCACCAGGACAGAAACGTAAGCATGAAGACTTCACGTTATTCCTTCTGCCTGGAAACCCGACCTCCACAGGAGACCTGCACTCAGTAGTAGCGCTACCTGGGGTCAGCGCTCTGCTCAGCCCTATGTCTGATGTCCATCATGTTATGTCATAAGCCATTTCCATTCCCAGAGCACCCCAGATTCAGCCGGGGCTAGGAAGCAGTGCCTGAAGACAGGCTGGACCGTTCTCTGGCTGGCTCTGACGGGGAGCCTTGCAGCTCCGAGACACCCAGAGAAGGAAGTGTTTAATTAATTTTTGATGATGGATGTTCGCAAAGACTTTTACAGAGGAGAGGCCCCTGGGTCCCCATCGTGTGACTTCGCTAATGAAGTAATGAAGTAATGAGTCTGTAGGGCGGATTAAATAACACCCAGTCCCTAAGGGTCTGGGAACCAGCGCAGGCTCCTGGGTGAGTAATAAGCTTCAACTGTTTGGAGAAGCAGGAGGTGACTTGGGGAGGGGATCATCTTTCTCATTAAATCTCGGTTCCCCAGATGCCACTTTCCTCCCAAACTCAGATGAGCTGACAGGTCCCTGTCTGGCAAGGGAAGGCGTGGAGAGAGGCATACAGGATGGACACTTGTTGTGATCTACACTCACCGCCCCGGTCTTCCTGTGCTGTATCCCCAGCTGGCCTCCAGGGACTTCCATATAAACTGACTCTGGCATAGAGTCCCCTCCCCACCCCCCAGACTTAAGGACTCCAGCTTCCTCTTCCAGCCAGAGTGCCTTCTCTCTGGTCCTCAGGGCCTGTCCCCCACCATCCCAATGGGTCCCCACGGCCCTGGCTTGCTCACTGCTCAGTTCTCACTGCACACGGGACGGGACGTGGGCTGCTGTGTTTGTTGTCTTCTCGCTCTCCCACCGAGCAGAGTTCCGCAGAACTGGGGAAAATTCCAGGCCTGCTCACCCCAGTGCCTCTGGGCCCAGCTCGGCTGCCTCCCTGTGCTGAGCAGGCAAAGACTGGGCGGGCATGGTTACAGGGAGGAAAATGAGGTGGGGTAAGGAGCGGGAGAGAAGAGAAGGAGAAAGGAAATAGGGGAGGTCAGAGGGGATAAAAAGAAGGGAGGAGGAAAGGAGAGGGGCAGGGTGAAGGACAGATGGAGGAAAGGGGGGTTAAGGAGAGATTGGGGAGACCAAGGAAGCCGAATAACATCTTCGTTCAGCGGTCCCAACCCTCTTCTAGAAGGGAGACTGAGGACCTTGGGAAAAACAGCAGTGTTCTGACCTCAAGGGTCCTATTCCTCCTTATGACAGTTTCCCATGGTACCAGTGAGAGAGATTAAGCAATAATATTGGCCAAGAGCAGAACATTGCTCAATGCTGTTAAATAAGGTAAGTGTTAATTTTAATGTTTATTTTGCCTTTAAATATGTTGAGATGTTGGGGTCCAGGCAATTTGACTATTCAATTGGTAGTTTCTATACCTTTCTTTGCTGCCTGGCTCTCTTGAGCTGAGGACTAACAACCAAGCAGTAGGCTGTTCTGACTGAACGCTGCACAGATCCCTGAGGAAGCTGCACAGCACCTACAACTGCCTGCTACTGAAGCACAACTCTGACTGTGGAAGGAGCTGTCCATTCATGACCGGTTCAGTTTGTGCTGGATGCCAATACTTGCCTCATCGAAGTCTCCACTGCTCTGAAGCCATTTCCACCCATGCCAAAAGGGAAGGGCTTCTCCAGCAAGCTCAGCAGGAGGCCTGCAATTGGTGCAAGAAGCACAAGCCTTCAATCACATGCAGCACCGTGCTGTGTGATTGGTGTAGATACATCCCTTCATTTGCACGAAGCATTCTATGCTGTGATTGGTGTAGATATACCCCTTCATTTGCACGAAGCATTCTATGCTGTGATTGGTATAGATATGACCCTTCCTTTGCATAAAACACTGTGCTTGGATTGGTATAAGCATCCTTGTTACACCACTTCTCCAGCTATGTAAGTAGAGAGTTTGGCTCACTATTCCAGTTAGCCAGGAGATGCTCTCCCAAGCTGCCTACCTTGTGCTGAAAGCGTTAGACTCAACAAAAGCCTCCTGAGTCATCAGACTGCTCAGAAGAGCAAGCAGGCTGGTGACATAAGGAAAAACAACAGCAAGATGACAGCATCCTGTGTGTAGGAAGCAGCAGTGAGTGGATAAATGACTAAAGGGTCCTAGGCAAGGGTCTGGAGAGATGGCTCAGCGGTTAAGAGCACTGGCTGCACTTCCAGAGGACCTGGGTTCATTTCCCAGCAACCACATGGCAGCCCACAACTGTCTGTAACTCCATTTTCAGGGAATCCAACACACTACACAGACACACATGTAGGCAAACACCAATGCAAGAAGGAGAAGAAGAAGAAGAAGAAGAAGAAGAAGAAGAAGAAGAAGAAGAAGAAGAAGAAGAAGAAGAAGAAGAAGAAGAAGAAGAAGAAGAAGAAGAAGGAGAAGAGAAAGTGTATACTCCAGTCATGAGAAGCTAAACCTTATGGGCTCAGGGACTAGATACCATAGATGTGAGAAGCTGGGGCATTCTGGGCCTGTAAGTATGGAAATCTCAGTACCCAGAGCCCACCCATGATGGTAGCTGCTGCTGTCACTGTCCCTGTCTACTCCACTGAGGAACAAGAGCTGCCAAGCTCTGGGTCATGGGCACAGTAGGAAGCTCGGCCTCTCTACCACAAACACCAACAGCCATTAGTCTCCAGCTTCTAGAGCCTGGGGCCATGTACCTCTATCTCTCAGAGCTTGGAGCTATAGGTCCCTAAATCTGTTAGTTCAGCACATAAACCCTTAGCACTCAAGGGCCTAAGACTGACCTCTAGCCTACATAAGCTTACCCTGCTTAGCTGTGATTTCTAGCTGGATGGAGCTGAACCTCCCAACCATATTGGTAACATGAAGCTGATGTGTGGTAGAATTCTGGTTTAGTATATGCAAAGGCCTTGGTTCCATTCCCAGCACTACATATCACTGTCTTAATGGTTGTCTTAGTTAGGGTTTCTATTGCTGTGAAGAGGCACCATGACCACAACAACCTTTATAAAGGAAAACGTTTAATTGGGGCTGGCTTACAGTTCAGAGGTTTAGTCCATTGTCATCATGGCAGGAAATACAGTGGTGTGCAAGCAGACATGGTGCTGGAGAAGGAGCTGAGAGTTCTACATCCAGATCAGCAGGCAGCAGGAAGAGAGAGTGAACCACTGGGCTTGGCTTGAACATCTGAGAATTCAAAGACCATCCCCCAGTGACACACTTCCTTGAACAAGACCACACCTACTCCAACAAGGCCATGCCTCCTAATAGTACCACTTGCTACAGACCTATGGAGCCATTTTTATTCAAAACACCAACGTGGTATATTCCAGTGACCTCAGCATCCAGGAAGTAGAGGAAAGAGGATCAGAAGGTCAAGGTCATCCTTGGCACCATAGCAACTTCAAGGCCAGCTTGGGCTATGTGAGATCCTGCTTTTAATCATCATCACCATCATCAGCGATTCATCCATTCCCAAGCTTCCTTCCTTCTTCTAGGGATGCCCAGATGCCAACCCCAAGCATAGACCCATTCTGATTTTTGGGACAGCAACCTTTCATCTGAGCCCACTGACTGATCTCTGGAGCCCCAGTCTCCGAAAAGATGGAGGGATGGCTGCAGATGGAGGAAGGTAGTTGCCTTTCTTATGGTGGGCAGTGTGACCTCTGCTCCACTGCTCAGCGGCAAACAGTTCTGCCAAGGGATTGAGGAGCCTAGAAACTACCATCTCCCTTAGACTCCAGTGTGGGTCAGGGTTGGCCTCCCAGCCACCTCGTCCCGTGACACCCTCTCTTCCCTTCCACCTCCTACCTCTCCTAGCAGGGGCAGGCCAGGGAGGGAGAGGCTTTTGGCATTGAAGTTCTGTGGGTGCCAGAGAGTTAGCAGCGAGCTGCACGGAAACCCCAGGTGCGGCCTAACCTACAAATGCAAAATTATGGTAATGAGGACGAAGGATATTTGATGAGGCAGAATCTTGGGGGAATTGGATTTTGGCTGACTTGCAAGGGAAAAGGCAGGCTGGGGGAAGGTAGAGAAATGCAGAAAGCCTACAGGGAGGGCAGGTGTGGGAAGCTCCATGGGCGGATGTGGAAGCATGGTGGCAGGAGAGGAAGTGCCACCCACAGCCCCAGAAGGACACTCACTGCCAGGCAGCTGGCCCTAGGGAGAACCGAAGTGAACAGCAGCCTGGTCCTCACTCATCCATCCTGCAATAAATATGCACCTGCTGAATGCTCCCCGTAGCCTATATAACTGAGAAATGGCCCAGTGGCAGTCATTTCCCAGCATGCAAGAGTCACTGGGTTCTACCCCAGCACTGCACTCTGAGAACAACCTCAGGTTGTTCCAGGCTTCTACATGGGTCTTCAGACTCCAGGAAGCTGGGCCAGCTCCTGCAGGCTGAGGCCATACCCAGACCGCGCTGGAGACCAGCATCCTTGGGGTCTGTGTGATCAAGACCATAGGTGTGGGCACGAGTGCAGGAGCCCTAGGAGAGTTGTGACCCAGATGCTCCACCTGGACCTTCTTTGCCCGGTCTTCTGGGTGCTGTGACCCCCCCCCAGTGACCCATACAAAATCAGACCTCTGTTTAGCCTCCTCTTCCGGTCTGGATATGGGCCAGCAGGGCAGGGGAAAACAGGGCAGTGTCATGACTACAGCCTCCCCTACCCATCTACCCATCATCCCAAGTTGGGAAGACACAGTACTCAGAAAGGGGCCCAGGGAGCTGAGTGTCTGCACTCTCCTGAGCAGGTGAGTGTCCACACCTCAGCATCCTGCGTGGACCACCACCTCCTCCTCCATTTGCAACAGCCTGGAGGTGATCCCAGTTGCTTGTCTGAGCCCTAGCAGCTGGTTGACTGTGAGTCACCTTCTCTGAGACATCAGCGCCCATGTGCTTGCCCAGCTATCCCCAGAGGAAAGCCAGCAGGGCTTCCCATGTGTGGATACAAATAGAGAAGCCTGGGAGGAACCTTCAGGCCTGAGGCCTTGCAAGACTCCTTTGGGCCTAGGTAGACCCGCAGGCTAATAGAAATAGAAGCAGTAGGAGCTAGAACTACCCAGCCCCAACCCCGCAAAACCTCCAGCACCCTGCTATCTTTATGACAGTTGTCTCCCCAGAATAGTGACCTCAGACACCTTCATGACACTTACAAATTCAGGCACACACACAAAAAAAGAAAACCCAAGTCCAATTGGATTAACCTCCATCTGATCAGCTCAGCTAAATAAATTACCCCCAGCCCCAATGAGATTAAAAGGGCCGACATTTTAATGGCCTCATTCAGTGGGAGATTCAATGGGTTTAATGAGTTTAAGTTCCAGCCCTTGTCTTTCTCCCTGGCTTCAGGCCTCTTGGGAGCCACAGGCTCTGGGGGTCTGCAAAGGGGAGCCTGATCAACTGTCGGTGTAGTGAGGAGAGAATAAAGGAGAGAGAGAGAGAAGAGGTGGCAGAGGGTTCGGAGACACTCCCGATGTCCAAGGAATACGCACATGCTGGCATCAGGAATGCCACCCTTACACTCAGACACACACCTTTCTGCACATCAGCCCCAGGGTCGGGAAAGCCAAGCAGAGAGTCCAGCAAGGTCTAACTCCAGAGACACATGACCCCAGACTTTGCCTGAACCACATCAGTACACGGAGGCAGAAGCTCCCCTGGTGGGCACCGGCAAACGGAACAGGATCATGAGGAAGGACAGAGGCTAGAAATGTCATTTGTTTTAGATGGGGGGGTCTCAAGATGTCACCCTGGCTGGCCTGGAACTCACTGTGTAGACCAAGTGACCTCAAACTCGCAGAGATTCACCTGCCTCTGCCTCCTGAGCTAGGAATAAAGGTGTGAGCCACTATACCCAATGAAACTTCTCTTTTTTTGTTTGTTTGTTTTGTTGTTGTGGTGATGGTGGTGGTGTTTCCAAGACAGGGTTTCTCTATGTAATAGCCCTGGCTGTCCTGGAACTTGTTCTGTAAACCAGGCTGGCCTCGAACTCACAGAGACCCACCTGCCTCTGCCTCCTGAGTACTTGAATTAAAAGCATGCACCACCACACCCTGCTTTCCAGGTGTATGTTTATAGGTTTATTAAAGGTATAGACTGATAAGCCCCGTTAGTTTCCCTTTGCTAGTCCATTCTCTCCAGTGTCCCCAGTGTCTGCAGGGTGTAGGTCTATAATGATGATCAAGGTTAACCTCTGGCCTTTGTGACCACACACCTACAAACACATCTATAGGAGCAGGAGTGCGTACACACACACACACACACACACACACACTCACACACCAGAAAGTAACAGAGAAGCCAGGCCTGGTGGTGAGAATCCATCATTCCAGCTACTTGAGTGGTTAAGCCAGAAAAATTATGAGGTCAAGGCCAACCTGGGCTACAAAGTGAGAACCTGTCTCAAAAAATGTGAAAAGCCCAGGTGGTGGTGGCGCACACCTATAATCCGTCACTCGGGAGGCAGAGGCAGACTATCTCTATGAGTTAGAAGCCTACCTGGTCTATAGCGCAAGTTCCCGGACAGCCAGGGTCATACAGAGAAACCTTTTCTCAAAATAAATAAATTAAATAAATAAATAAGCAAATAATATGAATAAATAAGTAAGTATATTTGTTTAAGATAATATTCTGGAAAAGGAGTCTAGAAGACATGGAAGACGGTGTTGGAGTTCAGTAGTTAAGAGCACTTGCTGTTCTTATAGAAGATCTGGGTTTGGGTCCCAGCTCCCACATGGTGGCTCACAACCATTAGAAATTCTAGTTCCACAGGATCTAACATCCTCTTCTGCCTTCCATAGGTACCAGGCACACATGTGGCACACAGACATACATGCAAAACAATCACACACATTAAATAAATAAATATTAAGAAGAAAACACAGCGGGGCTACAGGACTCAGGGACTGGCTGACTGCATTGACTCATGGGATTGGATTTGGGGAGATGCAATGCAGGCCCACATCTCCATGGTAGCCTGAGGCTCTGTGTGTGTGTGTGTGTGTATGTGTGTGTGTCAAGATTCATACAGCTGTACCCCAAAAGAATGCCTTTGTTGTGTTAAATAATACCCTCTTGTTAGTTAAAAAAATAAATAAACAGACATGGTAGTGAGACCAGTGATATCAGTTCTCGAGAAACTGAGGCCAAGGAATAGAGAAGTTGAGGCTCGCCTGAGCTATGTTAAGTTTAAGTCCTACTTTGGCTATACTATTGAGTCCTTGCATCAAAAAGCGAGAGACATGCGGGTGGTTAAAATCACTTCCTGCTCTTCAGAGGCCCCAAGGCCTCTAATCCCCTCTTCTGAACACTCAGGTGCCTGTACCCACATATCATACATTTATACACCACACACACACACCTTCACAGAAATAGTAAAAACCTACTGTCTTTTAAAAGGAAAAAAGCCAATCCCAGGCAAGAAGGCCCCTTGTTCTGTGAGTCCTGGTGACACATCTTCCTGCCTGCCATTCATGGTGCATTCCAGGCACCTGAACATGCCAGGGGGCCCTAACACTGCCCTGGCACCTGGCACCTCAATTCCTCAGGAGAGAACTTGCAGGGTCATGAAGGGCTTCAAAAGCCTCCCTTCGAGACCTGGTGAGAAATGGATCATCCATTAAGAGCACTTGCTCCACTTCCGGAGTACTAAAGTTCAGTTGCCCGCACCAACATCTGGAAGCTCCCTGACTCCACTGACTCCAGGAAGCCTCTAATCCCAGCTCCAGGAGATCTGACGCCCTCTTCAGGCGTCCATGGGCATTTGCACACATGTACAAACACAATACATTTTTTTTTATTATTTCTGTTTGTTTGTTTGTTTGTTTGTTTTTCGAGACAGGGTCTCTGTGTAACAGTTCTAGCTGTCCTGGAGCTAGTTATTGTAGACCAGACTGGCCTCCAACTCACAAAGCTCCCCCTGCCTCTGCCTCCCGAGTGCTGGGATTAAAGGTGCGTGTCACCTGACACATATAGATTTTTTTTTTTAAAAATCTTTTAAAGAGAAGAAAGAAAGCTAGACATGATGGTTCATGCTTTTAATCCTAGCACTCCAGAGGCAGAGAGGCAGGTAGATTTCTGTGAGTTTGAGGCCAACCTAAAACACTTTCACAAGAAGAGGGAGGAGGGGACAACCCAGTTTTTCTCTCAGCAGCTGGTGACTGGGAAATAGGAACCTGTGTGCCCGGTCTTGTTTCCATATTTGCCATGGCTACCAGGGGAGTGAAAGCTACGTCTGAGACCTAAAGCTAATAACCATGAATAAGCCGGTATCTGATGCGCACAAACCTTATGTCTCCATTATGTTCCTGTCCCCAACGTGTGGTCTATTCCAAGACACGCTTCTTGCTTTTGAACATCCGAGCCATTCTCTGTATCATCCTACCATCTGTGTGTGCCGGGGATTCTCTCCAGATGGTAACAGCCTAAGCCTGTGTCTACAGTGCAGACTCCATTCTAACCTATAGCGTCGGCTCAGCAGGTGTCTGCGATGTATAATTGCCCATACCTTTGAGGGACACAGGTGACCCAAGGTAGAGACAACAGATAAGATAGAGAAAGAAGCAGAGGGACAGAATTGGCTCCCATCCTCCCAGAAGACATAAAATTTCCTGGTGCACCCAGAGGAAGGAGTGGGATTCGCGGCTTTCCAGGAGAGAAGAAGGAAGCCGGTTCTCAACCCACAAGGCTTGGGCGTGCAAGCTTCAGTATTCTATGGACTCTGCTGCCCCCTAGAGATTATGTCTGGTAATACATGCTCTCTATGAGGCTGGCGACCCTGCGGCATTCTCCTAGTGCCCAATCCTTGCTCAAATCCACCCTGTTCACCCCGGAGGTTATGGGTGGATCCACAGGCTGTAAGGACTGCTGTACCTTTTTATTTCTCTCTCTCTCTTTTTCTGATTTAAGATAAATTAGTGCCTGCATGATGGTGTGTGCCGCTGACCCCAGCACTTGGGAAACAGAGGCAGGTGGATCTCTGTGAGTTCAAGGCCAGCTTAGTCTCCAAAGCAAGTTCCAGGACAGCCAGTGCTACATAGTAAGATCCTGTCTACGAAATAAATTGAAGCAGTAGCTATCCCACCAAGACCAGAGGAATGGGGTCCCTGTTCAAGGCAGTTGTCACAACCACAGAACTGCTACTGCCCATCCTGCGCCACAGTGGACTGTGTTCTTGCAAACTGTGAGCCAAAAATAATTGCTTTCTGCTTTAAATACATTTTTCTTCACTTTTGTCTTGTGCTTTCTATTTGCCTGATTGACTTTTTGGTTTGAGACACAGTCCCATGTAGCTCAAGCTGCCCTCAAACTTCATACGGAGTCAGGAAGACCTTGAACTTCTGATTCACCTGCCTACACCTCCTAAGTGCTAGGATCGCAGGTCTGAAACACCACAACTGGCAACTCAAACAGACGCATAACACACACGTGTGTGAATATGGAAACAAAGACTTACCTGATTTCTGCCCCCATTGAATCCCAAGTAATCCAGCAGTATGTCACCACTAGCCTTCTCCACCAGGTAGGGTCCCATCCTCCAGGACTTCTGGGCTTCTTGATGCCTCTCCTCCTGGAGGTGTGTCTCCCCCATCCTTTTCACCCTTTTAAGTTGTTGCCTGTTGGTCCGGCGGTGGCATGAGGGGGTGAGCTGTTCTTGTTTTCATCCCATGCTAAAAAAAACCTATAACTCCGGGCTCATAATCCGTCTAAACACTGGAGGGGAGTGGTTGCACAAGGAAGTCCTTGGCTCAGTTCTCACTAAATAAAGAGACAAGCAAGTGTTTCTCTTCTGAGATAAGTGGATGGATGGGTAGGTGAATGTGTGGGAAGATGGATGGAGGATGGGTAGGTGAGAGGTTGGCTGGATGTGTGTATGAAGAAGTGGGTGGGGAAATGGATGAATAATGGATACAGGGACGAGCAGGTGGATGGCTGTGTCGATGTATGTTGATGCGCGCATGCATGGGTAATAGGTGGATGAAGGAATGGGTGGATGACATGGATGGCTGGATAGATGGATAGGTTGCTGGATGGATTGATGGGTGGATAATGGCCAGGTAGTGGATGAGATGGATGGTTGGATATATGCATGGATAGGTTGCTGGATGGATGGATGGATGGCTGGATGGATGGATGGATGGCTGGATGGATGGATGGATAAATGGATGAATGATGGTTGGGTAGGTGGATGGGTTAGTGACTTGAACACTTTTCAGGGAAACTCTCAGTAGTGAACTGCAAGCACAGCCACAGCAAGGAGACCTGTGTGAACTGAGGTATTGAGGGTAAGGGAATGTTCCTTAGCATGTGCTATCAGAGGCGTACGCATGCACACGTGCACACACACACATCAACAATAGTAACTGCTATAATTAGTACACACAGGGCTCTGAATCAAAGCCTGGTCTGCAGGGTGGTCCTATTTGGGGGTGACTGAACATTTTGGAGGCCTTCAGGTCACTAGGGCATGCCCTTGAAGACCATGGGACCCCAGGGCCTCCCGCCTCCCCCTTGCCCTATGGCTAATGAGGTGAGCAGCTCTGCTCTTCCATATGCTCAGTCACTGCTGCCGCGAGTGATGCACCCATGAACATGGGTGTGCAAATGCCTCTTTGAGCTCCTGTTGCTATTGTGTGTGCGTGTTCATCTGTGTGCAAGGGTACGTGTATGCACACGCATGTGGAGGCCAGAGGTCAATCTCAGGTGTCATTTAAGTGCCATTCACCTTATTTTTTGACAGGGTTTCTCCCTTGGCCTGGCATTCAACAGTTCAGCAAGGCTGGCTGGCCAGTGAGTTCCAGGGATCTTCCTATTTCTGCTTGCCCTGTGCTGGAATTATAGACACATGCTTCAATGCCGGGCTTTATCTTTTTAGTTTTATTTATTTATACTTTTTATGTATAAGTGTCATGCATGTACACCTTCAGGTCAGAAGTGGGTGTCAGATCCTATTACTGATGGTGTGAACCACCACACGGGTTTTGGGAATTGAACTCAGGACCTCTGGAAGAGCAGCCAGTGCTCTTAACCTCTGAGCCATCTCTCCAGCCCTGTATTTTGTTTGTTTGTTTGGTTTTGGTTTTTCAGGATAGTTTTTCTCTGTGTAACATTCCTAGCTTTCCTGGAACACGCTCTGTAGACCAGGCTGGCCTCAAACTCACTGAGATCCACCCGCCTCCGCCTCCTGAGTGGGGATTAAAGGCGTGTGCCGCCACCACCACCCATCTAACGTTTGGCTTTTTCGGGTTTCTAGAGTTAAATCAGGTCCTCATGCTTGCAAGGCAAGTACTTTGCCACCTTAGTTACTTTTCTGCTGCTGTGAGAAAAATACTCTGACTAAAGCCACTTAAGCGAGCAGGGGTTTACTCTGACTTGTACAGTCCACTGTGGCTGGACATAAAGGAGCTCAAAGCAGTTGGTCACACCAAATCCACAGTCAGGAACCAAAAAGCCATGAGGGCACGATGCCGTTCGGCTGGCTCCCTTTCTCCACCTCTACAGCCAAGGATGCCAGCCAGGAAATGGTGCCCACCATGCTAGAAAAGTCTTCCCACATCCATTAACACTTCCAAGATAATCCTGCACAGGCACACCCAAAGGCAAAGCTCCAAGATTATTCTAGAAGGCTGGAGATGGAGTGAGTTGGTAGGGTGCCTATCTTTACCAGTTTAGTCGTCTAACGTGTCTGTGTGAGACCTTAAGTTCAATCCCCAGTACTGAAAAAGAGAAAAATGTCAAAGCAGGGTAGTGTAGCTAAGCGATGGAGCCCCCGCCTTACCTCATATGTGAGGCTCAGGGTTTAATTCCCAGCACTGAAAACAAAACAAAGCTGGTTACCCAACTGCTTTCCAGTGCGCCCGCACTTCTTCGCGTGGCTGCCAACAATAGCAGGTGTTCCGGTTGCTCCGCACCCTTGTCAGCACTTGGCGTTGTTGGCTCGCCTTTAGCATCGCGTTTGTTTCACACGGGCAGGATTTAGCAGCAGCTGTCTCGTGGTGAGTGTTTGGATCTCCTCTAGCTTGCAGAGCTGTCGACATTTGGATGTGGGAAAGCCCTCCCGACTCTTTGCCGAGCTGCAGAAATTCAGATGTGGGAAAGGCTTCCAAACGCACAAACTACAGAAATCCCTGTTGTGAGTCCTTCGTCCGCATAAAACCCCCTCCCCGAGGCTCCATTCCATGACCCTCCTGGAAGTTTCATGACCAGAGAGCCCTGTGTTGAGCCTCCACTGCTGTCCTGTGAACCTCTGCCCCAGCCCAGTGACACAGATAAGGCATTTAAGAGTCACACCGTGCCTTCCTATTTCACAATACTGCTTTGCTCCTGAAGGAAAAATGAAAACCAGCCCTGCAGTTAGAACTGGTGTCCCAGGCCTGTAACCCAGCTCCTCGAGAGGATTGCAAGCTCCAAGCATACTGGAGCTACACAGTGGATTCAGGGCTAGCCTGGGCAATTCACCCAGTCTCAAAATAGTAAAGAGAGAGCTAAAAAATGTAGCTCAGCGGGAGAGCTTCTGCCTATAATCCCTCAGTGAGGGGCGGGGTGCATGACTCCACATGAGGTCACCTGCCTATGTTCCCTCAGGAAGTGTCTAGAGGAATGGATTCTTAATAGGACATTTACCTAGAAGGCCAAGCATCTGGGTTCGGTCCCCATCATGGCAGGTGGTGCTATGAGCAAGCATGTGACTACAAGGCTACAGGCCTGGGTCAGGGAAGGTGAGGAACAAAACATGGTGGACACATCACTCTTATCTGCCCTGGAAGTCGCTTTCTGGGGCTCTAGAAAAATTCTATTCTCCTCTGAGGGCCTCTATTTCCTCTTCTTCGAAATGTTCGAAATGAACAAATGGCAAAATGGCCCAAGGTTTCTGCTACGATTGCCATAGTTCTATGCAGGTGCTGAACTTTTGAGCCATGACCCCACCCCCGCCTGGGGGATTCTAGACAGGCGTCCTACTGTGAGCCACACCCCAGCCCCTCCTTCTCTCCTGGAGGGGGAAAAGCACACGCGGCTGCAAGGCACTTACATTTAGACCAACAATCTTGACAGAGGCACAGGAGAGAGCGGGCTTCTTTGCCAAGGGAAATAGCTTCTTAAAATATTGAAATAAAGGCTCCCAGCAATTGCAAGCTTTCATTTCTTGGAGGGCTAAACAAATAGTTCAAGATATGGGGTGGTGCTTCCCAATATCCGAACTGAAGGCAGAGAGCGTCGGTTGAGCTTGACTAGTTTCGGCACAGATAAGCAGACACGCTAACTCTCAGTTCTGTGCCACTGCGGGATCTGGACTGACAACGAGGATGCCCTTTGTGGGATTTTCCTTCCTTGTGGATTTCATTTGTTTGGTCTTGAACTGCACTGAGCTCCTGATCCTCCTGCCTCTATCTCCTGAGAGCTGGGATTACTGTTTCAGCCAATGCTGGGGCTAAATCCCAGAGCTTTGTGAATGCTATACACGCACTCAACTAACTTCTACCAGCACAACACACACACATACATATCAGACACACACATCATACACACTAAATAAATGAACCCTCAGTGAAGCCCTGAAAGTCACCCAGCAGGAGGCAGGCAAGGGCACTGATGAAGCTGGGTGTCAACAGCAGAGCTTAGGATAGGAGTGTAAAGGGAGGAAGACATCCATCCACCTACCCACTCAAGAGTCCATCCACCTACCCAACCATCCATCCATGCACCCATTCATCCATCTACCTATCCATCCATCCTCTTACCCAACCATCCATCCACCAATTCATCCATCCATCCTCTCCTGTAAATACCCATCCTTCCATCTATCCATCAGCCCATACACCTACCCAACCATCCATCCATCCATCCATCCATTCATCCATCCATTCATCCATCCATTTATCCATTCACCCACCCAACTACCCACTCACCCATCCGTCAGCCCTCAGCTGAAGGGTAGCCAAAGTAGGGAAGTCTCCAAAGGCAGCCACTTCCCCTGGCCTGGCTTCTTCTTTGTTACCTACCTCTAAGCCATCATCCCAGAACTTCTAGAGGGTGGAGCTCTTATGTCTCTGAGACTGCTTTCAGGTTTATGAAGCATGGGGCAGGAGTTACAGAGGCAGGTACATTACCCGCACTGCCAAAACTTGTCTTTTTTTTTTAATTATTTTTATTGATATGGTTTTCTTGATGTTTATTTTTTTAAACAAAATTCAAGGTTCTCTAGAGAAACAGAATGGCTTGTTAGCTTTGTGTTAAAAGGAGGCTTGCTAGATTGACTTATATGATGTGGTCTGGGTAGTCCAGCAATGGCTGTCTCACACTGTAGAAGCTGAGAATTTGGTAGCCACCTGGACCATTCTCAGGCTGTCTCAACAGTCCCAGTCGGTGCTGAAGGCAGAGGATTCCTGCAGAGGAGCTGGCCTTTGGCCCATGCTGGAAGGCTAAAGACGCTGGGTTCTGATGACATGGCAGCAAGATGCCACAGTGTAGATGCACCTGTCAGCTGGACATGAAGGCGAACAAGCAAAGGCAAAAGCATTTCCTTCTCAGACCTCTTTTTAACTGAGCTGCCAACAGAAGCTACTGCCCACAGGTATGATGGGACTTTCCACCTTAATTAAATGGGTCGGTCCCTCACTGTGTGCCCAATGACTTACCTGTTGGCTGGGTCTGGATCCACTCACATTAACAACCGAGAACATCCATTGTGCAGAGTCTCACCAAGTAGCCATAGGACTTGTGCTTCCTATGTTTTGGCCTCCCAAGTTCCAGGAACATAGGCGTGCCCACCAGCCTGACTCGCCCTGCTTCTACTCGCAAACACTCTTGAGGGGAGAGAGCAGAGAGCAAGCCGGTGACTCACCACTTGTGTCCACGTGGCCATGGTTTCTATTGACCTGAGAAGAGACAAAAGCTCTAGCAAGTCTCTTGGGTGTGCGAGGTCCTCCAGAAGGAAGCCTTTTGGCAAATGGGATGTCATTTAATCCCCTCCAGGATCCAGGGAGAAGGAAGTAGAGACACAGGCCATGCTGTGGAGGACTTTGGAGATGTGGCACTCAGCAAAGAAGCCTACTTAGTGAATTCCAGGCCAATAGATCCTGTAAGGGACCCAAGAGAGGACACCTGACATTGTCCCCTGACCTCTGCATGCACGGTGCACACCCGGGCAAGCATGAAGAACAGGGGACAGGATGCCAAATGATGATACTCCAATAAGAAGCTATTTGATTTGATATTCAGTGAGGATGTAACACCCTTGAAAACACAGTAAATAAGTAAGTAAATACAAAACCATCATGCTCCTCTTTACTACAGAATTGGAAAATCCCACACACCAGAGGATTATAGTCAAACCACCATCCAGCTTGTTAGAAAAAAACTGTGACCCTTCCAATACACAGATCAGCTCTGGGATCCTTGTCATTTCTGTCATCTAACCCGAACTACATCCGCAGTCCAAAATGTGCTGAGCATTAGACAAATGTGTGGTATCTGGAATTTTCATTTTCAAGACAACTTTCATTTTTTAAATAATATTTTTAAGATTTATTTTAGCCTGGCCATGGTAGTGCACGCCTTTAATGCCAGCACTCAGAAGGCAGAGGCAGGTGGATCTCTGTTAGTTCGAGGCCAACCTGGTCTACAGAGCGAGTTGAGTTCCAAGACAGTCAAGGCTACACAGAGAAACCCTGTCTTGAAAAACCAAAAAAATAAAATTAAAAAAGATTTATTTTTATTTATATGTGTCTATGCAAGGGTATACAGTGTATATGTGAGTGGTTTGAAGGACCAGATTAAGGCATGGGATCCCCTGGAGCTGGAATTACAGGAAGTTGTAAGTCACGGGATATGGGTGCTGGGAACACAGCTGGTTTCCCTGGAAGAGCAGCAAGCACTCCCAGCTGCTGAGGCATCTCTCCAGACCCTCACAGCAACCTCTCAATCTATTTTATTCTTATTGTTTTTGTACTTTTAACTTTTTATGCAAATGAGTGTCTTGCCTGCAGGTCTGTGCAGCATTCACATGCCTGCCTAGGGAAAGACGACACCAGAAGAGAACAGTGAACCTCCTGGAGCTGGAAATACAGGTGGATGTCTGTTAGTGGCCTTATAGGTGCTGCAATTCAAAGTTGGTTCCTCTGGAAGAGCAGGAAAATCTCTCAATGGTTGAGCCATCTCTCCAGCCACCTCAATCTCAATCTTTTTTTTTTTTTTTTTTTGGTACATGATGTCATGTACCCCAGGCTAGCCTTGAGCTCACTTTGTGGCCCACACTGTCTTTAAACTCCTGTCTTGACTGCCCAGTACTAGCATACCAGGTATGCACCACTAACACTCCATTCCTGAAGGGCCGGGGATCAGACCTGACTTATATTCATCCCCAGGCTCTCAAGTCAATTTCCTTTTTAGTCAGAGTCTCATTATATAGCCCAGGCTAGCTACAAATTCACCATCTTCCTGGGTACAGGTATGACCTACTGCACTTGGCCTCAGCAACGCCCTTACTCCCACGCTGGCACTATTGATCCCATAGTTGTCTTGTTTGGTTTTTCTGTTGCTGTCATAAAAGACACAGACAGAAGCAACTTAAGGAAGAAAGGGGAACTCTGGCTCACAGCTCCAGAGGAAGAGAGGCCACTGTGGGGAGAAGGCATGGCCGTAGGCAGGTGTGGCAGAAGCAGGATGCTGGCCAGTCTCAATATACTCAGTACTCAGGAAGCAGAGCATGAAGGGGAAGTGGAGTCTGTCCATAAAGCCTCAAGGCCTACCCTCTGCGACCCACTTCCTCCAGCTGGGCTCCACCTCCACCCACCCTCTGCAACCCACTTCCTCCAGCTGGGCTTCACCTCCTTAAGGCTTTAGGACCCCTACTGAGCACAAAGGAGATAGTACAGACTCAAATTACAGTTGTCATTTTATTATTATTATTAATTGTGCGTGCGTGTGTGTGTGTGTGTGTGTGTGTGTGTGTGTGTGTGTGTGTGCCATCAGTGGGCATCAGTTTCCCAGGAGTTGGAGGTACAGGTGGTTGTGAGCCACCCTAGGTGGGTGCTGGGACCCACACTCAGGAGAACAAGAGCAGCAAGTGCTCATATTCACTAAACCATCTCTCCAGCCCCAACAACGGCTATTTCAAATGTGTCCACTTAAGGGTTTTTGCTTTCCAGCCCAGCCCAGTGGCGCACGCCTTAATCCCAGCACTAGGGAAGCAGAGGCAGTCAGATCTCTGTGAGTTTGAGGCCAGCCTGGTCTACATAGTGAGTTCCAGGACAGCCAGGGCTACATAGTGAGACCCTGTCTCGAAAATAAAAAAGGGTGGAGGGAGTCTTTCTTTCCAGTGCAATCGCCCCCCCCCCCAACACACACGGAAGAACAACCAAGCAGGAAATGTGATTCCTCCTTTTGTTAAGTTATCTCTGAGTCTGGTGTGTGTGTGTGATGATGTGTGACTGGGAGGCTCTCATGCTATGGCACACGATGGAGTCAGAGGACAACCTCGGGCTTTGGTCCTCGCTTTCAACCTTGTTTGAGGCTGCTGCGCTCACCACACTAGCTGGTCCTTGAGCTTCCAGGGCCTTGAGCTTTCCGGGGACATTCCTGTCTGCACCTCCCATCTCTCCCTAGACGCACTGGGATTACAAGTACACATTACCTCAGCAGGCTTTTGCATGGGTTCCGAGTATTTGAACTCAGGTCCTCACGCTTGCACAGAAAGTTTTTCCCACTGAGCCCTGATTGATTGTACGAATCCCGTCCGAGCATCCGTTTAAGCCAAGGGGAGGTCTCCTCCCTGAAACAACAGCACCTCAGCCGGACACAACCTTTCCCCTGTTTTCCTTCAGGCTTGTTCTTTATCAACAGATCAAGATCCAAACCAGCCCTGAGTCAACTCCTCACCTAGCTGCTCGACAATGTGACCAGAATGCCGTCCACCTTGTTCTCCAATATCCCTTTTGCAAAGGTGATCGGTAAGTTTCCAGGGCTTCCACGTGCTGGGGAAGCAGAGTTCCTGGACCTCTGTCTCCGAGAGAGAATGCCTAACAAGGTGGATCAAAAGCTTTTGAAGATTTCTCTAGGCAAAGCAACACGCCAGCAATTTGCTTTTGCGGTGTGTGGGCGGATGCGTGTTTAAATTTAGAACCGACAAAAAGACTTTGCTGAGAAATCTATACGCTCCTTGCCTCTTGAGTATTAGTGCCATGAAACCCTAATCTTCCCCCTTCACGTGCCAACCGCGAGAATGCTCAGAAACGAGTTTCCTCTCGATCTATGTCTATTCCCATCATGCTTTGTATGCATGCCTTTTCTTTTACACCACCAAGAAATCATTTTGGAAGCAAGCTTCATACAGCTCGACGGAGCTTGGATAAGGAGTCATTAACTCAAGGAGGGAGGGAATTTATTGAGAAGAATGCCTGAGCTGTCTAAGGACTTGAGTATGTAAGCAGAAACGGGGATTTTTTGGGGGCAGTCAGCAGAGTGTACAGAAAAGCTTCCGAGGTGGGGTTTCAGGACTCTGGGAAAGGGTCTCAAGGTTGCAGCTTTTCCCAGTGTCTGCCCAAGACGTTCCCAGTCGGTGAAACCTCCATCAGGGTGACAGGGGAGCTTTCTGGCTTAAATGCAAAACTCACACTGCAGTTCAGGAGCTTCCTCCTGCTTTTCCCTGAGATTCCCACCAGGAATTAGCTGGGACCTGGTGAGGGTCAGTGGCCCAGGCTCAAGTATCCTCAGCCAGCG
Organism: Alexandromys fortis; assembly: GCF_014885135.2. NCBI lineage: Eukaryota > Metazoa > Chordata > Mammalia > Rodentia > Cricetidae > Alexandromys > Alexandromys fortis. The sequence continues at coordinate 3,158,097 of NW_026068021.1, forward strand.
TCAGGAAACCAGGACAGGCATCAAGCTGAACATCAGGGAAGGTCAGGGTGGGGTCAGACCACGCATTCGAGCATTCTGTTTTCAAAGGGGCTCATGGCATTTCTATGGGGGCTGCAAAAGATGAACTGATCTAGGTCTATAACAACAAATGGATGGGTAAGGAAAACATGAAGTATATACACAGTGGAACCTGGGCCGTAAAGAATGAGGTGAGGCCAGCAAGATGGATGTCAGTGAAGTTCTTACCTTGCAAGCACAAAAAACAAAGTTCCATCCCCCAGAGGCCATGTCTAAAAGCCTGTAAGCCCAGCACTGGGGAAGTGGAGACAGGCATATACATCCCTGAGCTTGCTGGCATCCCCCTAGTCTAACTAGTGAGCTCTGGACCAGCGGTCCTACCTAGCTCAAGAACCTAGCTCAAGAAACAAGGTGTAGCCGTGTGTGGTAGCACACCTTTAACCCCAGCGGTGGTGAAAGAATCTCTGAGTTTGAGACCAGCCTCACGTGCATAATTAGTTCCAGGCCAGCTAAGGCTACAGAGTGAGAACCTGTGGGGGGGGGGGGCGGAGGAGGAGCAGAACAGAACAGAAAAAAGGTGGGTATACAGCTCCAGAGGAACAGTAACTAAATTGACCTCTGACCTCCACACATACCTGCACCCCCCCCACACACAGACAGGAACCCACACACACACACACACACACACATGAATGAGGTTATGTCATTTTTAAAAGTAGTCGAAACTGGAGGTAATCATGGTAAGCAAATTAAGCCAGTCTCAGTAAGACAGGTATTGTATGTTTTCTCTCAGTTGCGGTTCCTAGGTTTTACGTGTGTGTGTGTGTGTGTGTGTGTGTGTGTGTGTGTATAAGTGAAAGAAATGAATTTGTTTGGGAAAATGAGGAGGATTAACAGAAAGGAAGAGGAGGAAAGGAGAGGTAGAAAGAATAAGGAAAAAACGTTCAATTTGAAATCTATACTTTTATGGAAAAAATCGTTTTAATTTAATGGCTCAATGTTATGAGCATTTGCTGCTCTTGCAAAGAACCAGGTTTGGTTCCCGGCATCTACATGGCAGCCCACAACTGTCTGTAACTCCAGTTCCAGGGAATCCAACTCCCTCTTCTGGCCTCTGAGGGTACTGTATGTACATAGTACACATACATTCAGGCAGGCAAAAATACACAAATAAAAAATAAACAAATACTGTTTAATTTTTTAAAGCATTCTGTCAGATGAGCAATACCTATTTAAATGAGTAGACTTGTTTCTCAATACCCAAAAGAAAGGAAGGAAGAAATGAAAAACAGAGGGAAAGAGGAAAGAGATTAAATGGGGGCTGGGGTTTAGCTCAGTTGGTGAGTTTGCACAAACTCCTGGAGGTTTTTTTTTTTTTTTTTTTTTTTTTTTGGTTTGGTTTCTGGTTTTTCAAGGCAGGGTTTCCTCTTTGTAGCCCTGGTTGTCCTGGAGCTCGCTCTGTAGACCAGGCTGGTCTCAAACTCACAGAGATCCACCTGCCTCTGACTCCCAAGTGCATGTGCCACCAACACCCAGCCAAACTCCTGGATTTTATCCCCACAACACTTAAACCATGCATGGTAGGGCATGCTTGCCATCCCAACACTTGGAAGATGGAAGCAGGAGGGTCAGGAGTTCAAGGTCACCCAACCTTGGCTAACCTAGGCTACTAAGACCCTGTCTCAAAAAAAGAAGAAAATAATCCCAGAACTCCGAAGGCAGATCCCCATGAGTTCGAAGCCAGCCTAGTCTACATAGTGAGTTCCACAACAGCATGGCTACATAGAGATACCCTGTCTCTAAAAAACAAACATACAGAGAGAGAGAGAGAGAGAGAGAGAGAGAGAGAGAGAGAGAGAGAGAGAGAGAGAGAGAGAGACAAAGTCAGGTACACACCAAATGAAAATAAACATAAACCGGGCAGTGGTGGGGCACACCTTTAATCCCAGCACTTGGGAGGCAGAAGTAAGTGAATCTCGAGTTCGAGGCTACACAGAGAAAACCTGTCTCCCAAAACCAAAAAATGTAAATAAATAGTAACTATTATTGCCATCCACTCCACAGCTGGGTCCACAGCCGGGACACGAAGCCCTCTACACTGGGTTCAAGCACCGCCCACAGGGTCTAGAAGCGCCTAGACCCAGAGGCGACACAGAGTTCTTTTATCTCGAAGCCTAGCGGTCTCCGTAGCAATGCGGAACCTAAGGCTCTGGGATTGCGGCGAACCACGGACCGGACTAAAGACCGGAACCGGAAGTTCTCTACCCGCGCGTTTGCGAAGTGTGAGCTGGCTCCGTTGTGCCCGGACTTTTGTTTTTGGCGTGGTCGATGCGGTGAGCGCTGGTTGCTGCCGGTTTCAGGCCCGGCTGCAGTCGGTAGTGCCCCAACCGCCCCCAGCCCTGCGGGGTCGGGGTCCCCGGTGAGCTCGGTAGTTTCCCTTCTCCCTGGTAATCTACAAGTAGGTGACAGCGGGGAGAGCGATGGGTTGTAATCGCAGGCAGTGTGGCTGGACAAAGACACTAATAGAAGCCTGTCTGAGCATGCGCACACTCGGTTTTGAGCCGGGGTAGGTTATTAAGATAGTGTCTCTCCCACGTAACTCAGGCTGACCTCGAACTCGGGGTCCTCCAGCCTCGGCCTTCCTTGTGCAGGGATGACAGGCATGCACTACTACTTAAAACTTTAAATGGCTTGCTTGGCATTTCTGCTTTGGAGCTCCAGGATGGACCAGACTGAGTGCTCCCTCCCCTTTTTCTTTCCTTTATGACTGAAGCCCCCACTGAAGAACACAACCATGGAAGACAAGCCATTGGTAGTATCTAAACAGAAGACAGAAGTGGTATGCGGTGTGCCCACCCAGGTGATCTGCACAGCCTTCAGCAGCCACATCCTGGTTGTGGTGACCCAGTTTGGGAAGATGGGTACGCTAGTCTCCTTGGAGCCCAGCAACGTGGCCAATGACATCACCAAGCCAATGCTAACCACGAAAGTCCTCCTCGGGAAGGACGAGGTAAAGGGGTTGGGAGAACAATCTTTTTCTGGGAGTCATTTGTCCAGAAGGATATGGGGTGTCTGATAGGTGCCCCTCCGTACACACCCAAGGACACAGTAAGCGTTCTCCAGGACCTTTCAGATCTGAGGGTGCCCTGGCTGCCCCGAATGATGCTTTTCCTGGTGTGTCAGCATTTGACTCAACACTCAGTGGAGGTATTGATTTTTGTGACACAGCCATCTCCTCGATTTGACCCCCATTGTGTGGCTTTATGCTAATGAAGGCTTTATGTGTATGTCTGCTTCTTGAGTCTTGACAGCAATCCCCTCTGCAGGCATGTCTGTCTGGGTTAGGGGTAACCACAAGATGGTACCCAGAGACACCCAGGGAAAATCTTAATGATGCCTCGTCGGCAGTTGGTTATGTCTGCCCTGTGCGGTCCACTCAGCACTCTGAATCACTGTGGCCTTTTTGTCCCTGGAGGTGATTTAGGGAAGGTGTGGGAAGCTGGTCTGGATCCCTGATGGGTGCTTAAGGAGAGCATCAGGAGAATAGAGTGTTTGAGCCGGGTGTGGTTGTGCATGCCTGTACTCCTGCCTTGGGAGACTGGAGCAGAATGGTTACTACGAGTTTGTGATCAGACTGGGCTACGTGGTGAGTTCGAGGCCAGCTAGAGATAGACCCTCTTCTCCTCCCCTTAAAAAGAAACAAAAACAAGGGCTGGAGAGATGGCTCAGCCGATAAGAACACTGACTGTTCTTCCAAAGGACCTGGGTTCAATTCCCAACACCCACATGGTGGCTCATAGCCATCCATAACTTCAGTCCTAGAGGATCCAGCACCCCCCGCTGTAGGCACTGCACACACATGGTCCACACTCATACAGGCAGGCAAAATATCCATACACACACACACAATATATATATATATGTATATATGTGTATATGTATGTAAATATGTATGTATACACACATACAGCAGAGCAGTGGTGGCAAATGCCTTTAATTCCAGCACTTGGGAGATAGAGGCAGGTGGATCTCTGAGTTGTCCTGTTCTACAGGGGGAGTTCCAGGACAGCCAGGGCTACACAGAGAAAGAAACCCTGTTTCAAAACAGGGTTTAGTTTGGTTTTTGTTTTGTTCTCTGAGACAGGGACCAGGCTGGCCTCAAACTCATAGAGATCCACCTGCCTCTACCTCCCAAGTGCTAGGATTAAATGTGTGTGCCACCACCACCGGGCCAGGAGTTCAGTTTCATTCCCAGCTACATAAGGCCAGTGTGGGCTATATGAGACTCTCTATTCAAAAGGCAGGGAGCTATGAGAGAGCTCGGGGGTAAAGCACCTGGCTTGCGAGCCTGTGTTCAGTCCCCTGAACCCACGGTGGATGGAGAAAGCTAACTGCCACAAGTTGTACTCTCGCTCTCCCAGACAAAAAACACACACATGCACACATAGACAGAGACTGCTTGTTCATTTCCTGGCTGCCCAAACCCAAAATAACCACACAGAAACTATATTTTAAAACACTGTTTGGCCTATTAGCTCAGGTTTCTTATTAACTAACTCTTACATCTTTCTATTAATCTGTGTATCGCCTGTGCAGGCATGTTACTCCTTCTAGCAAGTTCCAGATCAATCAGGGCTACATAGTGAGCTCTTGCTTTATAAACTAACTAAACAAATAAAATAGAGACTGAGGAAATAGCTCAGTTCCTAAAGTCCTTGCAAGCATGGCCTAAGTTTGAGTGTGAGACTCAGCTTGGTGATGAGCACTTTTAACTCTAGCATTGGTGAGGCTGAGGCCAGCCTCATCTACATAGCAAGTTCCAACCATAGAGAGGGCCCTGTCTCAATATTTACAAATAAATAAATAAATAAATAAATAAATAAATGATATTCTCAGTGCTGGGATGGCAGAGATAGAAGGATCTTGGGGCTTGCTGGCCATGCAGTCTGGAGGATTCCAGGTCAATGAGAGACCCTGTCTCAAAGTAGATGATGGTGCTCTATGCCTCATACCTGGGTTGTCTTCAGGCCTCCTCATACCTATTTATGTGCACACACTCTTTAAAAAAACAAACAAACAAAAAACCTGGGTATGTCAACACATGCCTGGAATCCTAGAACCTGGAATCCCAGGAGACTAAGGCAGGAAGATCTCCATGAATTCAGTAACTTGGGCTATATGACTTCCAGGCTAGCCTGGGCTACAAAAATTGACAACCTATCTTTAAGAAGAAGAATAAAAGTGAGGTTTCCTGTCTTCTCCCCTCCCCAGCCGCTCATCCATGTCTTTGCAAAGAACCTGGTAGCGTTTGTGTCTCAAGAAGCAGGAAACAGAGCCGTTCTCCTGGCCATGGCTGTGAAGGACAAGAGCATGGAGGGGCTGAAGGCCTTGAAGGAGGTGATCCGGATGTGCCAGGTGTGGTGACCTGAAGTCACAGTACATGACAGTCGGATCCGGTAGACACTCATCAGGGTCTATGCCACCCATGTTTCCAGCACCAAGACAGTCAGGTGGAGGCTCATTCTCTGGCTTTAGCCCTTGAAGCTGGGAACAACATTCAGATCTCAGGACTTGCTCTATGTGGCTACTGTGTTCTGCCTGGTGCACCGGAACCGTTCTGGGCTACAACAGAGGCACCTGCTGAGTGGAAATCACCCAGTTTGGGGACTGGCAGCCCTCAGTGTGCAGCGGCACCTGTGGGGAGACTTTTTTTTTTTTATCAAAAATAAATCTAAAATACATCTAAAATACTTCGCTAGCCTTGTCGATAATGCTGAGACATTATGGTCATGTGTCAAGGTTCGCTTCAGGACACTGTAAGGAAAACCTCCTGTTTGGCAAAAGCACGGTGCATGGTTGCTGGCATGTGAGGTAGATCCCAGGCATGTGGGGGCATGGGCCAGAGCCTCAAATTACATAATATAGTGAGGGACAAGTGTGTGCAGAGACTGGACATGTGGGAAGCCGAGCAAGTCCCTAAAGATGGGCTAGATGGGAAATCCATGGGGGAAGTAGGGGGGTGAGCAATCCTCAGCTCAGAGAGGAGGAAGGCTTCTAAATCAAGTTGGGATTCGCTATTAGAAATACTTCCAAGGCTCACTGCAAGCCTAATGTCACTGGACATTAGGCTGGCATTGATGCCCAGAGTTGGCCTGTTGGTGCCCATTCCTCTGAAGATTGGCATCCTGGGACCCCTAGGGTCCCCTGCCATGGGAGGAGATAGGCAGAGGATGGGGTCCCTGATCACAGCTGAGTGGGGATTTCTCAGGTCCGATAGGGAATCTGCTCTGACATTCTGACGGTCATTCTGACCAGAGGAGAAGAGGCCACAGAAAAGCCATGTAGAAGTCCAGGATGGAAAGCAAGCCAGTGCCTTTTCAGGGACCCAGGATGTCACCTGTGTGCTCAGGAAACAAGGACAGAATTGCTGACTTGGCCTCTGAGCCAAAGGTTCAGAAGTGCCTGCCAGGTCCGGGGATGGGCGGTGAGCTTGGGTGGCCACTTTCACTTAGAGTGGGTTGGGACAGCTGGGGACACCAGCTCAGCTGGGGTGGGAGTGAGGAGTTGTGCCCAACTTCTGGAAGGAGATGTTGCTGCCTATAACAGGGGTGTCCCAAAGCCTCTGAGAGCCCCGTGCTTGCACCCCCATCCCTGGCAGGCAGCTCTCCCACACAACTTTGCCCTTTGTCCATCTTTTCCCAGACCCTGGTTTCCCTTCTCCTTTACGTCCCCTGGGTAGACTGATGGTGGGGTCTGGCACTTCTCAACCAGGCGTCCCCTCTGTAACCTCTTCCCCATCCTCCCAGTTGCCACCAGCCTCTGGAGAGTATGGGCCATCAGAAATCTCACAGGCCGTGAAGGAGAAGGACCGGTGTGGAACACAAACAGCTGGTAGAGCCAGCCAGGGCAGGGCATGCTCAGGTGAGCCCTGTAGGGTGGCGGCACTGGCCAAAGGTCTCTGTTTGGTATCGCCCTGTGATTATTCAGATGGATAATAATCAGCAAGCCCCAGCTTCCTAGCCTTAGAAGATAGAGAGCACCCTGGGTGGAGCTCAAGGCTAGGTCCAAGTTCTGGTTTGTGGCTTTGGTTTTCTGATTTGGTCCCTAGGCAGACAACTCACATGACCCATTGGGTGACCCATTACTTCCCTTTCACCAACCTTTTCCCGACATCTGTGCCCCAGAGAGGCTATGCAGCAGCTGCTCCCGGGTAAAAGAGCTGGGATTCGAGCCCAGATGGAGCACCCAGGCACCAGGCCCTTTAACAGCTCCTTCATCAATGTCAGCTCCATCCGCCAATAAGGCTCAGGGATGCTGGTTTTGCTTCCAGGCTTCTGGTCCTGGGTCAAGCGGTTTCCTTTCCAGTCATCTCTTTGGGTCCTCCACCAGCCCAAAACGCAAGTGACAGAGTGTATTCCACATAAATGATAGCTGGGGGCGTAAAGGTAGCTTCATTCACTTTGTCTGCAGGGCTGGAGGCTGCCTGCTTGGGAAGGGGTACTGAAACTGACCTGTAGTTGAACTGGCTCCCTCTCCAAGCTGGGCAGTATTTACAGCTGCTTGGAGCTGTCTGGAGCTGTCTGGTAGCCGTAAAACACAGGCCCGTAACAAATGCCTTAATCATCTAAGTCCAAATCTGCTGTGTAAATCAGCCAAGGCTCTACTGGAGAAGGGACCTGGCTAGAGCGTCCCCTGTGCTCCGCTGCCACTGTAACTCAGGAGAGACCCACGTCACCCCAAAGAGATCCACAGCGCCAGCAATTCCTGGGTGGAAAGGATTTCTGTGGACACAGGCGCTGCACGTGGCACACACCTGGGGTAGATCTGTAATCAACTCCTAGCCCAAGTAAACATAAACTGCTCTGCCTGTCACATGCTCAGGCCAGGCTGCCCCCTAAGGGCCATGCCTTTGCCACCATGAGGTCGTTTAGCAGTTTTCTGCTGAGAGGAAGCAGCCTCCCCAGTGGCTAGGACAATGTGCTCTTGCTCAGTAGGTGACGGCAGTAAAGAGGTCAAGGGAGGCCTAGGAAGGTATAAATCCTCAGGGGACCCTGCAGGAGCCTTTCCAGGAGCTTGACCAAGCCCTACCTTGCTCCCTATAGCCAAGTAAGCAGCACACAGGCAAGCCAGTGAACTGTCCTGGCTTGAGGTTGAGGACTGGGAAATCAAGAGGCCCAGAGCTGTGATGAAAGACTTAACCAAACTTGAGGGCCGGAGTTCCGATCTCCAGAACCCATGGAAAAGCCAGGCAGATGAAGCAGCTGCCCAAAATGCCACATGCCACATACCAAAAGAGACAAAGACAAGCCCTTAAGTGAGCAACTGGAGCAGGGGCCTACATGATGCACAGGGTGACTGCAGGGGCATTACTGCTATGACTTACAGTTTGCCATCACACATCGGGGCTTGTCCGAAGGGTCGAGAGTGCTAGGCTTGGCTGAAAGTGGGAATAAACAGATTCTACAAGGACCACAGGCTGGAAGACCCCAGAACCCTGCCCAAGTGGGAGAAATCTCTAGATACAAGCCCAAGTAACACAGCTTGAAAAGTCCCAGGCCTCAGAGCCCACTGCAGAGTGGACATGGCACCTAAGGCCTCGTGGAGCCCTGAACCCAGCCCCACCACCAGACACTGGCTTTGGGGGTGACAGACTGCCGACAAGATGGAGGGCCGAACACAAATGAAGCCATGGGGATAAAGGGTGCTTGGAAGAAGCAGGGAGATGGGGCGAGATCTTCAATAAAAAGATTTGGTGGTACCTACCACCCAGAACATGAGAAGCATTGGGCATCCCTCACAACTAGGGCCCAGCTGCAGCTCCCCAAGGCCATACCAAAGATGTAGGACAAACGAGATTTTTTTTATACTTTTTTTTGTGTGGGCATGCATGTCCCATTACATACATGTGGGGGATAGTGAGGAAGTAAAGATTTTCCTTCTACCATGCAGGCCCTTAGGATCAGATCAAACTCAGGTCATCAGACTTGGTGGCAAGCACCCTTTTGTTTCTTGAGCCACCTTGCTGGTCCCAATCCCCAAGATTCTGTTAGTGCCCTGACCCACCCACTTTCAAAGCTCTTCCATGCCCTTGGACAACCATGGCAGTCACTTACTTAGCCTGTGTCTCCTGATGCCAGCATCCTGGGACAGATGTCAGTGACCTTGATTAGAGGTTAGAGGTGATGTCTGCCTTCAGGCGCTTCAGAGATGAAAGGAAAGGGAGCTGCGTGGATAGAGGGAGAAGCTAGAAATCATCCTTGCCCTTCAGTCCATACAAGTCACTGGCATCATGACCCTACCTGAGAACCCATGTGGGATGTGGAGACCAGCTCCCACTGGGTTCATGGTCACAAGCCTGTCTATCCACGCAGCTCTAAGGACTCAGCCTGTGGACACTATTGACCAGGACAGGGAAAGAAAGACTGGTCCCAGAATCCAGGATGACAGAGGGTGTGGCCGGGTGAAGGGTGTGTTCCTACAAGGCTGTTGGGCAGGCAAGGCAGGCCAGGCAGGACTGGGAGGAGTTTCAGGGCCCTCTGAGAAGCCATGCTCAGGAAGCAGCAAGAGTATCCAAGGGGCATGGGCTTCCCTGGTTGCTGAGAAGAAGGACAGCAGAGATCTGGAGACCACACTGAGGAGGGACCTCCTTAGGTCCAGAAACTGCAGAGTGTGTCCTGAGAAACCAAAGCAACGCACCAGCCCAGTGGGCCCTGCCAGCTGCCCAGAGCCACCATGGAGGTGAGCTGTGTGGGTGTGAGTGAGTGTGCATGCGTGTGGGGCTGGCTCAGGAATAGAATGGTGTCCAAGCGGTGGCCCCACGACACCAACACGGTGGGGACACACTTGCTGCCAAGAATCAGAGAATCTCATCCCCTAGCCCATCTTCTCCACCTGTGTCCAGACTCCCTCCTTACTACAAAGGGTCTCAGGACCAAGGCAAGGCTTTGCCCATCTCCAAGTGGAAGGGCCCCCAGGTCCACACCCAAGTCTGGCATCTGGCTGTGGGGCAAAGTCAAGCCCGGACAGGCCCCGACAGGTTCTCTGAAGGCTGAAGAGTCGGGTCTAGAGAGGAAGGTGGGTACAGGAGCAGGAGGGGGCACAGTTGGCAGACATCACGGGGATGACCCACCATGGGGTCTAGGGCCATTGGGCACAAGCAGATCCTACTCATCCTCAGGGATCCACCTGTGCTTCAGCTGACACCAAGGCAGCTGAGCTGGCTCTGAGCCCCAGGTCCTCACTGGCCTGGTGAGAGAACCTATAGCCACCTGAGATTAGCAACCCGAGTCCCCTTTGTGTGTCCAGACCCTCTGTGAAACCATAAACAGAAAGATAACAGCCTGGGGAAACTGAGGCAAGGCTTGGTCATGTTGACTTGTCTGCCCCACCTTTCTCAAGGCTACATCTATCCAAGTAGGGGCCACATCTCGGTCACCAGAAGGCACTACATACACATTCTAGACTTGTATTCTAGGCAGGTAGGCTGGAAGTCTCAGCTGAAGGAGGCACAGGCAGAGAGAAGGAGTGGCTGTGGGGATCCCCAACACGGAAGGCCAGCAATCGGGACTCATCACCCAGACTTCCTGGAACCCGCAAAGAGATATACCCAGGGCCTCTCAACCTACCTGAGCACCTTGACCCATAGGGAGCTCTTGGCTTCATCTCCGCCCTGCCACGCCTCAGGTGTGGGTGTTAGCTGGATCAGGGCCAGAGCGCTGACAGAAACAAACCTCACTGACACCCAGTGGACGCTAGCAGGGGATCCAGAGGATTTGGAGATCAGCCTGGGGCGACTGGATGCCAAAATTATACTGTCCACCCTGCAGGGCCAGCCCTGAATGTGCCAGCTCAGCCAGCGAGTTCTACCAGCAGGTTACTTACCCCGGGGCAAACAAACCCTGACCCTGACTCTAGAGAGACCACATGGCCAGCTAGAGACTTGCCACAGACCAGGCTGAAGCCCAGTGTGGAAACCTCAGCCCCTATCAGAGGTGGAGGCCATGGGACAGGGGTGGAAGCGAGGAACAGGCAGAGCGGCTCTCCTGAACCCCCACCCCCAGTTCTCTCAGTACCGTCTTCCGGATTGGCAGGAATCTAGTGTCCTGGTCACAGTGAACAGTAGGCTAGTGGGACTATCCTCATATGGGTGTGGCCGGGTCCAGCCCTCTGTGACTGTGGCCTCTGGTGAGGCCTCACTCGGCAGTGTGTGTGTGAAGAAGCAGATACAGCTGGAGAAGTGAGGGGTCACAGGGGAAGGTGGCAAGAGAGAAGCTTGTATCTGAGCTCAGCACAGCGGCTCCCCCTCTTTCTCCAGCTTCCGGGATGTGGTACTCTGTCGAGACTGTGGACTCCCTCTGCAGGCGAGTCATTTGGCAAGCCCTTCCCTTGTTCCAGAGCCAGGCAGCAAAGATGGTCCCCAACCCTAGACATATCAAGGATGCGTTTGCCAAAGCCACAGGGTGCACCCAGCAGAGACCCTTCTCTGCCCCCACCTCACATGCCCAGAAGGGGGAGCCAGAAAGGGGGCTCCACTACCCAGAAGGGTGCCATCGCCTCCATTAAAGTCCATTCCTGAGATGGCTACCTGATCTCTCCCACCTCACAGCTTAAAACCCACTGGGAAGATGCTGCAATGACCAAAGTTTTCCAGCAGGAGGCAGAGCCTGCTGAGGTCGAGGCATGATCTGGAGGCCCAAGAATGGGGTGGGGAGGCTTCTGTGTTATTAAGGACCCAGGCACAGCATCAGGTTCCAGAAACTCCTAACAAGAAGGACAGGTAAACACCCAAACAAATCTCAGATGAAAGCTTTTAGCAATGGGATGCGGAGACATTACTAGAAGTGACAGAGGCCAGGACATCAGTATCTGGGAGGTGAGGGTGCAGCAGCCATGGTCCAGGGCCTGTATGTCAGGGACAGAGGTGGCCTAAGCAGTCAGGGAATGACTCCCAGGACATGTGCAGTCATGGGAAGTACATGATTTGAAGACATGGATTGTAAGGGATCGTGGGGTTGACAGATCTCAGCCTTGTACAGTTGGGTACTTCTGGAGTATCCCAGATACGTGCTAAGCCTCCAGTGTCCGTGTCTCAACTCCAAAAGAAAAGTAGCCTGAAGCCATGTCTAAGTCATCAGTAGGGTCACGTGGCACAAAGGACCAGATGGGTGTCATCATAAAACACCCACACTGGTAAAGCCCATATGAATCCAGAACAGACCTGAGATATGGCCAGAGCCCCCACCTACTCCAGGAGCCAGGGCAGGTGAGCCTCTTTCCACAGGCATGTCACATGGTAGGGATTCTAGGCAGGTGTTCTACCACTGAGCCACACCCCAGCCCCTCACTGGGGATTCTAGGCAGGTTCTCTACCACTGAGCCACATCCCAGCCCCTCACTGAGGGAGTCTAGGAAGACAGTTTAAAGATGAACTACATTCCCAGCACACTTTTTATATTTTATTTTTAGATAGGGTCTCACTAAGTTGCCCAAGCTGGTCTTGAATTCACTCTGTATCCTAGGCTGGTCTTGGTTTACCAGTGATGCCTCAGATTCCAAAGTAGCTGGGATGACAGGCCTATGCCATGAGGTTTGATTAAATTTACCCATTTTTATTTTTTCGCTCATTTGTATATTCATTCATGAATATGTATAGTGACTGATTCAGTGGGACAGGCTTTCACTAGCCCAGTTTAGACTGAAACAGTTTGTAGCAAGAATGACCTTGAACTTCTAACCCTCCTGCCTTTAACCGAAGTGCTGGGAAAACAGTCGGACACCAGCACACATAGTTTATGCGACACGGGTGGAACCCTGAGCTCTACGCATGCTAGGCCAGCACTCCACCAACTAAGCCACATCCTCAGCACGACCCAGTTTTAAGCGCACAATTCTGGAGTAGTAGGGATGCCCACAATAGGCAGCCCCCACTTTGTCTAGTTCTAGATCTTTCTCACCACTCAAAAAAGAAGTTCTATGTCCGCGAATCCCCCATGGCCTTCTTCTTCCAGCTGGCCCAGCTCATGCACGCCCTTCTCTCTTGTCCCTGCCTGCTCAACTGCCTGGCAACCTGGTGCCAGCAGGTGAAGGCACCTGCCAGCCAGGCTGTTCCTGGAAGCCAGCTGCTGCTGAGCAAACCGCCCCAGAGGGATAGAGTGTCTACAGGGGCGGGGACAAGCCTTAGCTTCTCCTCCCTTTGCCCCTCCCTCAGCCCTCAGCCCAGGTGGGCCATTGGCCAGGTGAGGCCCTGTGTACCTTTCCTGGCCTAGCGCTACCCTCCAGAGACCAGCCTTGCCCCAAACCGAAGCTTGGCTTCCAGTGGGGGCCATGTGGCCGCGTGAATGACCAGCCAGGCTTCCCATGAGGCTAGGCCTCTCAGGCCTGGGCCAAAGAGCTTCCTGCTCACCGAGGTAGGCTCCCGCCCCCGTGGCAGACAACTGAGGGTAGGAAAGAGGCCCAAGGTTGTTGGCTCCCAGCTGGCACATGCACTACTGCTTACGGCTGGAGCTTGTGGAGACCCTAAAGAGTATCTGGCCAGAGTCAGAGGCAAGCAAGGGTCAGGTGGGGGCGGACCAGCACCGGCGGTGGGGGTGGAGCACCTTCTCCTGCCTGAAGGTATGATTACTGGCCATCCCTCCCAAATGTCCCAGGCAGGTGGATCCCCACTTCCCAGACAAGTTTCGGGTTTATTGTTTGCTTTGGTAGAAACAAGTTTCGGGGTTTATTGTTTGCTTTGAATTTGAGTTTGCTTTGAATTTGGAGATATTTTTCTATTTTGAAACTGAGTGACTAGGTAGCCCAGGCTGGCTTTATATTTGCTAGGAGTACAGGTGCGTGTCGTCGCCACCTGCTTAGAAACAGTCTTTGACTCCTAGGAAGTAGCTGTCAATGAGCCCAGAGCACAAAGGAACCTGAGGGGGCTTCCTCCCAGAACATCCACCCAGGATCTGAGCCCCAGGCAGCAAAGCGGCCAGGTCCCTTGTCCTTCAAGTGGGATCCCACGGCTACCCAGAGTCAGGAGAGTGGGTGGGAAAGCCAGGGCAGACTCCCACAAAGGGGACAGGTGGCCACGGTGGGCCCCCAGGGAAGCTTCTGTGGATATGGGCGGGGTGCTAGGGATGGTAGCCAGGCAGGCAGAAACGGCTGTGGGCAGAGCTGGCCCCTGGGCGACACCCACATGGCCTTGCCCATCTCCTGCCCCACCTCCTGCCCCTCACACTCCCACGGAGGGGAGGGGGCTGCCCTGGCTGCTCACTCCTCTTTTGGCTTCTGCAGATGAGGAATGCATCAGGCTTTCTGAAAACAGCCAGAGCTCCCTTGGTGTCAGCGACCTGGATTCCACCCAGCCCCTCTCCGGCAATGCCCACGGTGGCAGCCGGGCCGCAGATGGAGCGTGTGGACAACGGCTCACAGGGGCCCCCCCAGCTCTTCCTCACCAGTGCATTGGCCCGAGGCGTGTCAGGCGTGTTTGTATGGACTGCTCTGTTCCTAACCTGCCACCAGGTAAGCACCCCAAAACCCTGCTGGGCTCACAGTCTCTATGGGACCCGGCACGGCTCAGATGGACCCCCATGGACAGATCCTGGGATCATGAAATCTCCAGTCATAGCCTCCAGTACTGGACACCCCAGGCATAGTGTCTGTCTATGGCCCTTGTCCAGGGCTTACATGCAGGGGCCAAACCTAAGGTGGGAGGTCTCGGCCAGACAGAGGGTACTTTGCTGGGTGGGCACCCCCAGTCATGTCTGAGGCCTCTCACTCTGCTCACCAAGATCAGTGATTGGTCCCAGGTCCCAGACAACAAGAACACTAAGGCTCAGAGATGACTGGAGGCTTCCCCAGGCTCACACAATTGGAAGAGAAAGCCCCCCCCCCCCAGGAATGGCCAGGGCTTGAACTTTGCTCTATACAGAGAACCTCAAGTCAGACATCGGGAGTTTGGGGAGGAGGGGCAGGAAGATGGGAGAAGGAGAGGAGCTAGGAGAGTGGGGGACTGAGAGGAATGGGAACTGGGGCAGTGAAGAACTGGAAGGGTGCTGAGGGGTAGGGGGTGGAGCTAGGAGAGTTGTGAAGTAAGAAGCTGGGGGCTGGGCAGGCAGAGTGGAGAACTGGGGGAGGAATATGGCAGCTGGAATATGGGAGCAGTTGGGGAGCTGGAGCCAGAGAGCCGAGGACTTGGAGTTTGGTGTTGGGAGCTGAAAGCCCCAGGCCCTTTGGAACACCCATTTGGCACCAGGGGAGGGCCTGAGTCAGTAGGTAAGCTGTGTGCAGGAACTAAGCAAACACCTCTGCCTGTGACAACCACCTGCTGACTGGTACCTGGCCAGGTGTGCCTCAGTAACCAGGATACAGGCCTGGCCCTGAGGGCAGGCCAGGCAGGTGTCAGCCACGTGTTAGGATCAGCAGGATGACCTCTGGGAGGAGTAGGGGCTGGCACAGAGAGAGGATCAGCACCTCCATTTACAAATGGTGAAACTGAGGCAAGAGAGGGCAGCAAGTTGCCAAGGTCACCAGCCAGGTGGTGCTAGCCTGGGAAAGGTCTCCCCGCTGGCTGGTCACGTTCTGTCCTCCCTCAGCGGCTGGGGAGGGAGGAAGGGACTGATAAGGAGCTGGTCTCTGACGCCAGCAACCTTCGCACCCCACACAGCCCCTGTACACACACAGCTCCCTCTAAAAGCATGACCTCCGTGCCCCGCAGGGCACCTCCCCAAAGAGTCTTCCTCAAGTGTCCTGGAACCAGGAGGAGGCACCCAGCTCCTAGCCTACTTCCTCTTAGAGACTCTGTACAAAGGGGCTTAGGGGCACAGGCTGACCTGAGGAGATCCCAAGAGAAGGCCTCTGTGGAGTCCACAATGTGTTCAAGACCAGCCTGAACAGCTAGCAAGACCCCCACCCCCAGATAAAACAGAGGAAAGAGAATGGCTCAGAAGTAGAGTGCAGCTGAGGGTACACAAACTCCCTATGTAGCAGAGGATAACCTTGAACTGCTGATCTTCCTGCTTCCATTTCCAAAGTTCTGGAATTACAGGTGTGCATCACACACCTCCCGGTTGATATGGAGCTGAGGAGGAAGCCCTGAGCTTCCTTCGTGCTCGGCAGGCACTCCATCGACTGAAACACATCCCCAGCCCTTTCCTTCCATTTTCGTTAGGCAGAGATGACACTTGAACCTGCTTGGCTTTCTATTCTGACCTTGGGTACCTCGTCTCGTCAGAGGATTTCCCGTAGAGCTGTGCATTGGAGCCCCGTTCTTACTGACTATATAGCGTTCCTCCACACATAGGCTCTATGGGGTGAGCCTGGCATCCCATGGTGAGCGTAGCCCCAGCAGTTGTTACTGGGGTTCATGTGATGAACCTCTTTACACGCAGATTTTTTTTTCCTCTTTATTTCTGTAAAGGGACAGATTCCTAGAAGGGATCAAAGAGCAAGAGGCCTTCCCATGGTCCCCAAGTTGAGAGCCTACCTGTACCATAGGGGACATTTAGGTCTCCTTACTGAGTTCTGACACTTAGCAGGACCCAGGAAACTCTTGTTGGATGAGTGAATGTCCTGACTTTGGGAATGTTCTTCAAGATGACCCCACAGGGCATCAAAATATGTTACAAGTTTGAAAATGCCTAAGGAATGAATTTTAGGCTTAGTGTGACAGACAGGCTCATCACTTCACCACTGGGCGAGGCTAAGGCAGAAGGATCATGCATTCAAGGCCAACCTGGGCTACAGAGTGTGACTCTCTCTCAAAAGCAACAGCAGTCTTTTTTTTTTTTTTTTTTTCAAGATTTCATACCATGTCACAGAATCAAGTGAGGCATGAGGTTGGCTGGTCTCAGCCTTTTATGGTCTGTCAAAACAGGAGATGGCTCCGCCGCCGTGTAAGCCTGGGACCAGAGCTCCATCTCTGGGACCCATAAAAAATATGCCAGGCAGAGCAGGACACATCTATAACCCCAAGGAGGGATGACCAATCAGATCCCTGAAACTGACCAGCCGCTGTAAGTAGAGTCAAATCCATGACCTCCAGGTTCAGTGCAAGATCTCATCCCACAGTATGAGCATGGTGTCTGAGGAATGACCCTGGAAGGTACTTCTGTCCCTCTTCTCAAGAGTGAACAAGGACTAGCGGTGTGGCTCAGTGGTAGAGCGTGTGTCTGCAGATCCCCTAAGGAGGGGCTGGGGAGATGGCTCAGCAGTTAAGAGTACTTGAGGCTCTCGCAGAGGACCAAGCACCTGCAGACTCAACTGTCTTTAACTCCCGCTGCAGGGGATCTGACACCCTCTTCTGGCCTCCATAGACACCCACACATAATGGCATATCCTCAGTGCAGATGCTATAGATGCATAATGTTTTTATTTGTTAATTGCAAATGCTTTTTTTCTTGGTGGTACTGGAGATTGAACCTGGGACTTCACACATGCTAGACAAGTGCTTTCCCAGTAAGCCACACTCCCTGCCCACTGATACTGTTTCAAAGAGCTGAAGATATGGTTCAGTGGGAAACCACTCACTTAGTCTGCGCAAGACTTTGGGTTACATTCAATAATAAAGTCTGGTAGTGGCTCACGCCTTTAATCCCAGCACTTGGGAAGCAGAGGCAGGCAGATCTCAATTCGTTCAAGGCTAGCCTGGTCTACAGAGTGAATTCCTGGTCAGCCGGGGCTACATAGTAAGTCAGGCTATACTGAAAATAATATATATATTTGTATATATTAAGCATGTATTCAGTTTTGAGGGAGCATGTCCTAGGGATTGCTCTTGCTAGGTAAGGACTATACCTTAGCCAGGACCCTGCCCTGCTACCTCCTGTGTTATTCCTCAGGTACCATCCATCCTACTTTTAAGGGACAGTCTCCCACGGAGACCTGGAGTTCCCCGATTTGGCTGCACTGGCTGACCAGTGAGTTCTAGAGAGCCAGCTGTCTCTGCCTCCCCAGCACTGGGATTAAAGGCATGCATTAATGTACCTAGTTTTTTGTCCATGAGTCTGGCTTGAACTCCGGTCCTTATGCTTGCAAAGGTGCAACTGAGCCACCTCCCCAGTCCTACTTTCTAGTTGGAGCCAGGGATGCTCAACTGGTCTTGCACCCACCCACGATGCTCCTGTCATAAGCAGATTTGACTCTTCTTCTAATATATATGCTTCAACCTCCCTCTGATGGCTTCCACTCTCTACTCATCCTGTGCTCAGTGGAACATTAGGCAGTGTAGGAGACGGAGGGCAGCCTGGAGCTCTGCCCGGCTCCGGTTCCTCTTGTATTCGGGCTGGCACCCATGTGGTGGACGGCAGGGCCAGGAGCAGGGACAGAGGCACCATAGAAACTCTTCTGCCACAGATCTACTCGCACCTGCGTTCCTACACCGTCCCGCAAGAGCAGCGCTTCGTCATCCGCCTCCTGTTCATTGTGCCCATCTACGCCTTCGACTCATGGCTCAGCCTCCTCCTCCTCGGGGGCCATCCATACTACGTCTACTTAGACTCTGTGCGAGACTGCTACGAAGGTGATACTCCAGGCTGGGCCTGCGGGAGCTCAGCGGGGACCCTCAGCTTCACACATGCACACCTACCTGCACACACTTCCCCTGCCATCATCCCCAAGGTGCCCTGTCTCAGCTGGGACCTGCTTCCGGGGTTGCGCAATCGGCAACCTCGATGCCTGGGACTCACAGTCTGAGTAAGCTCGCTCCCTCTCCTGGGGTATGCTGAGTGGATCTGGTGGCACCTGCATGCAGAGGGGTTCTGTGACTGACCCTCACTGTCACCTCCTGTCCCCCTGCAGCATTTGTCATCTACAGTTTCCTGGCCTTGTGCTTCCAATATCTGGGGGGAGAGAGCGCCATCATGGCTGAGATCCGTGGCAAACCCATCCGGTGAGTCCACCCACAGGCCCCGCCCCGTCTGGGGCCCGAGCCGGGCCACACTGTAGAACCCCCAATTATCTTCCTAGTGACCTTAATGGCATCTTCCTCATCTGCAGGTCCAGCTGCTTCTATGGGACCTGCTGCCTCCGTGGCATGTCCTATTCCATCACTTTCTTACGTTTCTGCAAACAGGTGAGGGGGCCTGCCCACCCCACCCCGATGCCCTCACCCGGCCCCACCCCATCCCAACCTCACTCCCTTCCCCCACCCATCCCAGGCCACACTACAGTTCTGCATCGTGAAACCTGTCATGGCTTTGACCACCATCATCCTCCAGGCTTTCGACAAATACCACGATGGGGACTTCAAGTAAGGGGGACTATGAGCAGGTGTCTGAGGGGCAGGGCTCCCCCGCAGGTCCCTTCCTCAAGCGGCCTTCTTCCCCCTCTCTGTGGGCTGTAGCTCAGTTGGTAAAGTGTGTGCCTAGCATGCATGAGCGTCTGGGTTCTATCCCCAACTTCATATAAACTGGGTGTGGTGGTGGTACACACTTGACATGCAGCACTTGGGAGGTTGATAGAGGAGGATTAAAAACTAGAGGTCATCCTTGGCTATCTGAGGAGTTTGAGGCCAGCCTGGGCTACATGAAATCCTGCCTCAGAACAAACAAACAAAAACATTGCTAGGGTTGTGGGAGGGCCCAGGAGGACAGGCCACAGCTCTGGGGGAGGCGCCTGAACCATGCCCTATTCCTGAGGGGTAACCCCAGGCCTTCAACCACTACTCCCTTTGGTACTGTCTGAGGCCCTGGAGGGAGGATCTAGATGGAGCTGTCCTGGGGGTTGTGGTGCCCAGCCAGGGGACAGGCTAAAAGAATGTCTGTCATGAGAGACTATTCTAACCAGCACTTCCTCTGACCCAGCATCCACAGCGGCTACCTGTACGTGACCCTCGTGTACAATGCCTCAGTTAGCCTGGCTCTCTATGCTCTGGTCCTTTTCTACTTCGCTACCAGAGACCTCCTGAGGCCCTTTGAGCCAATGCTCAAGTTCCTCACCATCAAAGCCGTCATCTTCCTCTCCTTCTGGCAGGGTGCGTGAGCCTGGGCAAGGGTGTGGGGCCAGGACTGGCATCCCTGGGACCTGGGTTCAGATCTGACCTCTATCTCAACCTTGTGTGCCTCGGCATCTGTAACCTTACAAAAAGTCAATAACTCAGCTGCTCAGCTCAGAGCTGGCAGAGTCTGGAGGGGAGCCTGTTGACCGTGAGATCTGTCAACAATAGGAAGCCTTGGCTTCCAGAACCCTGGTCCCCACCAAGCCCCCAGCAGGCCATGAGATCTCACTCAGTCCCCACAGCCAGCAGCATAAAAGCAGGGATCCCCAGGCCCAAGTTGGATGTCTGGGTGAGAAACAGGAACCCTGACTTTGAGGTACCCAGCCCTTCTCAACCACAGCCCCTCCACCAATGTGGTCAGTATCAAAGAAATCCTGGGATAAGGCTAGCCTTTCCCCCTGCATACCCTCGGCTTCAGTAAGAACCTTGGCAGGGCTCGGCTTCCATCCAACAATGGGGCCTGAATGGTTGTCTGTCTCTAGGAATGGTGCTGGCCATCTTGGAGAGGTTTGGGGTCATCCCTGAGGTCCAGGCCGTGGACGGCACCAGGGTGGGGGCTGGTACCCTCGCCGCTGGCTACCAGAATTTCCTTATCTGCGTTGAGATGCTGTTTGCCTCGCTTGCGCTGCGCTATGCCTTTCCCAGTCAGGTGTACTCAGAGAAGAAGAACTCGCCAGGTGAGCTGGGCCCCACCACTGAGGGGCACCTGCAGTGGCTCAGCCATGATGCCCATCCCTGGAGGGGTCTTAGCCAGGCAGGCAAGGGGAGATTGTGAGCTCTGAAAGATGTGGACAGAGGAAGCTACTCTGTTAATACTTGGTGCCTGTGGAGGGTGTCAAGAGTGGCTGAGTTGGCTGGCCTAGTGAGTATGCTGACTGGCCACATGGCTGGTGACTGCATGGCTCCTGGCCACTCAAGGCAGAAGTCTATTCAAAGATAGCCCAAGACCAAGGCTAAGACACAGGAGCGCCCTTAATCCCAGCACTCGGGAGGCAGAGGCAGGCAGATCTCTGTGAGTTAGAGGACAGCCTGGGCTACAAGAGTGAGTTCCAGGACAACTAGGGCTGTTACACAGAGAAACCCTGTCTCAAAAAACTAAAAAAGAAAGAGGGGGGGGAAGGGAAGAAAGAAAGAAAGAGAGAGAGAGAGAGAGAGAGAGAGAGGGAAGGAAAGAAAGAAAGAAAGAAAGAAAGAAAGAAAGAAAGAAAGAAAGAAAGAAAGAAAGATGGATGAAGGAGCTGAGCTGGGTCTCTAGTCTAAGGTCACCTACTAACCAATGGCAAGGCCTGGACATGCTGGATCCTCAGACCCAGATAGCCCAAGGTGAGACAGGGATGAGGGACTGGGTTAATGAAGCGGGGTGCTGTGGACCAGAGGACCTGTGAGTCAGGCCCACATGTTCTACCTTCCAGCCCCGCCAGCACCTATGCAGAGTATATCCAGTGGCTTAAAGGAGACCATCAGCCCACAGGACATTGTCCAGGACGCCATCCATAACTTCTCACCAGCATACCAGCAGTATACACAGCAGTCCACACACGAAGCTCCTGGGCCTGGCCAGGGTGGGCACCCATCGTCCAGCACCCACCCTGGCCCAGCCAGCAGCTCCGGAGGGGGTAAGAAGAGTCGCAACATAGAGAAACGCATGCTGATTCCGTCAGAGGACCTGTAGGGGCATGGGGTGTGTGGAACCTAGCAGGGGACCCACCCATCAGCATTTCTTTTGACAGAGGCCCAGCCTCTTCTGAGAGCTCACTGGGGGGCGCATTGGGCCTCTCTATTCCCTATATATCGCCCAGAGCGAAGTCACCTGGGCAAATTGGACAAACCTAAGGACCCAGTGAGATGTCTTAGTTACAGCCTGCAGGTGGCGCTTCCTTCCACAGGCAGAAGCAGCGCATGGTAGATCCCAGGCTGTGTCACTGCAGAGAGAGATGGCCAGGGAGAATGGGCCCAGTCACTCAGGCCTGGGGAGCCACATAGCCTCGGCCTGGCTGTGGCTATCTTAGATGTATGAAGAAGGCCCTTTGTCCTGCGTTCTAGCACAGATACTTGGCCAAGCCCTCCCAGGGGCAGCCTAACCTATTCCGCACAACAGGGTTGCCAGGGCGCCAGCCTGCCAGCTACTGACTGCTTATTTATAGATAAACTCCTTGCATTTTTTAGAGTTTGTTGGGCTTTCTTTTCATGTGGGGCTTGTCTTCTGAGTGATGGATCCCTAAGTAGTGGGTTCGCTGGGGCCCACAAAGCAAGGCTGGATGTCAGAAACAGCCAAGGTGTGAGCCATGATGTGGCTCAGAGCAGTATAGGGCAAAGGGTGTGGACCTTGTCCCCAGATGACCAGCTCTGTTCCACAACAAAAGTTGGGACAGTCACCTCCCTCTGAACCTCAGGTTGGCCCAACCCTAAAGTGTTTTTTTTTTTTTTTTGGTTTTTCGAGACAGGGTTTCTCTGTAGCTTTGGAGCCTGTCCCGGAACTAGCTCTTGTAGACCAGGCTGGTCTCGAACTCCCAGAGATCCGCCTGCCTCTGCCTCCCAAGTGCTGGGATTAAAGGCGTGCGCCACCACCGCCCGGCTCTAAAGTGTTTTATAAAGCTTGTGGCACACAGCCTAGCATGCCCGAGTACAGGGACTCAGGCCTGGGAGCCCCCTTCTGTCTTTCCTCTTCCTGTGTACCCAGTTCAGTGCTCAGGGAGTCTGGGATAGGCTAGACTGGCTTTGGAAACACGGAGGACAAAGGTAACAGGTAGGGAGTCAGTGACCAGCTGTCCAGGCAAGCAACCAGACAGAAGTGCCTGGTGGAAACCACCCAGGAACAGCATCGCTTTGCCCAGTTGCCAGCTCCCAGAGCCCACAGTATCAGACAAGGCGGGTGCACTTCCCTGCCTTCTTGTTCTCGGGGCCCAGAGACAGGAGGAGTCAAGGCCAGTGGCATCTCCCTGGTCCTTCTGGGTTGATAAGATAGACTCTGTTCCTCCCTGCACCTGACTGTAAAAAGCCACCCACACCCACTTATCTGCCTTCTGGGATGGGCAGGCCCACAGGGTGGCCCCCTCAGCCCACACAGTTAGCAGAACTGGGAGGGGCTCAATACTCCACTGTAGAGGCTCAGCACTGGCCTTCAAATACGAGAGGAGGCTTAGGGCTCGGCCAGCAGGGGGCTGCCTTCCTTTGCCCTGGAGAGGCCATAAGCAGCGACAAGCTAGGAAGAATCCGCTTCCCAGGAGCTCAGACACAAAGATCCCAGGCCTTGGGCAGTATCTGGGGTCTGCACTTTAGAGAGAAGGCCAAACTGACATCACTAAACACCCACACATGCACCAGTAACCTCTGTACCCTGGTCCTGGGGAAGGTGTGCCAACCAAAGAAATTCAACAAGTTGCCTGCAGTTACTGAGCCAGTAGGGGATGCTACCAGTAGGGGTCACTGCACCTTGCTTCCCTCTCCCCCTTCCACCCCCCTTCAGACATGCCTCAGTCCAACTTGACACCAAGCAAAGTTGGGCCATGGTTATCATGGAATGTGGCTGTGGACTGACTCAGAAGGATCTGACCAGGCCAAGGTGGTCTGGTCAAAGAATAATGGGGAGTCATCAGAATACCAGGGGAAGAAGGGGGCTTCGGTCTCATCGCCTCTGGTGAAAGGACCAACTGCAAGTCTGACCCCATAGGGCCCAAGGAGGGACAGCTTGCCAGGCAGTAACTGTGCAGATCCTGGCACAACCTTCTGCTATTTCATGTGTGTGTACATTTGTAAGGAGGTCAGAGGTCAATACTGGGTGTCTTCCTTGGTTATTTTCCACATTAGTTTTTAGGACAGGACCTCTCGCTGAATGTAGAGTTTCATCATTTTGGCTAGGCTTGCCAGTAAGCACCAAAGATCTATCTGCCTGTCTTTGTCCCTACAATTGCTGGGATTACACACACGTAACAGGTGTTTTGTTTGGATTTGGTTTGGTTTATCAAGACAGGGTCTCTCTGTGTAACAGCTCTGGCTGTCCTGGAACTAGCTCTTATAGACCAGGCTGGCCTCAGACTCACAGACTCACCTGCCTCTGCCTCCCGAGTGCTGGGATTAAAGGCGTGCACCACTACTGCCTGGCTCTGCGAGTTTTTTATGTTGGGGTTGGGGATCTGTTCGGGTCTTACATTTACACGGCAGGCACTATTCTAAGCCATCACACTAGCCTTCACTCCTTGAGACAGGGTCTTACTTTTTAAGTTAAGCTGGCCTGGAACTCACTATTTAGCCAAGGCTAACCTCAAACTCTTATGTAGCCAAGGCTACCCTGGACTTGGAATGATCTCGCTACCTCATCCTCCTAACTACAGTGATTTATAGGCATGAACCACCATGAAGGGCTCTTGCCATTTTTGAACCTGTTCTGACCTCTGGTCCCCATGTGTGAGGTGGCCCAAGTAAAACCCAAAGCAGTCTACATGGTATGGGTGTGCCATGTGAGTGGACCTTTTATAGTCTCTGCCCAGAGGTTGGTTACTACTCAGGAACAGGAAGACCAGAAGATTCAGGGGTCAGCTGTAGAGAAATAATCTGGCCTAGCTAGAGACTGTTTCTGTCTTGAAAAATCACCAAGCGGGCTAGCCCAGGCGGCCCGCGAGCCCCAGAGATCTACTTGTCTCTGCCTCCCTAACACTGAGATTACAAATATGCACCTGGCTATTCTGTATGGTTTCAAGGGATTGAACCCAGGTTCTCATGCTTGCAAGGCCAGCACTTCACCAAGTCAACTGAGCTATCCCAAGCTCTAGTCAGACTTCTGAGAGCATTTCATTAGCTTCAGCAAACTGGAACATTGCTCTGGGCCTTACTTAAGACCCTGCCCCTCTTGCAGTGCCCTGCATGTCCATCCTAGACCCCACCTGTCATTGCTCAGGGGCTGAGGCCAAGCAGCCGGTATGACCCACCCCATGAGAAAGGGGGGCTCAGGTCTCAGAGGTTCCCAACTATGAAGCACAAGTTACATTGGCCATCAGAGACTTCTTGCCAGGGTAGCCTGGACATTCAGATATATGTGCCAATGACCAGGAGTGCAGGTGGAAGGTGTCACCTTGTGCTACTTCGTCCCTGTATCTCAGAAGATGGCCTGGGGAGAACACCATGGTCTGCAGAGTAGAAGGCTAGGCCTCAGGGAAGGGCCAGCCCAGACTATAGGGCAGGACACGGGGTTCCCAACCAAATCAGCACCCACACTCTGGAAAGCATCTCAAACAGGAAATTCTTTATTGCAAAGATACAAAAGCAGTCACAGCGACATGTACAGCAATAAATTAGGTAGTGGCCATGAGGCGGGGCACAGACAGGGGGTCAACAGTCTGTGATCTCTTCTCAATAATTTATAACATGGAGGGAGGAAGCACAAAAATAAATATTGAAATGAAACTGCCAAGGAGTAGGTGGCTGGGGACACCAGGCCTCTGTGTGGTCAGCATGTATCCCTGCCACCTTTTGAAAAAGTAAAGCTTGCTTTGAGAAGTCAGAGGAACAAGACAGAAAACTCACTTTTATCTTAAATAAAAACTCCATATATTAAATTGTGATGCTGAAATTTCAGTGACAAAGAGCCACGGGGCATGCTCACACCCTTCTCAGCCCCCTTCAGGCAGGTACCCTGCACAGGCGCTCCAGGTGGCACTGAAAGCCCCATCCAGCCTGCAGGCCAACAGTATGGAGTCTCCTTCATGGAGACCACCACAGGCCTGCAGTGGGCAGCAACCCACAGACAGGGGTCACCTGCCTACCGCTGGAGACTACCCTGGAGACCACGCATTTCAGTGTGATACCTGCTGGAACAAGCTTCACCAGTGACCCAAGCATGCCCAATGCCACCACAGAAAGACTAAGGGAGGCTGTTGGCACTCTGGGCCTCCATCCATGGCCAGTTCCCCACCTCACTGTCCAACCTACTCTGCATTAATAAAAGATCTACAGTATCAAACTGGGAAAGAAAACTGTTATGAAAAAATCTGTACGATAAAATGTGTATATAATTTTATATATATATATATATATATATATATATCTTCTCTCTCTTTAAATATCCCATGGTCCTTATTGATATCCAATATGGATTACCTACCAAGGCAATGGTTCCAACAGTGCTTCCTAAGTGCCTGGCTTTGGCTCAGCCTGCCCCCGACTCCTTGTCCGCCATAT
Source organism: Alexandromys fortis (assembly GCF_014885135.2). Classification (NCBI taxonomy): domain Eukaryota; kingdom Metazoa; phylum Chordata; class Mammalia; order Rodentia; family Cricetidae; genus Alexandromys; species Alexandromys fortis. Next base: position 3,184,261 of record NW_026068021.1, read on the forward strand.
ATTCCTCAGAGCCTGGAGGACATAATCCCTTTAGTAAGAAAGCACAAGATGGCCGATGGCCCAGAACGCTATGAAGGAGGAATAGGCAGGTAACAATTGGGCACCAAAGTTGCAGATACAGCCTGCCCTGGGCCCCTGCTGACACCCACAGGGCGTGTCCACGAGGCCCTACAGATGCACCCTTTGTCCCTCCATACTATCTATGCCTCTTAGGCCTCTTCCACATCCCCTGGGCCGCCAGGACTTCACCCTGACTTCACCTCATTCCTATTTTTTTTTTCCCCAGCAACAAGACACATCTTAACAGCCATTTCTGTATCCCTCAACACCTCTCAGGCTTCACAGGCTCCCCTCCAGCCTCTCCTCTCTGCTAAGCCCTAGGGAACCTGGGCCCTACTGTTTGCTGGCTCTATGGACAGATGGCCCCTGCACCACAATGGGCAACCTTAACTAACACACCCCCAGGGACATTCCAGGACATCCGTGTAACCCTCACTATACATACTGGACAGGCTCTCCTGTGTGGCCACCTGGCCCAGTGGTTTCCTGTCTTCACACAGGCTGCCGTGACAGCCTGTATACACACAGGAACACATGAAGTAGCCTTTGCAGGAAGCTATACTGGGAACTATTTCCCAGGGCGTGGACTTGGCTCTAAGGGCTAAAGCAGGTAGTAGCGCCCCTTGATAAGGACAAGGCCAGAGCCCAGAAAGTGACAGTATGGTGTCCACCCCAGCTGGAGGCCCTTAGGGGATGGCACTGATGGCGCTGACAGGCAGGCACCAGAGAAGTGGAAGACGAGTTCTCCCTCCCTCCCACAGGGGGCCTGGAGTTGTTCAAGCTGGTGGCCCGTGTGGTTCCTGTCAGCAACTAAAACCACACCCCTGGAGGAAGGAGAGATGTGAGTGGGGGTTGCTTGTAGCACTGGCTCATGAGAACCTCCCTTTTATCCTGCATCCGCCTGTCCCTGCTGTCCTTGCCCTCAGCCCCACAGGGTCCACAGTGGGCAAGTGGACATGAGGAATCTGTACCAGGGAGCCCAGGAGAGGCGTGAGGGCTGTGCCACTGCCCACGCCCTGCCCGACCCCGGCAGGCACTAGGAGGCAGCTGAAAATGGCACAGAGGTGGAGGAGAGCTCTGCAGATTTGACGATGGTGATGACACTGGTGGTGGCCACCTTGGTTGGCGTGACAGGCCCCCGGGCCACGGTGCGTGCAAAGGTCTGCAGGGCCTCGTACTTGGAGCGCAAGGCATCCAGCTCCAGTCGCATGCTGCTGTTTTCCCGGGCCAGCTTCTCTACTTCCTGTTGCAACTCTACACGCTGCCGCTCCAGCTCCTCCTTCTGGGTCACACGCTTGATACGGCAGCTAGCTGCGTAGCCGCGGTTCTTGAGTGTGCGCCGCCGTTGCTTCAGCCGAGTCACCTCCTCTTTAGTGAGCCCCCGCAGGTGCTGGTTCAGCTCCCGCACCGACATGGACACCAGCTCATCATCACTAAGTACAGGGGCGTTCTCGCCCGCCTCCTTCTTAACCTAAGGAGCCAGATAAGCAAGAGTCAGCACGGGGGAGATTGGGTCCACCGGACTGGACACAGTCACCAAAGATTGGGATCTGGTACAACAAAGGCCCAGAAGTGCATCTACATTGTGTAATGTTCCCATTCTACATCAAGGTGGCAGCATGGGACTCGAAGATTATGCCCATGGCAGGGTACCACAAACAACCCCACTGCTATTGCTGTGACCCCTCTTTGAACAGGAGGACCTGACAGCCAGTCCCTTGGGAAGTAAGGTCTCGGGTCAACTTAAGTTTTCTAGACACTCAAGGAACTGGGCTATTTCCCCTCAGATACTCTTCTAGGTAAGGGACAGGATGATACAGTGGCCCTGCTCTTCCCTGACGTCTACCCACTGGTGCAAAGCGTGAATCTGGCTGGTCAGGGCTCACTCAAGGGAGTCCAGCACACAGTACTCAAGAGCCTGCAAGGCAAGAAAACTGACTCAGAAGCACCTTTGGTGACAAAGGTTGAAAAGGCCCAGAAGGGAGTAAGGGCCTGGGCCGGCAGACGGGACATCAGCTTACCTGAGGATACCACACTGCCCACCTGGCACAGGTGGGGGAATGAGCTTGGGCAGATGAAGGGCCTGTGGATGCAGCTCCAGGTGGCTAGGATCTACGCAGCACCTGTCTTACCACCCACCCCTCCACCTGTGAGCTACCTTCCTGGTCAACAAGGCCAGGCTCTTCTGGGCCACTGTACCACCTCTCCTTCTGGGATCCTTCGCCAATTCCTGAGGACAAAGCTGACCTCGTTTTAGGGGCTGTGCTGTACAAGTGAGGCTGCCAGGACAGGGTGAGTCTTCCCTGTGCCATGCCAGGACAGTGCCAGTCACAGCCCATGCTGGCCCAGCCCACCTTACCTTCAATGCCTTGTTCGGCTTGGGATTAGTCGTCATAACCTGGGCCCTGTCACCAGGACGGAACCACCAGGAAACTGTCGCTGGAAAGAAAGAAACAGTGTGGGTTAGGACCCAGCAAGCTACGGGCATTGCCTCTGAGTAACAATACTTGAAATCAGTTCTTCTCTCAACAACCCGAGACAGTAACAAGAGAACCTCAGCTCTAAAACAAAGGGGATGCACATGTAAATCTGTGTGTTCCTGTCCTAGTATGTCTGGCCAGCAACTCTACATGTTTCAGAACAAGCCCAATTCAGTTACAAAGTCACATGTTCCCCCCAATCCAGTTCACAAGGGCGTACAATAGTGATTCTCAACCTTCCTAATGCTGTGACTCTAATTCTGTTTCTCATGTTGTGGTGACCCCCAACCATAAAACTATTTTCAATGCTACTTCGTAACTAGTTTTGTTACTGCTGTGAATCATAACGTAAATATCTATGTTTTCTGACGTCCTTAGACAACCCCTGTGAAAGAGTAGTTTGATTCCCTAAGGGGCCGTGTCCCACAGGCCGAAAACCACTGCCTTAAGCAATCTGGAGTGGCCATCCTGGCCATTCTGCATCTGCCTAGCAGGCAGACATGAGACCCAACCACGCCTCATACTCCAGCATTAGCCCTCAGAGCAGACAGGCCCCCTAGGTCAATGGGGGCTGCCGTCCTGTTCCCCACCCCAGCTCATGCTGAAGCCATCAGCACTGTGGGGTATCTGCCGGTCATGAGCAATTGCTGCTTTCTGCTCTGGGTCCCCACAGCCTGAATTCAGACAATATATTTACAGCCGTGGGAAACCAGGTACTGCATCCTCAAGACCAGAGGGATCTGCCAGCTGCAGAGCCGCAGTTCTCAGCTCAGAAAGAGGGCCTTGGGACAGTGTCCCTTAGCAAGGGCTCCGCAATGGCTTACCAGGGAGCAGAAAGGCCCTTTCCCGAAATCTCACTCACCCCTAAAGACAGATGGGGTACAGAACACCTGCCACTCCTCCCTAGCCCTGCCCTCCAGCAACCCATGGGACACCTACCGCCGTGAAGGACACTGCAGCTGTGACATCACCACTCCTCCCAGGCCACCCCAGCCCCTTAGAGTGACCCCAAGGCCCATATGGGTGGGGTGGGGTGGCTACTGGTGGGTAGCAGGTTCAGAGGATCCAGCCAGAGGCACAGTCAGAGAACCGCAGCCACCTGACAGACCCCACTAGGCCGTCTGGCAAGGAACTGTCCCTGTGGCCGGCCCGCCAGCCCCCTGGCCCGCCCTTCTCATTCTCCAGTCTGCATTGTGTCACACACCCTCATCATTCATGAAAAAGCCAGCCAAAGCATCCCAAGCATGATTCCCCTCTGATAGTTGCCATGGCGACCTTGGGATGTAGCCAACCCCCCATGGTCTCCATGGCAACAGAGAAGCCCAAAAGCATTCGGGACTTGTGGGTCAAGCCTGTGCAGAAAGACAACACGAGGTTCTCAGGCAGTAAACAAACCCATTCATTCCCTGAACTGGGGAAGGGGCAAGAGGGATGGGAATGGCCTTTGGAGGGATGCACAGCCATCTCTTGAATTTTAAACCGTGACAATGACAGGCACAGAACAAGGGACGTCAGGGAAATCACACAAAGGAGAGCGTGGAGGACAGGCATGAACAAGACAGTGGGTGACCTCCACTGCCCCTCCCCCACAGACCTGGGGCCCTCAGGCCCCATCTCTCTACCCTATGATCCCACCTCTGATGGGGTCCTGTCTCCAGTGCCCACCACCCTCACTGTCAAAAAAAGTCATCAGTGAGAGGCAGATATTGACTCTGGCAATAGACACCCAGCACCCTGGTGACATCACTGGTCACTCTCAGAGGCAATGGCAGTAAGCAGAGCAGGACAGGGACAGAGCCATCCTAGAGGAGGCTCAGGTAAACCTGACACAGTACCCATCTGGGACCTGAGGTGGGACCAGAGCTGGTGGGGTGATCTAATGGAGATAAGAGACCACACGGGGACGTGGGCAAACTGTAATCACAGATCACCCCCAGCTCCAGCTGGGTTAAGTGGCACTAGGGAAGTCACGGGTTTCCGCCACTCCATTAGGAACTCTCAGGAACCAGGCGCCTAGGAGCCCCAGGAGCCCTGAGAAAGTTTTCCGTAAAGAGGGAGGAGGGGTTGGGCATCTCTTCCAACTTGTAACCCCAGCGTCAGTGACATAGCTATGTGGTGAGTCACGGGCTGTTTACAGAGTCGGCTCACATTCCCACACAAGGACACCCCTCCCACCCGCATGCTCACGGCCCCAGGGGCCACTGCCAGCGGAAAAGGAAGGTGCTGGGGAAGAAGAGGGACTCAACTTAGACCACGGGTGCTGAAACCCACAGGCCAGGGCTCAGCTTGGGGCAGGAGTCTTTCCACCCCATGATGATGGGACTGTGACACCAGGTGGCCAGGATGTGCACAGGGCAGGGCCTGCCCCCCAGGTGACACCATGAGAATCAACTGACCACTGGATGGGGCCACGCGGCCAGCAGGAAGGGCCCCTCCCCGGCTCTCTCCATCTACACCCACCTCCTGGGCTTCTGCTGGGGTCTGAGTTCAGGGACCCTTCTTCAGTCCTCAGCTGGCTTCAAGATGAAACATGAAGCCAAGAGGCCATGGACAAATGCCAACCCCTCCCGATGCTCTGGTCTCTTCCTCAGAAAAAGATGAGAGAACCAGCACCAGCGATGACCGGTGATGCTGGCTGAGAGGCCCCACTCAGGAGTCCTGGGGGCACACTTACAATGAGCTACGGAAGTTTACCCCAGCTTATCCTGCCCCAGCTAAGTTTCTGCCTCTGGAACCCCCTGCTCAGCAGGGACACTTGGACCCATGTCAAGATAACTCAAACTTCATCCTGCATGTCCAACACTGTAGAAGTCTGTCCGGGTGAAAGGTGAGGCACACATTGACCCTGGGTCAGAGGTGTGCCCTTCTGCCTGCTGCCAATCATGGGGGACAATCTAGGGAACAGAGATCTTCAGCAACTCAGCATGTGGCTAGGATGGTGCTGGAAGGTGCCCCTGCCCCAAATACATCAAGCACATGGGTATCGTCCCAACCTATCCATCACAGATCAAGCCAGGCCTCTCATCTTAGTACCCTGGGAGGCTGAGGTAGGAGGATCACAAGATGCGCCTGGGCTACAGCGTGTGTTCAAGGTCACTATGGACAACTTAGTGAGACCCAGTCTCAAAATAAAAAGAGAGAGGGCTGGAGTTGTAGCTCAGTGACAGACTGTGTGCCTAGTATATGCATCCACCCACAGAATCATTTAAAAAAATTAAGGAATGTAAAGGAGCCCAAGGGGGAATGTATTGTTTGGAGGTTTCCGGTGGTGCTGGGGAAAGAACCCAGGACTTGGACCACCCCTGAGCTATGTCTGGGCAGCAGAGAGCCCTGCATTCGTGATAGAAGTTTGTAAGACAAATGTGATTTCAAAACATCGAGTCACGTGGTGGCCATCACAGCACTTAGAACTCAAAGGCAAGAGGCTCAGTGCAATTTCAAAGCCAGTCTGGACTATCTGGGGAAGATCCTGTTGTAATAATAATAATAATAATAATAATAATAATAATAATAATAATAATAAAGCAGCCACACCTGCCATTACAGCAGAGGGGAGGGAAAGGCAGGATTCTTGGCCTGACTGGGCTACTTGAGGTCCTGTTTCTAAACAAAAACAAATCTTTTTTTTTTTTCTTGGTTTTTCATGACAGGGTTTCATCATGTAGCTCTGACTGTGTATTGGAACTTGCTCTGTAGACCAAGCTGGCCTGGAGCTCACAGAGATCCCTCTGTCTCTGCCTCAGAGTGCTGGGATTAAAGATTTGCCACCACCACCCACAAAGAACAAACTACTCTTAATGGCTTCTGTAAGCCATGAACTCTCAGGGGAGCCTCAAGGCCTCCCTGCTGAGCCAGGGGTGAGGGATTCAGTAGCCACAGTCAAACTACACAGGACAACAGGCTGAGGCAGAGGAACCCCCAGAGAAGCAGCTGACCCCCTCCCATCATTCCTGTTGCCTTTTGCAATTTGGAAAGGCCATCAAGACAGGGGTCCTGGGTGGCAGTTCTAAGTCACCAATCCAAGCTAGGCACATCTAGCCAAGAAGATCTGCCCTAGATCTTCTGATAAACACAGCTAGCCAGTAGGGTACAGGGTGGCCAGATCTTCCATTTCAAGATGGACTGAGGGAGAAGACCCTATGCATAAAGAGCAGAGGGGCATACTGCAGAGCGTGGGAATCCAGCCTGGGCACCCAGGAATAGCAGGCAGTCCAGGTAGACTGCAGTCTAGTAAACTGTCCTCAGAGAATGAGCGAGCCAGCACAACATCTCCCAACCCACTTCTCACCTCCATTAGCTGTCCCTCAGCCCAGCCTCAGACCTCCCTCCCTGCATGAAGGAGATAGCACACAGCTAGAAGGACCATGCCCAGGTCCAATGGAAAAATAGACAGGAAGCCATGGGGGCCTTGCTACCAGACCTATGGTGGACCAGAAAAGAAAGTCCCAGTATCAAAGGGTCTCCATCTTGCTCAAGGTAATGTGGAGCCTGGATCATCCACCTCACTCCCTGCTGCAGTTGAGGGTTTTAGATGATGCCCCCTGTTCCACAAGGTGTTACCAACTGCAGCTCCCTGACCCTGGCGCCTACTGCCCAGCCCAGCTGAAAAGGATATGTGCTCTTTAGGTTCCCAGTCTACCAAAATGGGGAAAGGGAGCAGGGAGCGGGGTGGATGAGGAGGAGGATGGGAGACCCATTCTGTCCAAGGGAACAGGTTCAACCCCAGACACCAAACCCAAACCTCTAACAGCTGCAAGCCACAGAACCTAAAGCCACTAAGGATGTGGCTACCTCTGCTTGGGAGCCTTTGACAAGTACCCAGAGTCAAGTACCCTTTCCAGGACCCCAAGGGTACATAGGGCTGACATCACCTGCCACACACAGTGGGCACATGCTGATGAACCACACCACAGCCGGTCAAATGAGCCTCCTCCCACTACAGACCACTAAGTTTTTACTGTGCCGTCCACCCACAGTGCATGGTGGGGCACCTCCGCCCAGCTCTGGCTGGCCGCCCTCCCATAAGCCACAACTGTCTGCCTGGCCTAGAGGACGTCTGGTCACCTTGCATTTGCAATCTCAGGAAGCTGTGTCATCCCAGCTACATCCAGAGGTGACTCAAGCAGCTTCCAGGCTGACGGCAGGCTGCATGGCGCAGCCCCCTCAGCTGTGGCTGCCCTCCCTCTGCCCCTCACCCAGACCTCCCCTCCCTGACTGGCTGAGTGGTTCTCTCTGCCACCAGGTCCTTGTTAGGGTTCCCGTCCTGTCCCTGGTGGTCCTCGGGTTTCAGCCACCTTCTAAGCTCCATGTTTAGCTGGGGATGTCTGGTGGGAACAGCTAAGCCCAGATTTGCACATGTGTGTAAGTGTGTACTGTCATTCGTCAGATTGTTTATCTGCTGTTTTTCTTTTTAAACTTAAAAATTACGTTTATTTGCTGGGTGTGGTGATTCACACCTTTAATCCTAGCATTTGGGATCCAGGAGTGTGAAGCTACCCTGGTTTATATAAGGAGTGTGTGTGTGTGTGTGTGTATACACATCTGTATGTATATGTGTATATATACTTGCCAAATTATATGTGAAGGTCAGAGGATAATTTGTGCGAGTCAGTTCTCTCCTTCCATGATGTGGGTCTTGGGGAACTGAACTCAGGTCATTGGACTTGGTATCAAGTACCTTTACCCCCTGAGTCATCTCACTGGCCACACCTCACTTTTTCAAACCAGGGTCTCTCAGTGGCCTGGAACTAACCACTAAGGCTAGGCCAGTGGACCAGCCAGAGAGGCTCAGTGATCCTCCTGTCTCTACTTCCCCAGCACTGGGATTAGAGTGTGTGGCCACACCTAACATCTTTTTGTGGGCTGAATTCTCCCTCCAGACCTGTCTGTTTAAGACAGGGTCCACACAGCCCAGGCTAGCATAGAACTGATCTTCTCCTGCCTCTACCTCCTAAGTGCTGAAATCACAGAACCAGCTCTTAACCTCAGCCCCAAGGTCTCCTGCCCAGCCCCAAGTATGGTTCAGTGTCTCTCTTGGTACAACAGATTCCCAAGCTGCTCTTGGTGCAGGTTGTGGAGTTCCCTTCTCAGCTTCCTGCTCTGGGCTTCCTTCTCTGGCTGGTGAGTGCTCCTGAATGTGGAGGGCACAGGGTCTCTACGCCACCCTCAACTTCTGCTTCTTCCACAAAGTCCTAGACCTGGTTCTAGAATTTTCTTCCAGTAGTTTTGTTGTACAATGAGCCCCTCCCCGTCAAGCAGAAAACTTGTGTTACTAACACCAGCTCCCTTGGGGTATCAAGATACTAAAAAAGTTCTGTTTTATAGGCAGAGGGGGGATTCAGACAGGGAAAGAAGCCTTGGAGAAAGTGTGTGCCCTTGCCCCACCATACCAGATGGTCTCATGGAAGAACCAGCAGTTGTGTCACCACCAGACGTGACAGCCCCTAGCCTCTAACCCTGACCTCTGACCTCAGGCCGTGCCATCAGGCAAACAATGTAGGCTTCAGGATCCTCCCCTATACCAGGCAGTGCATGATCACCCAGGCCCAGGGCTACCCCCGTGAAATTCTACAGATTTTCAGATAACACTCTCAGTTTCCTGAAACTGCAGTTAAGAGGAACTATAACGCATGTGTGACTTATAAAAAGCAAAAGTAAATACGAGCGACCAGGCATCTTCCCGGAGTGGAGCAGGGACAGGGAGGGTGGGGCGGGAGAATGAGTCACTGTTTATAGCTCCCGAGATCGGCCACACAGAGAATTCTCCCAGCCGGCCTGATTTCCATTTCCCGTGTGGACTAACTAGACCCGAGATCCAGAAAGTCCACTCCAAGAAACCTTTAGACTCAGAACAGCCAGGGCAGAAACAGACACAACTTCTTGGTCTAGACTGCGATCAAGAATTGCCAGCGGCAGTAAACAAACCCTGGGGCTGGCAGAGCCGGACTGAAAACTGAGGGTCCCTGAGATAGAGTGACCAGGAAGGTCTCACTAGAAGCCTTGAAGGGGCTAGAGGAAGGGCTGGGACACAGAAAGAGCCAACTCTGGGGGAAACATGGCTTCCCAGGACCCTCTGTCCAATTCCCATTTTTAGCAACTACCTGGAAAGTACACAGCCCTGAACTTGGAACCGGGCCCTGCAAGCCCAGCTCAGTTCAAGAACAAGAGGGGAATGTACTCCAGAGAAGCCTGGCTTGTTTTTTTACTCCAATAAATGTTTTATTTTAGAATCACAAGAAGTTTAGTTTTAAGTTATAACAGACTTACTTTCTTTACCAAGGTCAAACTCATGACATTTCTCCAGCTGATATATCTGAGGAGCGAGGAAGCTTTTGTGGTAAGGGTTGTCCACAGTGACACAGGCTATAGGTATGTCCTGCCTATCTACAGCTTTCCTTGCTCCATCCACATGCCTAAATCCATACCTTGTTGTTTGGGTTTGTTTTTTGGTGACAGAGTCTCACCATGTAACCAAGGCTGGTCTTGAACTAGCCATGTTCAAACTCAGTATCAAACTCAAACTGACTTCAAGCTCAGTATCTTCCTGCCTCAGACTCCCGAGTGGGCACGAGCAGGCATTACAGATATGTCACCACCATAATATAACAGCTTTAGATCAATGCCTAAAAAAAAAAAAAAAAAAAAAAAAAACCTCCCTGGCCCTAGAAACACCAGGCTTGAAAATGCCATAATGAGGCATCACAGTACCCACGTGCAAGCCACCAGATGCCTTTCGAAACGTGGTTGTCACAGTAAGACCTCAGCAGCGCCAACCCTGGGGTCCCAGAGCTGTTTCTGGTGACTCCACAGAAAGCGACGCTTTGAGTTAACTACCAGCTGTGGCATAAGCTGGCTTTTTGGGACTGAGGGCACCAGGCAAGGGAAAGCTGAGTGCCTGTCGGTCCGTTAGCGGGTGAATTATTAAAGTACATCTGTGCTGGCTATAGAGCTGTGTGAAAAGCAGGACACAGCAAAACTTCACAAGAGAAACAAGAGCACCAAGCAGCCTGCCCTCCCAAACATCAACCGCCTGTGAACACGGCAAGCTCTGGGAGGCTGGAGTGGCTACCGTCTCTGGGTGTAAGAAGAGTCTCTCTCCGGCAAAGGGAGCTAAGCCAGGCACCTAGGACCCACGAGGCTTTCTCCACCTGTGGTCTGCTAGATTTTGCTTCCGATTTCTCGTGGCACACTCTTAACACACCTATCCGCTCACCCGACAAGGGGACCTCACACTTCAGAGTTGGAAGAGACCTTGGCCCCTGACCACACCTGAAGAAACTGGCGGAAGCGATAGGCTGGCCAAGACGGTCACCTGCCTCGCTCCCCACCCACAGCTTCCACATCCGGCACCGCTGGCCGGTCAGCTGATTATAAAGGGACACCACTTATCCAGGCCCCTGCCGGGTCGCGGCTGGTGGGGCGGGGGTGGGGGGCGCGATGGAAGTGGCCAGGTGAGCATGGCTCCCGGGAGCTGCTCTCCCGCACGTGGCGGGTCCCGCGTGGGCCCTTAGCCAGGTCCCGCGTGGCACGTGCTCGAGGCCCAAGGTGGGCCTTCGCGGTGCGCCGCCTTCAGGTGCGCGAACTCGGGGTCCCCCTACCCCGTCCCGAAGCCCCTCACTCACCCGGGTCGCGCGCGGGGCCGGGCGCGGCGGCTCCTCGTGGACACGCACTCTTCACGCGCGCTTCTGCTCTCTCCCCCCGTATTCGCCGCCTCCGCCTGCGCGCTCAGGACTCCACGCTCCCACTCGGCGTAGAACAACAAGTCCTCGCCGCTCGCCGCCCGCCGCCCGCCGCCGGCTCCCCAGTACTGACACCGCTTCCGGGATCGCGCGTCAAAGCGCGTCACCGTCCCGCCCCCGTGTGGCCACGCCCCCATCCGATCACGCCCCTTGTTGCTCAGGCCTCTTCGCACACTAAAACCACGCCCCCTCCGACCAAGCGTTGGTGCCACGCCCCTGTTGGCCACGCCCCTTGCCTCCCCAGTTGCTGACTCCACCTAGATCTTTCCACGTGCTGTTCCTTGGCCCTGTCCACCTCCTGCACACCCGGGGCGGAGTCAGTGCGCCCTTCCCAAGGTGGGGAATGATAGGCGAGTGTGGCACACATCTGGGGTGTCTGTGACCCATTTTTCCTAGGCCTTTCAGTCGGGCCACTGTTGTCTGTGCTACCTACTATGATCCTGGGGTCGTGGCTGCTGGATCCTCCCGGGGCCTTGGCAGAGGGAATGGAGACCAACTGGTGTTGACCATGTTCCGGACATAACACCAAGTCCAGGTCAAGGAGGCGAAGGGAGCTGAGCACTGGGAAGTGGATCCGTTATACCACCTAGTCTGCAGGGCAGATGCACCCTACAAAGAAGGAAGGGGTACCTAGCATCCTCTTCTGACCCACACCCTCACCTTTTGACTTATCTGAGACAGCGTAGGGTCATAACTATGCAGCTCAGACTGGCCTGGGATGCTTGTAAAACTTCCAATTTTTTTTACTTATTTATATGTGTAGATGTTTGTATGTGGACTGTTGTATGCATGCTACCTCGCACATGTGGAAGTCAGAGGGTAACTTTGGGGAGTCAGTTCTTTACTTACATTATATGGGTTCCAGAGATCAAACTCAGGTCGTCTGGCATGGAAGCAGATACCTTTACCCACTAAGCCATCTCATTGGCATTGGCTTGGAACTCTTGATCCTCCTGCCTCCACCTCCTGAGTGAGTGCTGGGATCCCAATGTGGTAATATGCTGCTATATGGCTCTCCTTTATAGGCCTCGATGAGGGACAAAAGCACTGTCCCACACGGAGCCTCCTGTACTCCAGCCCAATGCTAGGAGTACCAAGATATCCTTAGATAGGAGCCATCCTCCCTCTACCTGCCCCAGAGGAAGGACAGAGTCGGAGGGTGGTGGTCCTGTGACCGTTGGATGGGAGGCAATGCCCAGAATGCATTTTAACATCCTTCTTTCAGACCTAAGTGATGCCCAGGGCTGAGAACCAGATGAACAAGTCATGCCTCCGCCCTAGCAACAGTGACCAAGGCTCTCAAACCCACACACGGAGTCTTCTCAGGACTTTTTGGTGTGAGTTGTGAGGCACTCAGGACGTATATTGGGGGCAACGGCAGCAAGTTCCTTGGCTTTCTGTGTCGTCAGTTCCACACTGTTGCCCTGTATGCTGCTGCAGACCCCATGACCTCTGACAGCTGACCTCGCGTCTAATCTTGCTCCTAAATGTCCTCCGGCACCGACCACTAGAGGGAGCCATCCAAATCTGCCTACAGCAGCAGTGACCACAAGCGCCCATCTGGCGAAGATATTTTCAAAGCTATCCCCTAAGATCAGGAGGATGCTTCCCTTCATTCTCACCGGTGCTCCCACGACCCCATGCACAGCTGGACCTGTCCCAGTTGGTCCTCTCTGAAGGACTCTCCCAGGGGTCGGATGGTTTCGCTGTCCTTTATCTGACTCCACAACTCTGTTCTCATGGAGATTTTGTTAGGATAATTTATTCTCCTTAGTTCCTTCAAAGCAAGAGATCTAGAAAAGCCAGGCATGGTGACTCACACCTTTAACCCCAGCATTGGGAAGGCAGAGGCAGAGGTGAGTTCAAAGCTAAACTTAGTCTATACAGAGAGCTCCAAGACAGCCAGGGCTACATATGGAGATCCTGTTTCAAAAATAAAAATCCAGAAAAATGGGCAGGGCAAACATGAGGACTTGAGCTTGACCCCAAAACCCAAATAAAAAGGTGGGGTGTTGGAGAGATGACTCAATGGTTAAGAGCATTTGCTATTTTTGCAAAGGACTTGGCTTCAGTTTCCAGTTCTTACATGGCAGCTCTTAGCTGCCTATAATTCCGAAGAGGATCACAAACCCTTTCCTGGCCTTCGAAGGTATTAGGCACACATGTAGTACACAGACATACATGAAGGCGAAACACCATACACATTAAAAATAAATAAATAAAGGGGGCTGGAGAGATGTCTCAGAGGTTAAGAGAATTGCCTGCTCTACCAAAGGTCCTGAGTTCAATTCCCAGCAACCACATGGTGGCTTACAACCATCTGTAATGGGATCTGGTGCCCTCTTCTGGCCTGCAGACATACATACAGACAGAATATTGTATACATAATAAATAAATAGATAAATATTTTAAAATAAATAAATAAATATTGGGCCAAAAAAAAAAAACAACCACAGCAAGTGTGGTGGTGTGCATGTTGTGTTATTCTGAGAGAGGGAGATAGATGAGGCTCTGGGGCTTCCTTGACAAGCCAGCGAGAGACCCTGTCAGAAGAAACAAGTTGGGTAGCACTTCAGACACAATACCTGAACTTTCCCTCTGGCCTCAACATGCTAGTGTGCGTGCACGCGCCCCGCACGCACACGCATGCACACACAAACACAGAGTCACAGCTGGCTGTGGTGGTGTGCACCTGTTATAACAACTCCTGGAAGGCTGAGGCAGGAGGGTCGTGAGTTGAACGACCTGAGGCTATGTGCCTTAAACTTGGGATTCCCATCTTTACCTCCTGAGTGCTGGGATGGTGGGCATCGGATGCCCCACCCGACCCATGTCACGTGGGTTCAGTTGCTGAGTGGTTGTGGAGACCGGTGGCCATGGCTTGGCTTGCCCAGATAAATGCTCCTTTTTATGATGGCTTTTATGGTAGAGGTGATGTGGGTTACACCCTGGTAATCTATCCCTTGTTGCCCTGGGAAGGGTCCTGTAACCACCACCGGTGCCCAAGGCTAAAGCAGGGCACGCCCTTCATCCCAGCTGTCCTGGGCTGGTACTAGTGGGAGGGAAATCCACCTCCGTAGGGAGGCTGGGCATCCTGGGAGGATTAAATGCCCTCCAACCCACCTACAGAGAGCAAGAGATGGGAAGAACTCAGATGGCCCCGGCAAAGCTAGAAAAAGGGATGAAGCTACTAGCATCAGAGGTCATTAAGTAATAAAGCTACAGACAGGAGTGGGCTAGCACCAGCCTGATGGAAAAGGGTAGCGGTTCTACTGACATTGGTGACCCTAAACACCCCTTTCCCAGGAGCCCAGACTTCCTGAAAAGAGAGACTAGATCCTTGGAGAGGCCAGACCCCAGGACATTCTGTGGTTTCCCCTTAGACATGGGAGCATGGCCCTCCCAGTGCTGATAGGGCAGTGTCTGCTGCCGAGGCCTGTGAGATGGATGTCATGGCAGACGGAAGTTCATGCCAATACAGCGGCTGCCTCCTGCTCGAATGATGGATGTAGTGTTTAGCCAGGATTGCCCTCTTTATCTTCGTGAGGATGGAATCAATGAATGGACAGATGGAGACTGTGAGCGATACAACCCACTTGTCTAGCCACAGCCGTGCCCTCAGGGATGAACTCTGAGTCCAGTTCCTTCCCGGGGAGGGTAGGGGTTGTAAGCTCCTATCCCTGGCATTCCCTGAGGCTAGGAGGAGAGCTACAGGGATCTATGATGGCTTCTGGGGTAAGGAAGGCAGACCGGCTACGACTGCCGGCAGACGGGGTCTTAGCGCTATATACGAGACAAATGGGAGCATGGCGGGCTTGAAGGGGGTGGGGAGAGTTTAGTTATCAAAAGTACCTTGGCCTTTGTCCAGCTGTGTGGCCTTGGGCACGTAGTCCCCACCTCTGTGCCCTCATCCTCCACTTTAAGACGACAATCCCTTCGATTCTCCTGTGATTCCAGGTAATCCTCCTGCCTCAGCCTGCTGAGTGGGAGCCACTGCACCCATTGTATGGCAGCTTCCTGGGCATTAAGACATTCCCTCCAGGAGACTCATGGAGGTAAACAAAGGGCCACTGTGTCCAGGAATGTGAAACTTGGAAGGCTCTCGAAGACCCCTCCCCAGTTCTATAAAAGGAATAATTGCTGGGTGAGGTGACGTGACCAGCTGCCCTAGGGAGGGGACAGATTCTCAGGCTGTCAAGTTGCCTGTGCATCTTGCAGAGAGCACCAGGGTTGCAGCTTTCCTGCATTGTCTCCTTCGTTTGGGGTGAACTTTTCCATGATGCAACCACTTTTGGGTCATCCCTGCTCCATAAGTAAACCCCTCCTCCGCCACACACACACACACACACACACACTTCCATTAGTACTGCCACGAAAAACTGATTAGTTTACCAAGTTGGACTTCGGTGCAATCGTTACTTTGGTCTATTGTAGGGCCAGCTGGAACTTCCGTGCAGTTGAGGAGGGGCTTGAACTCCTGAACCTCCTGCCTCTTCCTCTGAGAGCTGGAAGTATGGGTGCGAGCCACCCATCATGTTTGACTTGCATGGTGCTGAGGTGGCTCCCAGAGCTTCATGGTTGTCAGGCACGCACTCTACAGTGGAGCCACATGCCCAGCCCTGTTTCCCTATCTTAGTGGCAAAGCCACTTATTCAGGGCCACCGCCTTCTTAGTGACCGAGGTCAAAGTGTCCAAATTCATTTCTATCAGGACCTGTGGCCCAACTCTTGTGAGTCACAGAGGAGGTGGACCAGAGGTGGTCACAATTATGAGACCACATTCCTCACCCTGGGTAGCTCAGCAGTGTATCTGGAATGGGTACCTGCCAGGGAGGTACATTCCCCTTACCTAGGTGACACAGGAAGCCGCCAGTGCTGAAAACTCCGCAAAGGGTCAAAGATGTAGAGAGTTCTAGCATAGTATATTTCATTTATGGGGTGATTGATTGGTAGGTGGGCAGACAATTTTCCTAGCCGGATCTTTCCTACATGCACACAAGGTCGAGTAGCTGACCTCATATCCACTACGTAGCCTCGGACGGTCTTGAACTTCTGATCCCCCTGCCTCTACCTCCCAAGCTCTGGGATTACAGGTGTGTGCCACCACCCTAGGTCTATGCAGTGCTGGGACTAGAACCCAGAATCCTGTGTATGCTACAGCACTCTACTGACTGGGCTATGTCCCCAGTCCCAGTCCTTTTCTTTGAGACAGTCCTTCCTCAGCTTCCTGTATGCTGGGATGACAGACATGCTCCTCCAATGCCCACTATTCCCAGTCTGACTCTAGTCAAGATCCTCTGAACTCTTCGACTTGGCTCTGACTTCCGGGGTGCTGTGCTAGGGTCTGCACGGTCCAGTTTGGCAGGAATCTCTCCCACGGCTTTCTACGGTCTAAATGTTGATGTCTTCCACCTTCCAGAGCCACATGTTGAGACCTGAACCTCTGTTTGCCCTTGTGATGTGGCCTTGGAGCTATTAGTAGATGAAAGAGCCTGTGCTCAGTGTGATGGGCCAGGCCTGTCATTCCGGCAACAGAGCCTATAGAGTGTGTGTGTGTGTGCATGTAAAATGGGGGTATGCTTACACGTCCTTTATATAGGTTGCCAGTAGAAAGTGTCCAGATTAAAGGTGGATCCTCCCACCTCAAGGATCTGCATTAGAAGTGGGTCTTCCGCCGGGCAATGGTGGCGCACGCCTTTAATCCCAGCACTCGGGAGGCAGAGGCAGGCGGATCTCTGTGAGTTCGAGACCAGCCTGGTCTACAGAGCTAGTTCCAGGACAAGCTCCAAAGCCACAGAGAAACCCTGTCTCGAAAAAAAACAAAACAAACAAAACAAAAAAAAAGAAGTGGGTCTTCCCAGGCCAGGCCACGATGGCACATGCCTTTAATCCCAGCATTCTGGAGGTAGAGGCAGGATCTCTGAGTTCAAGACCAGCCTGGTCTACAGATTGAGTTCCAGGATAGCCAGGGCTACAGAGAGAAAATCTGTCATGAACTCCTCCCTGAGAAAAATGTGGGTCTCCCCACTTCAAATGATTTACTTTAAAAAAAATCCCTCAGGGCTGGAGAGATGGCTCAGTGGTTTCTGAGACAGGGTTTCTTTCTGTAGGCCTGGCTGTCCTGGAATTCGCTCTGTAGATCATGCTGACCTCAAACTCAGAGATCAGCCTGCCTCTGCCTCCTGAGTGCTGGCATTAAAAGTGTGCACTGTCACTACCCGGCAAAACAAGCCTTTGTTTTTTCTTAAAGGGAGGATGGGGCTGGAGTTCAGTGGTTAAGAGCACCTGGCTCTCTTCCAGAGGTCCTGAGTTCAATTCCCAGCAACCAGAGGGTGGCTCACAACCACCTATAATTGGATCAGATTCCTTCTTCTGGTGTGAATGAAGACAGAGCACTCAGATACATAAAATACATGAATAACAAAATCTTAACACATACATATATATGTATATGTACATACATACATACATACATACATATGAAGCCTGAGGAATGACCCTGAAGTTGATCTCTGGTCTCTACATTCATATGTACACACATGCACCTGTACATGTGAACATGTATACACATACATGACAATGACAATCAAAGAATGCTGTAGAGAAATGGCTCAGCAGTTAAGAGCACTTGTTGCTCTTTCAGAGGACCCAGCTTCGGTACCCAACACCCACATGGAACCTTACAACTGTCTATAATTCCAGTTCCAGAATATCTGATGCCCCCTTCTGGCCTTTGAGAGCACCAGGCACACGTGTGCACAGACAGACATGCAGGCCAAACACTCAAACAGAAAGGGAGCCTGAGGCCTGGAAGAGGTGAGTTAAGATAGACACATTGTCAGGTAGGACCAAATGTCCCCCAGCCTACCTGTCCTGTCACACATTGTCTGTCATCCCTAGAGGCTCCCCGGGTGACCACTGCCCGCTCCCTCCCATCTCTGATTTCTTAGTTGTTTTCCCCCAAGCATTCGGGATCCAGGGCTGACAAACCAGTGCACAAGATTCTTTTGAGGTCAGGAGGCCTGGAGGTACCTCCTCTGCGTGCTGCCAGTGTCAATAACTCTTCCTGTCCCACTGTCCCTCCCCACAATCATGACGAGGATTCATTTCCTCGTGAGCTGCCTGGGCTATTTTCAGACAATTGTTGAAAAGCAGGTCTCAGTCCCTGGCCAGAGTTGCTCTCTGGGCTTCTGCTTGTCAGGCAGAGTTTGCCCAGTGCTGGAGGCTACCGGCACGACAGGTCTCAGGTGTCAAGTGCAGAGGCTGCTGGACCATGGCTGCCTGGCCCCCGCCTCTGGTCCTAGGGATAGAAACCTAGGATTGTGCATATTCTAGGGAAGTGCTCTACCGCTGAGCCACACCCCAGCCCCTCACTGGGGGATTCTAGGCAGGGGCTCTACCACTGAGCTACACCCTAGCCCCTCACTGGGGGATTCTAGGCAGGTGCTCTACCACTGAGCCACACCCCAGCCCCTCACTGGGGGATTCTAGGCAGCTGTTCTACCACTGAGTCACACCCCCTAGCCTCCTCTACTTTTAGAATCATGAAGAATTGGGAGCATATTTATCATTTAACAAATACTTTGAAAAAAATATGAACCCTGAGGCCATGACAAACACTTTACTAACTGAGCCATCTCTTTATCCCAGCCCTTGGATTTTTGAGACAAGATCCTGCTCTGTAGCCCAGGCTGGACCAGAACTCAAAATCTTCCTTCCACGGCCCCTTCAGTGCTGAGATATCAGGCATGCACCATTATGCCTCGCTTATGGGCTTCCTGAAGCTGCTGCTGCTGCTGCTGCTGCTGCTGCTGCTGCTGCTGCTGCTGCTGCTGCTGCTGCTGCTGCTGGAACATTGCAGCAGGGAATTTAATTAGCCCCTGTTAGGAACATTCTTCCGCAGAGGAAATCCTGGACACTTCCCTGGACTGCAGATGGGCACCAAGCTGCTCTCTTGGGGGACGCAGACATGTTGCTGGATTAAGGCTCTGAGACCCAGCCAGCAGGAGGCTTCCTAGACAGAGAAGCCGATTCTAAATTTAATGGACAGAGAGGCTGGAGAAGGATCCACACATCCAGGGCACGATTCCAGGTCTCTCCACTATGAAGTTTCCCCCAGGGCCTCTCAGCAACACTCCTGAGTATCCATTTGACACGTCAGTAAACTGAGGCCAAAGATGAAACTTGAATGTTTTTGGCTGGTTGTGTGTCAACTTGACACAAGCTGGAGTCATCAGAGAAGAAGGAGCCTCAGTTGAGGAAAGGCCTCCATGAGACCCAGCTGTAGGGCATTTTCTCATTTAGTGATCAGTGGGAGAGAGCCCAGCCATTGTGGGTGGTGCCATCCCTGGGCTGCTGGTTCTGGGTTCTATAAGAATCCTGGCTGGCCAGGGTGGTGGTGGGATGGTAGGGGTGGTAGAGGTGGTGCACGCCTTTTTTTTTTTTTTTTTTGGATTTTTCGAGACAAGGTTTCTCTGTGGCTTTGGGGCCTGTCCTGGAACTAGCTCTGTAGACCAGGCTGGTCTCAAACTCACAGAGATCCGCCTGCCTCTGCCTCCCGAGTGCTGGGATAAAAGGTGTGCGCCATCACCGCCCAGCTGGTGCACGCCTTTAATCCCAGCACTTGGGAGGCAGAGGGAGGCATCTCTGCCTTCTAGGCCAGCCTGGTCTACAGAGTGAGTTCCAGGACAGCTACACACAGAAACCCTGCCAAAAAAAGAATGAAGAAAGAAAGAAAGAAAGAAAGAAAGAAAGAAAGAAAGAAAGAAAGAAAGAAAGAAAGAAAGAAAGAGAAAAGAAAAGATCTGGATTAAAAGTGTCTCTTCCCACATTGAACGATTTAATTAAGAAAAAAAAAATCCCTCACTGATATACCCAAGCCATTCAGACTTTAGTTAGTTCCAGATGCAGTCAAGTTGACAACCAAGAATAGCGATTGCACCGACCCAGTAGCCTGGGGACAGTAACATGATGATTGTTTCAAACTGGCTGTGCTGGCATACTTGTGTTCCACCAGCCATAGGAAGCTAAGGCAAAAGAATTCTAAGGTTGAGCATACGGTGTGAGATTCTATCTCAAGAGCAAATCTAGAAGGGCTAGAGAAATGGCTCAGTGGTTAAAAGCATGGGCACATATAGGTGTGGGTACACGTGCGTGTTGGGGGCCAGGTAGAGATCCATGTTAGGTGCCTTCTCCAGTTGCTTTTCTACCTTTTTTTTTTTTTAAATCTGTGTCTTTCAAAACATGTAGTCTTGGCTGTCCTGGAACTTGCTATGTAGACCATAGTAACCCCCAACTCACAAAGATCCTCCTGCCTCTTCCTGTGGAGTACTAGTATTAAAGGCGTGTGTCACCACACCTGGCTCATCTACCTTTTAATTTTTAAATTTTTATTATTTTAAATATATATATTTTTTCATATGTGTCGGTATGTACACGTGAGTGCGGAGGCTAACAGACACCATGGGGTGTCAGATGTCCCAGGAGCTGGAGTTACAGGAGATTATCAGCCGCCTGATGTGGGTGCTGGGGATTGAACTCTGGTCCTCTGAAAGAGCAGCACAGGCATTTAACCCCCAAGCCATCTCTCCAGCTCCACTTTTCTACTTTTTTTAAAAAATTATTTATTATATACACAGTGCTCAGTCTGCATGTTTGCCTGCAGGCCAGAAGAGGGCACCGGATCTCGTTATAGATGGTTGTGAGCCACCATGTGCTTGCTAGGAATTGAATTCAGGACCTTTGGAAGAGCAATCAGTGCTCTTAAACTCTGAGCTCTTAATCTCTCCAGCCCCCACTTTTCTACTTTTTTTTTAGAATAATTTTTAGTGTTTTTGTTTTTTTTGTGTGTGTGTGGTTTTTTTGGGTTGTTTTTTGTTTTTTTGCCTGCGTTTGTGTCTATGCAACACATTCCTGCTTGGTGTTTGTTTTGTAACTGGAGTTACAAACAGTTGTGACTCAGCCATGTAGGTGCTGAGAATCAAACTCGGGGCCTCCAGAAGTGAAGCCAGTGATCTTAGCCACAGAGCCATCTCTCCAGCCCCTCTACCATTACACTTATTTATTGTGTGTGTATGTGTGTGTTTGTGAATGGCTGCCACAACAGGCATGTGGCAATCAGAAGACAATTTTATTTTTCCAAGATTTATTTATTTATTTATTTTTGTTATGTGTATGAATGATTGCCTGGATGGATGGCTGTGTATCACATGTGCCTGGTGCTTGCAGAAATCAGAAGAGGGCATCAGATTTCTTGGAACTGGATTTGCATACGATTGCAAGATGCCATGTAGGTGCTGGAAATTGAACCCAGGTCCTCTGTAAGAACAGCTGGTGCTCTTAACCACTGAGCCATATCTCTAGCCCCAGAAGAGAGTTCTCTAGAGACAATTCTCTCCTCCTACTATGTGGGTCCTGGGATTAAATTAAGATCATCCTTCATCTCTCTAACTCCTCCATCTTGTTTCATCTCACTGGTTGGCCTGGAACTTACTATGTAGACCAGGCTGGCTTCAAACACAGAGATCAGCCTACTTCTGCCTCTGTGTCTACCTCCTGAGTGCTGGGATTAAAGACATGCTTCACCATACCCTGCTCTTGCTCTGGCTTTTACCCAGGTGCCGGGGATCTGAACTCAGGTCCTCGGACTTGCCATGTAGGTATTTTAGTGGCTGAGCCATCTCCTCAGCCATGAGGTTTACATTTAAACAGAGGGCAGGGCTATGTGTAGCTAAACAGTCCCAATCAAGGCATGGTCCCTGCCCATCCCTGATCCATCACTCCCTAAGAACTCCAACTTCTTAGGGCCCGTTATTTCAACAGTCTGATAGTCAACAGGAAGGCCACAAGTCTCCTTAAAATGTCTTCTTTTAGCTGGGCATGGGGGCACACTCCTTTAATCCCAGGACTCATGAGGCAGAGGCAGACAGATCTCTGTGAGGTCGAGGCTAGCCTGGTCTACAGAGTGACTTTCAGGACAGGCAGAACTACACAGAGAAACCCTGCCTCAAAACAACAAAAAAGGAAAATTCTTCATTCCTGGTGGATTATGGTCACAGGTCACAAGAGATGGTTGTTTGATGGATGATGGTCACAGCTCACAGGGGAAGGCTGATTGATGTATGAGGGTTAGTGGTCCCTTGAAAGGTTGGGTTTGCATTGGCAGAGATGTACCAACTTGCCCAAAGTTTTTTGGAGAGAGAGTTGGCTGTCCAGCAAGGAAGGGGAGACTATAGGCGTGGTTAGGAATCACCTGTGGTCCTGATGGAGGAGATTAGCTTAACTTTTGATGGAAAGGATGAAGTTCAAGCCCTCAGTGAGGTGCTGAGCACATAAGTCTGTACTTCCTGAATTCTTTCCTCATCTTCAGGTGTCCCTACTTCTCATGTCCCCATTTTCTCATGGATGATAGGGCCTGACGTCTGCTCCTTACATGCCAGAGCTTCCTAGGCACCCTGGCCCTGCTAGGAGGGCTTCTGACAGGGCCTATCTTGGCATTGCCATATGGAACCTCACATGGTAAGGAGTTCCAGCAGGGATGAGAGGAAAGGAAGACTGCGGGCATTGAAGCTGGCATCACGGAGAGCGGAGTAACTGTAAGTAATGCGGGCAGAGCTGGCTGGAGACACTAGGCTCATGCAGGGAGCCACAGAGCCCTGGGGACACTGTCCATTGCCAGGCCAGCAGTATGAGGCCCAGGCTGGCTGATGGGGACAGCTGCTTCCTGCCACTGGGGCAGTTAGACCGCAGCAGCTGCTGGTCTTCTCTGTGTTGTTTCCAGCACCCTTACCTAGGTTCTGGGGCCCCTCTGTCCAACCTTCCCCCAAGGAAGTCCTCAGAAGGACTCAGAGGTTGAACTGAGCCACATTATCACTCGGGTCTAGTAGAGTAAACAGACCTTTCATTTTTTCATTTTGTTTGTTTTTGTTTTGAGTCAAGGTTTCTCTTCGCAGCCTCAGCTATCCTAGAGCTCACCGTGTAGACCAGGCTGACCTTGAACTCACAGAGATCCACCTGCTTCTGCTTCCTGAGTGCTGGGATTAAAAGCCTGTGCCACCACACTGGTTTATCTTTTTTATCTAAATTTTATTAATTGTTATTGTGTGTATGTGTGTGCAAGGTATGTCTGTGTGGGCAAGCATGGCATGGTACACATATGTAGGTCAGAGGATAACTTTGTAGAGTTGGTTTTTTCCTTCCATTTTCACGTCTGTTTGGAGAATCAGCTCAAGTCACCAGGCTGGCTGTGCAAGCTCCTTCACCCACTGAGCCATCTTGCTGGCCTTCGGTGGTTACAGCAGCTCTGACATGACAGTAAGCCCCCAAACTGTGGGCATTGCCTGGCATCAGGAGGCATGTTCCTGCGGCTGAACCGGGCTCTCTGCGGCAGTGCCAGGGTGTTCACATACATTCTTCACTTTGCCCACAAACATTTTTTTGTTAAAAATTTTATTTATTTACTTATTGTTATTGCAGAATTCTACCAGCACATATGCATGCATATCAGAAGAGGGCACCAGATCTCACTATATATGGTTGTGAGCTGCCATGTGATTGTTGGTAATTGAACCCAGGACCTCTGGAAGAGCAGTCAATGCTCTTAATCTCTGAGCCATCTCTCCGGCCCCACCCACAAATATTGACTATACATCTCTGGGCCTGTTGGCACTAAGGAGGCTGGCCAACATGGGGACAACTTACTAAGGGTGCCTGGTCTTGGACTCCCAATCCTAATTCTACTACCTTGGAATACCTATCCATTCATCCACCTATCTATCTATCTATCTGTCTGTCTGTCCGTCTATCTATCTATATGAGTGTATATACATACATACACACAGGCATGCAACACATATACATATATATGTATACATATAAATGTACACATATACATATATAAACATGATCTCAGAACCATGTTGATCCCAAAGAAAGATCTGGAATTTTGTCCTTGTCTCAGTATCTAGGCAGCCTGCCCAAGTACCTGCCCAAGGGAATAAAACATGGTCAGACCTTGGGACTTCCATGGAGGTGGAAAGCTGGAAGTAGCTATTTTTTTTTGTTTGTTTTTTCGAGACAGGGTTTCTCTGTGGTTTTGGAGCCTGTCCTGGAACTAGCTCTTGTAGACCAGGCTGGTCTCAAACTCACAGAGATCCGCCTGCCTCTGCCTCCCGAGTGCTGGGATTAAAGGCGTGCGCCACTACCGCCCGGCTGGAAGTAGCTATTTTAAGGGAGATTTTGGGCTCTGGTCTCCATGTAGAGGGAGGTGCCCAAAGTAGGTCAAATCCAGAGGCCATTGCAGGAGGCCTTTAGCATCTCTGACTTCAGAGCATGTCATTGATGGATCAATAGGAAAGTAGGATCCTGACTTTTTGATCTAGGACCAGCCTCACCTTCCAAAAGAAGCGGGAGAATTTACGGCCCTCTAGCGGCGCTTTCAGAATGGCGCGGGGACGGTCTATCCAGCCTCCTACCACCAGAGGGCGGTGCACACACTGTGCACGTTCTGCGGTTCTCTCTTGTCTCTTCTTCTCCTTCGGGTCTGTTTTACTTCCGGTTATGTGAAAAAATCGGCGCTGGGAGCGCGCTCCGATCAGCTTCCACTTCCGGAGCGACCGTACTGCGGTCCTGCAATATGATGTGCAGGAGGTGAGAGGTCCGTGCACCCAAGTGAACTCCACTCCCTGCGGTGACATCCGTCTCCGCGCCCGGCCGCGTGTGCCCTGCACCCGGTCCCGTTCTGTGACTCCAGCGAGCGGCCCTGGGCACTCAGCTCAGTGGCCACGGCGCGAGGGATGAATGACTGAGCGAGCGAGTGACTCCCGTCGCCTCCTCCCAGGTGACGGCGCTTCGGCGAGAGGCGCCAGGGCCGCGGGCAGGATGAACCGAGCCAAGCCTACCACCGTACGGAGGCCCAGCGCTGCCGCCAAGCCCTCAGGTGCGTTCCCACGCGCGGCGGGGCACAGTTAACCTAAGAGTACTGAAGGGCATGGTTATCCAACACAGCATTCCTGCAGGACATGGTCACCCAACCCAGGATTCCTACAGGATAGCTACTCTGGGGGCTCTTGAAGGACAAGGCCATCCATGTTCTGCTGAACATCTGGAAAAAAACAGGGTGCCTTGACCAGAATCACAGACCCTGAAGCCAGATGATCTTGATTGGGGTCCTGGAGCTGCTCCTTGCTCACTGTGTGACAGTGGATTCATTACCTAACCTCCGGGTCTTATTTGTTTTGTTTTGCTTTGGGCAGGTTTGGTTTTTCAAGACAAGGGTTCTCTGTAGCTTTGGAGCCTGTCCTGGTACTTGTGAGTTAGAGATGGCTTAGCTTGTGGTCAGCACTGGATAACTCTCAGCCACTGCTGGCCCTGGCGTGGTCTTGCTGAGTAATCTTGAGCTCTACTTTTGTCTCCTCTGGGTCTTGTTTATCCTCTCTGAGAGTGGGTATTACAAAAGTGGGTGTTCTTTTCTTCTGCAGGGCATCCTCCCCCTGGAGACTTTATCGCTCTGGGATCCAAGGGCCAGGCCAACGAATCAAAGACAGCATCCACGCTGCTGAAGCCAGCCCCTTCGGGGCTGCCTTCAGAGCGTAAGAGAGATGCTTCAGCCTCTCTGACTAGTGCCTCCGCACTGACTGGCCTCACCAAGCGCCCCAAACTGTCCTCCACTCCCCCACTGAGTGCCCTGGGACGTCTGGCTGAGGCTGCGGTTGCAGAAAAACGAGCCATTTCTCCCTCGATTAAAGAGCCGTCCGTGGTACCCATTGAAGGTAAGGTGAGACGGCTAACTTGCCCAGAGAGCTTCCCTCATCCTGTCCATCACCCAAGTGCCCACTGGGGCCACTTCAAGCCTGGGTCTGTTAGCACGGTGGGGTCTTCTGCAGGAGTGGGTGTGATGAGCTCTTGGCTTCCTGTGGGCTTGCTTCTTGACATTGCACACAGATGTGCCTCCCAACCCCGCACTGCTCTGGCCTCATCATTCCAATGTTTTTCTGGCATGTGTGTGGCATGTCCCTCTTTAGCAACACTGTCCTGAGCCCTGCTGGGGGCGGGTGCACCAGCAGGTGGTTCTAGCCTGGTCCTCAAGTGGGAGGAGATCTTTTCCCCACAGTTTCTCCCTCGGGGACAGGAAAACATTTCCTGATAGCACCAAAGAGACCTTAGAGGGAGATAACTGTGCCCACTGCCCTGTTCCTACTAACACTTGTAAATGTGTAGCTGTTTAATTGTTCCCTGCTTCTTGTCACTTATCCAGTGACTTCTTTGATGGTGTCAGGATTGAACCTAGGTCCTGGTGCATGCAAGGCAAGTGTTTTACCTCTGAACTACAGCCCAGTCCTGCTCGGGGACTCATAACAGGTCCATGATGCCTGTAGCATAGACCTGTCACCCACTAGCTCTGCCAGCCTCTAAGCACCTAGCACTCCAGTAACAGGCACCACTGTCTGCATGCCTGCTCAGAGCACTTTCTAGGAGACTTCCCTGTGAGAGCCCAAAGGACAAGCATCCTGTCCTGCAGGTGTTTGAAGCTGTGTCTCATAAAGCTACACTACCCCTTGTTACTGAGATGTCATTTCAAAGGCTCAGAGAGTAGCCAGGTGTGGTGGACCTCAAACTGCTTAGCAGGCTGAGGCAGGTAACTTGAAAGTTCAAGGCCAACCTCAGCTACTTAGTGGTAGAGCACCTGCCTAGAATCCCCCAGTGAGAGGCTGGGGTGTGGCTCAGTGGTAGAGCCCCTGCCTAGAATCCCCCGGTGAGGGGCTGGGGTGTGACTCAATGATAAAGCGCCTGCATAGTGTTTGTGAGGACGTGGGTTGGGAAGAAAGGCACTAACTCTAACCCTGGGTGTGTGGCTTCTGTGAACTCATGTGCTGGTGAGATTCATCTGTGTTGCCTCTAGTTGTCTGCTCATCCCTGTGGCTCTGGGTGTGATCTCTGCCCCCACCCCTGCTCTAACTTGAACCTCCCGTGTGGTCAGTTCTTCCCACCGTACTGCTCGATGAGATCGAAGCTGCTGAGCTGGAGGGCAATGACGACAGGATAGAGGGAGTGCTGTGTGGGGCGGTGAAGCAGCTGAAGGTGACGCGGGCCAAGCCTGACAGCACGCTCTACCTGAGCCTCATGTACCTGGCCAAGATCAAGCCCAACATCTTTGCCACCGAAGGTGTCATTGAGGTAAGACTGGCAGCCTGCTCTCCCCACCCTCCCTGGACCTGCTGCTGTCTCTGTGTGGTGTGAGCATCTCATGACAGCTATGACTTTACCGTCCTTTTAGGCCCTGTGCAGCCTCTTGCGGAGAGATGCCTCTGTTAATTTCAAGGCCAAAGGGAACAGCCTAGTGTCTGTACTAGCCTGCAACCTTCTCATGGCCGCCTACGAGGAGGATGAGAACTGGCCTGAGATCTTCGTGAAGGTGAGTCGTCCCTCTAGGGACTCAGGGAGGCAGAGCATTGTGGAAAGGAGGATGCTGGAGACCCATACAAGCGAGGGAAGCGAATGGAGGCCCCTAGTGTGCTAGCCCTCCTCCCTGGGTGTTGATGAGGGCCTCTTAGCTGCCCCTGCTCTGGGTACCTGGCCAACATCAGGTGTGGTCCAAACGTAACTCAACGTAACTCAACTGCAGGTGTACATTGAGGACTCACTGGGTGAGCGCATCTGGGTGGACAGCCCTCACTGCCGCACCTTCGTGGATAACATCCAGACAGCCTTCAACACCAAGATGCCCCCCAAGAGTGTGCTGCTACAGGGAGAGGGGGCACGCGGTGGAGGTGACCTTGGCGCCGGTAAGAGATGTCAGGTGTTGGGTGGGTGCCAAGGGTACCGCCTTCCACATCCCTTGGAGAAGCTACCCATTGGCTCCCATGGTGCCTGCAGGCAGCAGCCCCCATCCCTCATTGACGGAAGAGGAGGACAGTCAGACAGAATTGCTGATTGCTGAGGAGAAACTAAGTCCTGAGCAGGAGGGGCAGCTCATGCCAAGGTAGGTGGGCTGACAGCCTCAGTCTCAGGAGACCAAAGTGGGGGCCCTGGAGCTGGCATCCTTCCTGGCCTCCCTTTCCCCCCTCTGGCCTAGGTACGATGAACTCACAGAGAGCGTAGAAGAGTATGTTCTGGACATGCTTCGTGACCAGCTGAACCGTCGCCAGCCCATCGACAACGTGTCCAGAAACCTCCTGCGGCTGCTCACAGCCACCTGTGGCTACAAGGAGGTGCGACTGCTGGCCGTGCAGCGGCTGGAGATGTGGCTGCAGAACCCCAAGGTGCGCTGTGTTGGTGAAACAGAGTTCGTGGGGGTCCGGACTGTCATGGTGGTGTGTTCAATGGTCTTCCTGGCCTCCCTGCAGTTGACCAGGCCAGCGCAGGACCTGTTGATGTCTGTGTGCATGAACTGCAACTCGCATGGGCCAGAAGACATGGATGCCATCTCCCACCTGATCAAGATCCGCCTCAAGCCCAAGGTGCTCCTCAATCACTATATGCTCTGCATCAGGTGTGTGGCCAGCTGGGGCAGCAGCTGGGGAGACAGGCCAGTGGGGAGCGGGGGAGCCTGGCCTGTGCCTCTCACCTGCTCGGCTCTTGTGTCCAGGGAGCTACTGAATGCACACAAGGACAACCTGGGCACAACCATCAAGTTTGTGATCTTCAACGAGCTCTCCAATGCTCGCAACCCTAACAACATGCAGATTCTCTACACTGTGCTACAACACAGCTCTGAGCTGGCGCCCAAGGTGCGGACACTTAGCATGGGCCAGCCCATGGGTTTATGTCCAGCTGAGGCTGGGAACTTGTGGAGCTGCACAGGGAGGAACTCCTGGCTTCGTGTGGGAAGACCCACTGGCTCCTGGTTTCTGAACCATCCTTGTGAGCTAACACTGTGGAGGAGGAAGCGCTTGGTGTTGAGTGAGCCTCTCAACTGCCCCTGCTCCAGCCTGGTGCAGCCTCCTTGGTTGGGATCTTCCTAAACCAAACAGACATCTCCACAGATCTTCAGCCCTGGTCTGGAGTCCTGACTCATGGGTGACAGGTCTGGCATCTCTCCGGACCCAAGAAGCCAAGGAGCCAGGCTGTGGTGGTACCATGCTGGCATCCGGCTACACCTGAGGCTGCCCTCCTAGTGTTTTAAGATAATTGATTGGATAGTTGCATATCTAGTCGGCATCTTTGGTGTTTGGTATTCTTGGAGTCCAGGTTGGTTAGGTGGGGTGAGCTGAAGTTTCTGGTCAGTGTGGTGTCCCCATCCCTGTGTCTGCCAGTTAACCCTTTCCCAGATCAGAAGAGGACTGGCCCTCTCTTGCCAACTACCAGGAGAGTAAAATACAACATGTTCATCCTCCCCTAAGAGTTCACATCCATGAAGGGAAGGCTGGCCCTCTTCTCAGGACAGGCAGCCCAAGATGTGCTGTGGGAACCTGCCCAATCTTACCACATTAACTGCCTAGTTTTTTGGAGAGTCTTTCTCCTGGGGGAGGCTTTCTGCAGGTCCCAGTGAGGTCCTGGCAGGTTGATGTGGGGTATGGCAAAGGGACCTGGATAGCCATTGACCCTCCAGCTCTCTGTGGTTCCTTTCTGCCTCAGTTTCTAGCCATGGTGTTCCAGGATCTGCTAACCAACAAGGACGACTACCTCCGTGCCTCCAGGGCCCTGCTGCGCGAGATCATCAAACAGACCAAGCATGAGATCAACTTCCAAGCTTTCTGCCTGGGACTCATGCAGGAGCGCAAGGAGCCACAGTATCTGGAGATGGAATTTAAGGTGCCTTGGGGTCCCTGCTCACCACTGCCCACTTTGCACTTTTCTGGCCTTGACAGGCTTACCCTGTTGTAGGGATGGCCACATGCCAGGCTTGTGTGCAGACACGGGCTCCGTGTGTGAAGTGTTGCTCCATCCCTCATAAGGATGGGGAGGGGCTGACCAAGCTGGGGAGCTGGTGACCCCAACATGGATATGGACATTGCTGTTGGCAGGACTATGGAATGACTAGGAGGATGAACAGGGCACCCTAGTAAGAGGTCTGCTTGACTAGGGGTGCAGAGCAAGAGAAGGAGGAGGTGTTGCTGAGCAGATGAAGCAGGGAGGCTGGCAGTCCACCCTGGTGGCAGTCTGCTGTTGGGAGAGGGTTTTGTCAGCCTGGCCAACTCCTCGACCCCAAGGCCTGCTTCTGCTAGCTGTTATCTGAGCATGGTGGTCTCTAGATGTGCAGACATGCTGGCCTCTATGTTGTCTGTGTGTTCGTGTCTGCTATGCACATGCACACATGCATCTCTATGCCATGTGGGTCCTGTGGGAGGGCCCCTTGGTCATGCCAGCCTTGCCACTCCGTCTGCCTGTAGGAGCGGTTTGTGGTTCACATCACGGATGTGCTGGCTGTGTCCATGATGCTGGGTATTACAGCCCAGGTGAAAGAGGCTGGCATCGCCTGGGACAAAGGAGAGAAGAGAAGTAAGACCTGCTGGGCTGGGGGTCTTCAGGCAAGGACATGAGAACCAAGCCATGCCGGGTGGTGGCGGTGCGTGCCTTTAATCCCAGCTCTCAGGAGGCAGAGGCAGGTGGATCTCTGTGAGTTCAAAGCCAGCCTGAACTACAGAGCGAGTTCCAGGATAGGCTCCAAAGCTACACAGAGAAACCCTATCTCAAACAAACAAGCAAACAACAAACAAAAAAGAAGGAAGCCTTGAGTAATTGCACATTCCTGAAGCTGAGCTGACTCTTGGAGACAGCATGGGGGTGGGGGGCGGGGTGCCTGCCTCAGCACGGCTTCTGGCGGGGGTGGAGGGGCTTCCAGCAGCAGCGGTGCCCTCCTGCCATCTGGCTGGGAGGACTCTGTGCTTGGGACCTGCTCACTGCAGGCATCCTGTTGATTTTTGAGGCTCAGAGTGGGATGGGATGTCCATAACAGGGACAGGAGTGGTTTCCGTTGTGGTTTGGCCTGCTTGAAGCCATGGCCAAAGGGCACCCACGAGCCTCTCACCTTCCTAGACCTTGAGGTGCTACGCACATTCCAGAACCAGATCGCAGCCATCCAGCGTGACGCAGTATGGTGGCTTCACACTGTTGTCCCCTCCATCAGCAAGCTTGCACCCAAGGACTACGTGCATTGGTAAGAGTCAGGTCACCTGTCAGCCTCACAGTGCTACCTGCTTGGTGCCTCTTTGTTACCTCTGCTGCAGCCGCTGACTGTGGACCTGAGAGCCCCGACACGGGTCGACAGCAGAAGGGCCCTGAGCATGAGACCACGTGTGGGGCTCTCTTTCTCACAGAGCCCCATCAATGTCACTCATTCACTAGTGGCCACTGTGGGCGGGTGGCTTTGGAGTTAGGAAGCCCCGAGCACTTTTCCACCACTGGCTTTTGCCAGGGTTGTCCGTGTGGTTCCCAGCCTCATCCTGATCGACACCTACTCTTTCCCCGCAGCCTCCACAAGGTGCTCTTCACCGAGCAGCCCGAGACCTACTACAAGTGGGATAACTGGCCACCGGAGAGCGACCGCAAGTGAGAGCTGGGGTGGGCAGGGCAGCCAGAGGGTGCAGCCTGTGGGCACCTGCTTAGCCCACCCTGCCAGCCCTGTACTGTTCTTCACCTACAGTGCTGTCTGCCCCAATTCCTGCCTCTTTCCCATCATTCCCTGGTCACAGCCTGAGGCAGCCCCTTCCACTCTGCACTGCCTTGGCTGACTGGCTATCCCTTCTGACCCACTGGTCACCTGCATATCTGCCCTGCCCCCCACTATCCAGTCCAGCTAGTAGACACTGCTGTCCTCTTGTTCCCCAAGCTCTCTTCCTACCCTAGCTGCTACATTTCCCAGCTGCTTTCCATGGGTTATATACAGCCTGACCATCCACTCATGGATGAGTGACCATGAGTAGAGGAGCAGTGGTCTCCCACCGGCTGTCTAGCCGTTAAAGGCCAGGACCTAGTGTGCATTCCTCGCATGGGCCCCTCGACTGAAGAAAATTGCATTTGTGGAAAGGTGGCCTGGAATCTGGCCACTGGCCACGGAGACGCCGTGGCCCTCACCGGCCGTCTCCCAACATCACTTGTAGTTTTTTCCTGCGCCTCTGCTCAGAGGTTCCCATTCTGGAGGACACCCTGATGAGAATCCTGGTCATCGGACTGTCCCGAGAGCTGCCTCTTGGCCCCGCCGACGCCATGGAACTGGCTGACCACCTTGTGAAGCGAGCCGCAGCTGTGCAAGCTGACGGTAACACTCCTGGCTCTCTGCCCCTCGCTCCACACGAGTCTGAGGTGCCACCACCTCAGCTGGGCCTCACACCCTCTGTGACTGTTCTCCAGGAGGTCAGGGGCCCAGATTGAGGATCTAGAGGGTCCGACCCCCCCCCCCCCCCACCTCCCGTGCCCTGGCAGGTGCTGCAGTTCACCCGTGTTCCCACAACCCTGGCATGGAGGTGAAAGGACCCTGAGCATGGAGCTTCCTGTTCTGGGTTCTCACAGCACCGCTCCTCAGACCCCAGGGTGGGCTGCTGTCAGGGTTCTGCCACCTGCACGGCCAGTGCCTTGCCTGTCCGTTCTCCCCCTGGTTTGGCCCACCATGCTGTGGTACCAGTCGCACTCATACCTTACCTGGAGCAAAGTCCCAGTCTCTCTTCCTACTTATTCCCCGCTGCCCACCGAGGGCTGGGCCAGACTCTAGAATCCAGTGCCTTTGGGTTTCAGATGTGGAAGTTCTGAAGGTGGAGAGGATCCAGTTGATAGATGCGGTTTTGAACTTGTGCACCTACCACCACCCTGAGAATATCCAGCTGCCACCTGGGTAAGACTGTAGCTCTGTTCCCCACTGAGGCGGAGCTGGCTTCCAGGGCCCACAGCTGCTAGCCACTATTCCTGTGTGAGCCATTCCTTCTGTTGCTTCTTTTTGGGGTCTCTGACTTTGGGGCCTTTTCTTTTTTTTTCTTTTGGATGGTTTCTCTCTACCTGCCTCTGCTTCCTGAGTACTGGGACTAAAGGCATACACATCCATGTCTGGCTTCTTTAAATTATTTTTTCAGAACAAGCAGTAGCACCCAGGGCTTTGCATGTACTAGACAAACACTGCTACTCAGCTATATTCCCAGACTTTCTTTAAACTTAACATTTTTGTTTTACTTATGAGAGAAAGAGTGTGTGTGTGTGTGTGCGCGTGCGTGCGTGCGTGTGTGTGTGTGTGTGTGTGTGTGTATAGATTCGACTGCAGATCCTCAGGCCTGCTGAGTCATCTCTCTAGCTTTTGTTTGTATGTTTTAAGGTATATGTGTGTGTGTGTATGCACTCTGGTCTTTTTCTGTTTCTGTTTCATTTCAGTTAACTTATTTTGTGTGTGTGTGTACATGTAAAAATACACGTGCCAAGGCCGTGTGTGGAAGTCAGGACCACTTGTGGGAACCAGTTCTCTCCACCATTTGTATCCTGGGGATTGGCCTCAGGCCTTCAGTCTTGCTTCCTACATCTTCCTCCCTGCCTCTTGAGCCGAAGTCTCTTAACCTTTTTACTTGGAACTCATTGGTTTGGCTGGCCAGTGGGCCCCAGGGCTCCTTCTGTGTCCACATCCTAACACTAGGATTTACAACCATGTACAGCCATGTCTAGCTTTTTTTTTTCTTTTCTAAGACAGGGTTTCTCTGCATAGCCCTGGCTTTCCTGGAACTTTTCTGTAGACCAGGCTGACCTTGAACTCACAGGAATCTGTCTGCCTCTGCCTCCCAGGTGCTAGGATTAAAGGCATGCACCACCACTGCTCAGCATGTCTGGCTTTTTTTACTTGGGTTCTAGGGAACAGAACTGCCCTGGCACTGAGCTCACACTTTTGATGCCCCTGCCTTCCAGGTATCAGCCCCCAAACCTTGCCATCTCTACCCTCTACTGGAAGGCCTGGCCACTACTACTGGTTGTTGCCGCCTTCAACCCAGAGAACATCGGTAAGTTGTCCTGGCCATGGGAGATAGATCATGGGCCAGAGCCTAGCAAGGTGCCGGCTAGCATACATGTGAGGCCAGAGAAAATGCTGTAGGCAGCCTCCTGTTTTTCCTTCACTAGGCCTGGCTGCATGGGAGGAGTATCCCACCCTAAAGATGCTCATGGAGATGGTGATGACCAAGTAAGTGGGTGAGCATTCTTCATCCTAGGGTGGGCTGCACAGAGGAATATTATTTATTCCGCCTCCCTGGTGTCTGCCTCCTTGTGTGCAGTTTCTGCAGCCAAGTCTGTTGTTCATTGGTCTCAGTTCCTTCCCTGGGGCTGGGCAATGTGGTTCATCACCATGGGAACCCTGTGCACACGAGCTGGGCAGCTCGCATACCGCTCACTGAGAAGAGGACAAACCAGGCAGACAGTGGGAGCAAAATGGATGTGGGCTTGGCCCATGGGGAATGCAGCAGGTCCACAGCCATGCTGACCTGCACAGTGGTTAGCACAGTTGACAGAGCTTCTTGCGCCGAAGCCCGTGTGAGTCAAGGTGATGATTATTGCTGCAGTTGGTCCAGCCCAGTCGGGCAGGCACCACACAGAGCAGGGGCGTTAGGTCTCAGCCTAAGGATGTGACATTCTAGGGGTCAGACTTGTGTGTGGCCGTGATGTTGAGGCCTAGGTGTTTGACTGTGACATTGGGGACTGGGTGTGTGTATGGCCATGGCATTGAGGAACAGATGTCTGGCTATGGTGTAGGATACTAGATGTGTAGTTTATGCTTGGGAGACATGGGGCATGGGAACTTGTGGAAGGGATTCTTCAAGGAGATAAATTTTTGAGCATGTAAAAGAAAGGGAAGTGTTTGCCTCACAGAAACCTCTGTGTCTCTGTGAGGCTGTCATAATGAACAAGGGTCCCATGAGGTGTGATATGGTGTCACATAGTGTGGCAGAGCAGGTGTCCTTGACGCTGGAAATCTGACACTAGCTAGATTCCATGCTGAAGGTGGCTGTCATGCTGTGTGAAGTTTCTATGCTTAGTTCCCGGAGCCTGGGGCTGCTGGGGAGTTATTGGACAGTGTTATTGCTGGCCTAGTGCTCGGACTGTGCTCCTGCAATAGCAGCCTTGCGTGCCTGACCCTGAACATTGCCTGTGGGTGCCCATGTGCAGGGGTGGGTACTAGGCCTGCATGTTTGGTCTCCAGTAACTACTCATACCCACCGTGCACGCTGACGGATGAGGAGACACGGACCGAGATGATCAACCGTGAGCTGCAGATCTCTCAGAGGGAGAAGCAGGAGATCCTGGCCTTTGAGGGCCACCTGGCTGCCGCCTCCACCAAGCAGACCATCACCGAGAGCAGCAGCCTCCTCCTGTCCCAGCTCACTAGCCTGGACCCCCAGTAAGCCGCCCTCCTTGTCCCAGTCCCAGGTGTAAGGGAAGACAGATGGCAAGCAGGCAGAGCTACCCACATGGTGTGGATCTCTGGGGTTAGGCCTTAGGGTGCTAGGGTTATCTGAGGTGTCCACCCCTGGGCTGCCAGGTGGGGACCAGTATGGCTCTTCCGTACTGGGCGGAGACAAGTATGGCTCTCCTGTACTTGCACTCTGGTTTTCTATGTGTGGCCTTCTGACTCTCATGTCCCCCATCACACACAGAGGCCCTCCTCGGAGGCCACCCCCTCACATCCTGGACCAGGTGAAGGCCCTCAACCAGTCCCTGCGCCTTGGACACCTGTTGTGCCGCAGCCGTAACCCCGATTTCCTCCTGCACATCATCCAGCGCCAGGTAGGTCCTGCCTTGAGAATGGTGGAGGGGGCCACAGGCCAGGAAGGCAGAGTGTGTTCATTCATGCTGCTGGTGCACAGACACCATGGGTGGTTCAGATGCACACTGACTGCTGCAGGTTGCCACTTGCCCTACAGAGGGCACACTTGAGCACCCGCAGGCTGGAGGATTCAGGGTCTAGTACCTGGGCCTCGTTGATAAGCTGTCTCTCTGCTGCCCACACAGGCCTCCTCTCAGTCCATGCCATGGCTGGCGGATCTGGTGCAGTCCAGCGAAGGCTCGCTGGATGTGCTGCCTGTGCAGTGCCTGTGTGAGTTCCTGCTACACGATGCAGCTGATGCCACTGCCTCTGGGGAGGAGGATGAGGAGGGTGAAAGCCGGGAACAGAAGGCCAAGAAGCGACAGGTATGGGTGTGCAGCTCTCTACCCTACCGGATCTAGCCAAGCACTGGCCCTGACAGCTCTTCTTGGTCCACAGAGGCAGCAGAAACAGCGGCAGCTTCTGGGCCGCCTGCAGGATCTGCTGCTGGGCCCTAAAGCAGATGAGCAGACCACATGTGAGGTTCTCGACTACTTCCTCCGGCGTCTGGGTTCCTCACAGGTGGCCTCCCGGGTGCTGGCCATGAAGGTGAGTGTGACCTAGTGTATGAGAGACTTGCTGTAGTGGCAGTGGGTCCTGGGGATTAACAGCTACGCATGCTAGGTAAGTGTTCTACCATTAAGCCTTGTCCCCAGCCCCTCACTGGGGGATTCTAGGCAGGTGCTCTACCACTGAGCCACACCCCAGCCCCTCACTGGGGAATTCTAGGCAGGTGCTCTACTGCTGAGTCATAGCCTGTCTCTGAGTATGTGTTAGATAACCAGTGGCTCCCCCACACCTATTTCTTAATCTGCCTGGGCAGAAGGTATGGGTGCTGCTAGTCTAGTCTGCAAGAACTGGAGCCCTTGGTCTCTCGCCTGTGGCTTTCCCTGGATGGACATACTCTGAGAGTGGTTGGACAGACTGCGGTTTGCCATATCTAGAAGGGTCTTACAGGACACTGGGCTGAGGCTCAGGCTCTCTATTCCATCACTAGCACCAAAGAGAAAAGCTCTGAGCAAATGTTTTATGTCAGTGTGTTGGGAAGCCTAGGAATCCCAGCCTTCAGGGTACTGAGATGGGCATTTCGAGGTCAGGTGACTGACTGCTTAGTGAATTTGAGGCTAGGCTGGGCTGAGTCAGACCTGTCTCCGAAAGCAAACAGAGTTTAAAGAGCTCAGCTCATGTTCCTTTTCTCCTCTCAGTCACGGTAGCAATAGGGAGCTGGTGAGTCTCCTCACACAGGAGCTGCCCTCTTTCCATGTGGGACTTGAGGGAACAGGTGTGCTTCTGAGAATAAGGTGGGCCTGCTGCATACCAGGGCAGGCAATCTTAGCTCTGTGCATGTACCTGCAGGGCTTGTCACTGGTTCTGTCTGAGGGTGGTCTTCGTGACAAGGAAGAGAAAGAGCCCCCCATGGAGGAGGATGTAGGGGAGACAGACGCGCTGCAGGGCTATCAGTGGTTGCTGCGGGACCTGCCCAGGCTGCCCCTGTTTGACAGCGTGAGGACCAGCACTGCCCTGGCTCTACAGCAGGTACAGAATGGGCAGAGCCAGTCCTGGAGGGAAGGGGCGGTTGCACGCTCTGCCAGGATCCGTCTCAGACATCCGCACCCTCTCCTCAGGCCATCCACATGGAGACTGACCCCCAGACCATCAGCGCCTACCTGATCTACCTGTCCCAGCATACACCAGTGGAGGAGCAAGGCCCACACAGTGACCTGGCCCTGGTAAGGGAATTCTGGCGGGGCCGAATGGCTCAGTGTCGCCATTGTGGCTGGCGGCTGGGCTAGTGAATGGGGAATCGAGGAGATTGAGCCACTCATGGCCGGAGTCTTTGAAGTTTCTGACAGCCCTTACCCCCCGTCAGGATGTGGCCCGGTTGGTCGTGGAGCGCTCCACCATCATGGCACACCTCTTCGCAAAGCCCTCCTGCAGCACTGCGTCTGATGCTGTACTCAGTGCCCTGCTGTCCGTGTTTTCCCGCTATGTACGGCGCATGCGCAAGAGCAAGGAGGGCGAGGAGGTCTACAGTTGGGTGAGGGCCCAGTGGGCAGTCAGTGGGTGAGAGGAGACGGGGTGGTTGTCGGGAGTGAGGAGGGTGTGTGGTGAACTGAGGTGGACAGTAGCTAGGGGCTGATACTCCAGAGGGGCACAGGGTAGGTAAACTGTCACACTGGGGTCAGTCCTACCCTCTGAGCCACCTGGTGCCTATCCCTCCGCCATTGCTCACAGTCAGAGTCTCAGGACCAAGTGTTCCTACGATGGACCAGTGGGGAGACAGCAACCATGCACATCCTTGTGGTCCATGCCATGGTTATCCTGCTAACATTGGGCCCACCCCGTGGTAAGTAGTCTGTCCCGGGCTTTTTGTTTGGTTGTTTTTGTTTTTCGAGACAGGGTTTCTCTGTGTAGCCTTGGTTGTCCTGGAACTTTCTTTGTAGACGAGAATGGCCTCAAACACACAGTGATCCACCTGCCTCTGTCTCCTGAGTTCTGAGTGCACCACCACTGTCTGACTGTCCTGGGTTTTCTAAACTCAGCTTTCTAGTTAAGTCTGGGAAGCACCCTATGGTATAGCTTGGGTGTGCCCTTGCCCGCTGCACCACAGCTGCTGAGTGCCACATGAGTGTGCCCTTCTTGCTCATTCTTTGAGTGTCTTGTGTACAGTTGAGCTCCCAATATCTCCCTAGTCCTGTGGGTTGGCCTGGGAACTCAGTGTGGCCAAGTCCAGGGCCTGGTAAGCCCAGGCTGACTGGAACCTCTCTAGCCGTAGCCTTCCCTCTGGTCCTGGTCACTGTGGCAGCTTCCACACATGTGCCCAGTTATGCCTGAGAGAGTAGAAAGGGTAAAGGATGCTCTGCCTGGGACTTCCGGGGAATGTGGGTGGGTTCCGCTGTCATACTGAGGGAGAGGTGGGTTCCGCTGTCATACTGAGGGAGTGGTGGGTTCCGCTGTCATACTGAGGGAGGGGTGGGGTTCCGCTGTCATACTGAGGGAGAGGTGGGTTCCGCTGTCATACTGAGGGAGGGGTGGGGTTCTGCTGTCATACTGACGGAGAGGTGGGGTTCTGCTGTCATACTGAGGGAGAGGTGGGTTCCGCTGTCATACTGAGGGAGAGGTGGTCATCTGTGGTGTGCGTCTGCCACATTGCCCCGAGGAAGGACAGCGCAGAAGGTTGGCTTCACGTGGTCTCATCTTGTCGGGTCTCCACAGAGACCCAGGGCTGAAGGCACTGTGAGAACAGGCAGTTTGTGCTGAGATTCTTGTCACATGAGTGCAAGTATGGTGACCTTGGGCAGGAAGCCACGTTTCACCCACAAACCCAGGATACTGTTGGCCACTGTACACCAGACAGGGTAACATGAAGTCATGGCCCCAGTGCCCTGTCATTGTCTGCATTTGAGCCTTTTCTGTTCCCCTAAAACTTCAGTTTCCCCACTGCAAGTAGCCCCTGGTGGTCTGTGGTCCTTCTTGGGTTCATGGCTCCTCAGATGATACCTCTTTTCCCTGTATCCTCCCTGAAGCTGGTGATGGTGAGTTCCATGAGCTGCTGGACATCTGGTTTCCTGAGAAGAAGCCCCTGCCCACAGCCTTCCTGGTGGACACCTCTGAGGAGGCCCTGCTGCTGCCCGACTGGCTGAAGCTGCGGATGATCCGCTCTGAGGTTCCCCGGCTAGTGGATGCTGGTACAGT
This sequence comes from Alexandromys fortis, assembly GCF_014885135.2. Lineage (NCBI taxonomy): Eukaryota > Metazoa > Chordata > Mammalia > Rodentia > Cricetidae > Alexandromys > Alexandromys fortis. The sequence continues at coordinate 3,223,997 of NW_026068021.1, forward strand.
GAGGCTGGGCTGGGGAAGAAATGGCTATAAAAGACTCGGCCTCTAGAGGCACAAGAGATGGTGTCGGGGCTCTCCGGTTAGTCATGGAGGGTGTGTGGGCTATAGACAAGCTGCCCTGAGCAGAGGATCCCAGCAGGGGCTGGGCATGTGCCCAGCTTGGGTATTTCAGTCTGTCCACAGGCAGGGAGGGAAACTTCAGAGTGACCCAGGGAACTTGAAAAGCCCAGTGAAAGATGTACCAAAGAGTCTGGATGCCAGTGAGCCATAGGGTCTTCGGTGACATCCTGTCTTCTACCTAATGGAAGTCCTTAGTGGACTGCATGTGGTAGAGATTGGCAGTGCCAGGCCCTGTGGTGGGGCACCTGAGGGTTACCCTTGTGAGTCTAGGGCTGGTGACGCACCTGGCATGGCCCAGTGGGCAGCTGAGCATGCCTTGCCCACAGCCCTGCAGGACCTGGAGCCCCAGCAGCTGCTGCTCTTTGTGCAGTCCTTTGGCATCCCTGTGTCCAGCATGAGCAAGCTGCTGCAGTACCTGGATCAGGCAGTGGCCCAGGACCCCCAGACCTTGGAGCAGAACATCATGGACAAGAGTAAGAAGTCCTGGGGGCCTACGGGGTTGAACTTGTATGCTTGTTAGGTTCGTGGGGCATCTACACTTGTGGTGGATCCTGGAACTCTTGATACTAGATTACCTCATCTTGACTGACTTTGAGGCTGGAGAGAAGGAACCCTGGATCCTCTGCTGGGAATCTGTAGCTCAGCTCCTGCAGTTTTTGTTTTGTTTTTTGTTTTGTTTTTGAGACAAGGTTTCTCTGTGTAGCCCTGGCTGTGCTGGAACTCACTCTGGCCTTAAACTCAGAGATCTGCCTGCCTCTGCCTCCCGAGTGCTGGAATTACAGGTGTGCACCACCGAGCTCCTGCAGTCTTAGAAGAGCTTGCTGGGTGTGGTGTGGCAGCCTCTGGTCCTTTGTTCTGTGGGACTGCAGTCTGGCTTCACCTACCTCCAGTGGTCCCTTGGCTGCTGTCTTGCAGATTACATGGCCCACCTGGTTGAGGTGCAGCACGAGAGAGGAGCTTCAGGAGGCCAGACCTTCCACTCACTCCTCACGGCCTCCCTGCCACCTCGACGAGGTACAACCCCACCACCACCACCACCACCACGTTACTGTCTAGGCTGAACTGCTTTGGCCTGCATGCTGTTCCCTGGCTGGTACCAGCCTCCAACCAGTGGGGCTCTAATTTTTTATCTACCCTCCATGTGGGCCCAGGCAGGATGGTGCCAGGAGCTGGTTGGAAAGTTTTGAGGCCACATGCTTTCTATTTCTCTGCAGAGAGCACAGAGGCTCCTAAGCCAGAAAGCAGCCCTGAGCCTCCACCGGGCCAGGGCAGGACTCGGGCAGGGACACAGGTCCCGGTGCTCGGCCCTGAAGATGACTTGGCTGGCATTTTTCTACAGGTACCAGGGCTGTCGTGTGAGGGTCTCCCAGCAGTACCCCCTGCACATGTATGTCTTCCGGTCTCTCATGGCATGTGTGTCTAACTACTACTGTATACTCACTCACCATACTCTCAGTATGAAGTCTGATTCTGGCTTCTAGCCTAGATTCTGTGGGCTCTAGGTACCTCTGCCCTTCACAGCAACTTCTGGGGTGTTGGGGTCCTTTGCCACTCTTCCAGCCCAGATCCCAGGTTCCTTAGTTCATGCAGTTGAACCCAAATTAGACGGACTTGAGAAGTGGTATACATGGGAGCCCCTGCACTCTTCACACCTTCTGCTTTCAGATCTTCCCACTGAGCCCCGACCCACGGTGGCAGAGCTCCAGCCCACGCCCCCTTGCCCTGGCACTGCAGCAAGCCCTAGGCCAAGAGTTGGCCCGCGTCCGCCAGGGGAACCCTGAGGTGCCAGGCATCACAGTGCGCCTCCTTCAGGCTATGGCCACCCTGCTGAACTCCCCACATGGTGGCACTTTGGCTCTGGCTATGCACCACAGCCACTTCCTTTCCTGCCCACTGATGCGCCAGCTCTACCAATACCAGGTACACTGGCACATGAGCTGGTGGGAGGGAAGGGCAGCGGGAGACTGGTGGCCCGGAATACGTAGACTCTCCCAACTACACACAGCCTTGGGCATCTCCTAACCCAGCCTCAGGCCTGATGCTGTCCCCAGCAGGCTTTCCTCAGCAGGCCTAGATTCCCTGTCCTTAAATATAAAAAGCCAGCTACCTGGAGCGGGCATGGGCAGGGGTCCTGTAGTGGAGGGTGAATGAGGTCTCTGTCATCCTGTCTGCAGACTGGTCTGGGTCTGCCATGTCTGCACACGTGAATGCATCTCTGTAAGTGCTGTGAATGTGTGCACACCTGTGTTTCTTCTCTGCTGTATGATTTGTTAGTGGAGGTATCTCCCCAAGGGACGGGTCTTTAAACTCCTTCAGGGTCATCCTGGCATTTAAGAGACATGCTTTTGAGTGGCAAGTGGGATGATGTTGGGTCCTGGCTCTGGTACTGGTCCCCAGGCAGGGCTGTTGTAGTCTTTCGCCAGTGTGCTCACACATGGCTGGCTGTCCCCACAGCGTGCTGTCCCTCAGGACACTGGCTTCTCCTCGCTCTTCCTTAAAGTGCTTATGCAGATCCTGCAGTGGCTGGACAGTCCCGCTGTGGAGGATGGGCCCTTGCAGGCCCAACTCAAGTTGTTTGCTACCCGCTACTCAGCAAGACGCAGGATCAGTGACGGTGAGCAGTTGAGGGCAGCAGGCAGGCAGGGGCTGGTTGGTGTTAACGTGGCGGGGGGGGGGGGGGGGGGGGGGGGGGGGGGGGGGGGGGGGGGAGGGAGGGGGAGGGGGAGGGCAAGCCTTCAGAGAGGCCGGCTGAGAGTGTGTGGGCAAACCAGAGCCCTGGCATTAGTCACATGGTTTGCTCCACTGCTCACAGTGCGCAGTGGGCTCCTGCACCTGGCTGAGGCCCTGAGCTTCCACCATGACCTGGAGGTGGCCAACTCCACTGTGCGGGCCGTCATTACCACCCTGAAGTCTGGGGAGAAGTGCACTGTGGAGCCAGAGCTCATTAGCAAAGGTACCACCCAGCCCAGTACTGTCCCCCATTCCCTGTGTCTCACATGGACCTTCTTGAGTTGTGCATGTGTCTGCCTTGAACACCGGGTTGTTGGCCTACTTGATTCAGCCAGCTTCCTATCCCACAGTGCTCCGGGGCCTCATCGAAGTGCGCTCCCCCCACTTGGAAGAGCTGCTGACGGCGCTTTTCTCAGCCACTGCGGAGACCTCCTGCCCGAGCTTGGCCTCTGGGCCCATTGTGGTGGTGAGCTCTTTGCTGCTGCAGGAGAAGGATGAGCTCCTAGGCCCTAGCAAGCAGGATGCTGAGGGTGCCGGGTAGGTAGGAATGTGGCCAGGGGGTGGGAGGGTGGTGGCTCTGCAGCCTGCTCTCTGTTCTGATCCTTCTGCCTGCAGCACAGATACCATGCGCCTGGGACCAGCCTCTGGGCTACTTGTGGACTGGCTGGAGACGCTGGACCCGGAAGTGGTCAGTAGCTGCCCTGACCTTCAGAGGAAGCTGCTGTTCTCACGAAGAAAGGTGACAGGGACATGTCCCTCCAGCAGTGCTGCCACTCGAGACTTTGTGTCTTTTAGCCCCAGAGGAGGGGCGGGTTAGCCAGGCCTGGCCTTCCTGGCCCTGTGGTGTATGTCTCTTTGGATCGACATTGGTAGCCACATCTAGGACAGGGGCTGGAGCAGGGGTGAGCGTAGGACAGTTCCTCCAGGCCCTAAAATCTAAGGAAGCCAGGTTAGCCAGAGGTGTGGGGAAGATGAGAAGATGGAACCCCAGGGCCCTGCCCCGCACGGCAGAGATGAGATAGTGCCCTGCACGGCCCTTTGCTGCTGTTTCTGGGGCAGCACTCCCCTCCCCCCCACAGAGCGTGGCCAGCTGACATGACTTGTCAGAACGGGTTGTTCCTGGGCCCAGCTGAGATCATCCTGACCTCTTTCCTCTCCAGGGTAAAGGCCACGTAAGTGCCCAGGTGCTGTCTTTTCGCCCCTACCTCCTCGCCCTCCTCACACACCAGGCCAGCTGGTCCACACTGCACCGCTGCATCCATGTCCTGCTAGGCAAGAGCCGGGAACAGAGGTGAGGCCAACCCCAAATCCCTGGGAGCCATGATTTCTATCCCTGCACCTTGCTTCAGGGCAATAAGCACCTCCTGAGGGGTCTCCTGTGTGCTCAGTGCCTTTGGGCGCCTGCATACCCTCAACTACTGGGCCAGGATCCTGATTTGGGTGCCCAGCCCCTAACTAAAGAGTAGACAGTCCAGCCTCTCCTGTCTTTTTGCCACATTTTCATCTGTGGAGAATTTGGCTTAACTCCATGCCGTGGTATGGGAGGCAGAGGGGCTGTGAGAAGCTGCCCATCTGGCCTCGTGGTCTCTTGGCTGTGACAGGCCCATCCTATGGACACAACCTATGCTTGAGTTTCCTCACGAGAGTCACAGGTGCCCAGCTCACAAACACACAGGGAGTGTATGGCTCAGGGAGACCCCGGTTGCCTCCCATTGTGCACCAGGGACTCCTCAGAAAGACAGTGGGGCCCTCTACAGAGGTCCTTTTCCAGAAAGTTTGCCCTGACTCTGTGTTCAGCGGCTGCTTGCTTCCTCCAGGCTCGACCCTTCAGCCTCCCTGGACTTCCTCTGGGCCTGCATCCATGTTCCACGGATCTGGCAGGGCCGGGACCAGCGCACTCCACAGGCAGGTCTCAAGTTGTCTCAACCCTGTGGGTGTTGGCGACATGTCTTGGGGCTGACCTGTGGCTGCTTGATTGCAGAAGCGGCGGGAGGAGCTGGTGCTCCATGTCCAGGGCCCAGAGCTGCTCAGCCTGGTGGAACTGATCCTGTCTGAGGCAGAGACCAGGAGCCAGGATGGGGACAGTGCCGCACGTACTCTAATCCAGTCCCGGCTGCCCCTGCTGCTTAGCTGCTGCCGTGGTAATAGCGAGAGTGTCGGAAAAGTGGCAGAACACTTGACCACCTGCATCCAACAATGGGGGGACAGGTACCTGAGTCCCCACTGTGACCCCTTGCTGTAGGTGGCTGCTCTTGCTTGAGAGTGGCTTCTTCAGCACATGGCCCTTCCCTGGCCACATCATCCCAGTGACCGGTCCCTCTACCCTCCCTGGCTCTTTGCAGTGTGCTGGGCCAGCGCTGCCGAGACCTGCTATTACAGCTGTACTTGCAACGGCCGGAGGTCCGGGTGCCCGTGCCCGAGGTCCTGCTGCAGAGTGAAGGTGCCACCAGCAGCAGCATCTGCAAGGTGAGGGGCACAGCCTGCTGTAGTTGTGCAGCCCACAGCCACTGAGCAGTGGGAGGAGGGGCTGTGCCATCAGTCTCACCTGACCTCACTGGAGCCCTGAGGGTGCCGTCGTAGGCTCTTTCCTGGAAGAGCCGTCTGGGCACATAGGGATGCTTTCCACTGCCCCTCCCTGCTCTGCACTCAGATGGTGGACAGACAGGAGGTGGCACATGTGTGTTGTGTAATGTGGACAACATGGCCTCCATCAGGAGGGGCATGCCCTGTTACCCCCAGAGTGTCTCTGAACCTGCCTGCCTTCTACACAACCTGGCCAGCGCTCCACTGTACCTCGGTAGGGTGGTCAGCTTGTGTCCTCAGCTTTGTGTGAGAGGCCACATGTGGTCCTGCCTGTGGCATGATCTCCAGAAGTCCATGCTGAGCATGGTGCTGCCGATTGGCATCCAGGGCTATGAGTGGGATAGGAGAATTCAAAGCGTGCGTGAGCAAGTATTCCTCCTCATGTCTCCCCTCCCCCCAGCTCGATGGGCTCATCCATCGCTTCATCACGCTCCTGGCAGACACCAGTGACTCCCGGTCTTCTGAAAGCAGAGTGGCCGATGCCAACATGGCCTGTCGGAAGCTGGCTGTGGCCCACCCCATCCTGCTGCTGAGGTGCTTCCTCTCACAGAAGTGGGCACACCATGGGGTTGGGGTGTCTGGTGAGAAGACGTGACCCAGGTGCCCTTCTCTTGCCCCCTAGGCACCTACCCATGATTGCAGCCCTCCTGCACGGCCGCACACACCTGAACTTCCAGGAGTTCCGGCAGCAGAACCACCTGGCCTTCTTCCTGCATGTGCTGGGCATCTTGGAGCTGCTGCAGCCGCGTGTCTTCCAGAACGAGCACCAGGGGTCTCTGTGGGACTGCCTGTGCTCATTTATCCGCCTGCTCCTGGTGGGTGCCAGGCAGGTTGTCCCCACATTCCTCAGCCCAGATATCCACCCATGCCCCCTCTTGTCTTTGCTTGACTTCCTTCTGCTCCCACAGGAGAATCTGGAATGAGGGCCAAAGCCAGGCCACCCCTTTAGTAGCTTCTTCCTCTGCTGTCTGGAGACCAACTCTTTACTAAGGTTCCTAAGCCCCAGCATCTCCTGCTTGGGGAACCCCATATTCTAGACTCCTGGTGCTAAGCCCCGTTGTGTGCTGTTTGTGGGCATCACATGCCCTAGTCTGTACATCTTTCCTGTGATATTATGACAAAGACGGGAGTCATGCCAGCCAGGTGTAGCAGCAGCACATTTGGGTGACTGAGGCAGGAAGATTGCAAGTTCTAGACAAACCTTGGCTATAATATTGTGAGACTATATATAGGTTAGATATCTCAAAGAAGAAGAAAGAAAAGCCCAGGGGTTGAAGCTAGGACTCAGTGATTAGCGAGCACTAGCAGCTTGCAGAGAACTTGGTTCCCAGCACTCAAATAGTGGCTCACAACCATTTCAAACTCCAATTCCAGGGGTTCTGTCACCCTCTTCTGAACTCTGGGTACCAGACACTTGTGTGCAAAACACTCGTACAGTAAAATCTCAAAACCGAAGCACCGGGCCCCAGTCAGCCTGGCTTAGGGCCCGAGGCCATCATGGGGGTCGTGTGTCATGTCGAGGGTCTGAGGAAGCCTCTGGTGCCTCTGCCCTCTTTATAGAACTACCGGAAGTCCTCCCGCCACCTGGCCCCCTTCATCAGCAAGTTCGTGCAGTTCATCCACAAGTATGTGGCCTGCAGCGCACCAGCGGCCGTGGCCTTCCTGCAGAAGCACGCAGAGCCCCTCCAGTGAGTCCTACACCTGAGCCAGGAGGGACAGTCTAGACATACTGTCCTGGCCGGAACTGCAGCCCTCATCCTCATCCCCGCTTGCTCCTCCTCACGCGTTCCTCCCTACCTCTCTCTTTCCCACTGACCTCAGCCCAGGCAATCCTTCCTGCCCTGCTGCGTTTCCTCGCCTGCCTCTTCCCTGCCTGGCCTCTAGAGCAGTGGTTCTCAGCCTGCCCACTGTCATTTGCTACTGTTGTGAATCGTACTGTAAATATTTGGGGCGTTAAGGTTTGCCAAAGAGGTCGCCACCCACAGGTTAAGAAGCACTGCCCTGAGGTGAACCCATGCTCTCTCCACAGTGACCTGTCCTTTGACAACAGTGACCTGGTAATGCTGAAGTCTTTGCTGGCAGGGCTCAGCCTGCCCAGCCGGGACGGGAGAACTGAACAAGGCCTGGATGAGGAAGGCGAAGGTAAGGGGGCAGGTAGCTTCTTGAGTGAAATGTAGGAAGGGTTCTGGTGGGACCTTACCTTCTCATGCATGTGCTTGGGTGGTACCATGACCAAGTTGAACAGAACCTTCCTGTGGGAATGTCAGGTTCTGCTCCCATGGCAGACATTAACCTTCTAGATGCTTCCTGGGCAGGCTGGTCCTTAGGTCAAGGTCTTTCCCCTTGCTTGTTTGATGGTGGCACATGCCCACAGACAGGGCTCTATGCTTTGCTGACATGGTCACTGGCAGGTGAATGATGCCTAGAGGCTCAGTGACTGTGGCTGGGCTCTGCTGCCTGTGTGGGCCAGACTGACTGAAAGCACATAGACGGTGTTCATAGAGGACACACAGTGTCCAGACACCAGTCTCCCATGTGGAGTGGCACCCTGAGGGCAGAACCAAGAGAATGGTCTCCTAGGCTGGCCGTAGGTCTACGGAAAATAGGTGCTGTGTCTCCCAGAGTCACCCAGCATCCACATGACACCTCCCAACCCCATGAACACCACATGTACCAAACACTATGTTGCATCCTGGGTAGTGGTCATTGTACCTCTGGGATGGGCGTAGTCTTTCCATGGAGATAGCAAGCCTGGCTGAGCCCTCAGTGTTCAGCCATTGCCTGACCCTGGCTAACTTTTCACAGATGAGCGTTCAGCCGGCTCCCTACCCCTGGTCAGTGTCTCCCTCTGCACCCCACTGACTGTAGCTGACGTGGCTCCGCACATGAAGAGGCTCTCCCGGGGCCAGGCTGTTGAGGGTGAGTGAGCCAGCTGCTCCTAGACCACCCTGGGTGCACTGCACTATTGGCTCAGATAGCACAATGGACCCCAGAAGCATTGAGGTGCTTAAGGAAGACCCAGCAGGGTGACTGTTTGGCCTATCCGTCTTCAGAGGAGAAGCGGGGATTGAGTAGAGGGGGCTGTTCCAAGTGTCCTGATCACAGGGTGAGCCCCTTGTCAAGCCCTCCCTGGAGACCAGTGTGAGGTCAAATGGGAAGGAGGGTGTAGTGTCAGAACAACCAGTGAACATGGCACCCAGTGCCTGGTGCATCCTGGGGAGCCTGGGGACTGTCCCTTCCTGTGTCTGGGTTGCTTGGGGTGGGAAGGAGGCCCCTGGAGGGGCCTCCTAGACGCCCCAACCGGACCCATTGTCCTCAGATGTGCTTGAAGCGCTGAGCGACATCGACGAGATGTCGCGGCGGAGACCCGAGGTCCTGGGCTTCTTCTCGGTGAGTGAGGCTGGGAGGAACTCATCCTGCTGCCGTGTGAGCTGGGTACTGCCCCAGACTGAAGCAGGAAGCCAAGCAGGCTGTCCTACTGCCCTGGTGGCACCTTGGGAACAGTCCATGTAGTAGCCACTAGGCTGAGTCTTCATGGTTGCCTAGTGACATTCCTCTCCCACTTGAACAGACTAACTTGCAGCGGCTGATGAGCTCTGCGGAGGAGTCTTGCCGCAACCTGGCCTTCAGCCTCGCTCTGCGCTCCATCCAGAACAACCCTAGGTGAGTAAAGCCTCCACCGAGGGCACTGTCACCCCCAGCTAGCCGAGCCAGACCGTGGAAGGCTCCCATGCCATGGGGCAGTACCCACTGGAGCATGTCTCTTGCAGCATCGCTGCTGACTTCCTGCCTACCTTCATGTACTGCCTGGGCAGCCGGGACTTTGAGGTGGTACAGACGGCCCTCAGGAACCTACCAGAGTACACCCTGCTCTGCCAAGGTGAGCCACCCACCCTGCACCCACCTGCTGCCCTGGGAGGTGCCACTGGCCCACAGCTGTCTGATGTCAACTCTTCCATAGAGCACGCGGCTGTGCTGCTACACCGAGCCTTCCTGGTGGGCATGTATGGCCAGATCGACACCAGCACTCAGATCTCGGAGGCACTGAAGATCCTGCACATGGAGGCCGTCATGTGAACCACTGTGCTCACCCTGATTCCAAGCTCTACCAGCAAACCCGCTCTGGTCGCCTCATCCCTGAGCCCCCTGAGGCTGGCTGGGACTGAGAACAGCTCTCTCCAGCCATCAGCTGGTGCTGGTAGTCGGAGTACTCGCCAACTCTCTGGTCACTGGATATACAAGGAGAGGCTGTTGTGCCAGCAAAAACACACTGAGGGCCACTTTAAATGAAGCATCGAGTCCCTCTGTGCTGTCCGGTGTCCTGTGTTGTCCCTGGGTTCCTGTACTTGGTGCAAGGCTTCCAAGGACTTGAGCGGAGGCCTGGTGGGGAGAGACCCTGAGGCCTCCCTGATGGACCACCCTGCAGGCCACCCACACTGGCCGCCTCTCTCCAATGGTCTGACCTGCTTGACCCTGGGTCCTCTACCCCAAGACCAGCCAGGTAGACTGGTCTCATCCCAGACAGATGATAGAGCCATGTGGTGCAGGCAGGAATAGCCCTAGTAGCTTGTGATTCTGAGCAGGTCCTATGGGTAGCCCCAGAGATGACCCACCAGTTCTCATCCACGAGGCGACATAAAGGTTCCCGAGGGTAAATTGCAGCTGGTGTGGGATAGACCATTCCGCAGTGACAGTTGTCTCTGATGGCTCCTGCCTTACAGGTTAGAATCACAACGGTTCTCAGGTGGCCAAGGGCCCTTCCCACCATCTCCCCAGACTGCCCCAGCAGGATTGACCCTGGCGGTTGACTGTTCCATCTCTGGCCACCAGGGGGCACTGTTTCCTAGGAAACCAGTTGTGGCCTTAGGTTCCCCAGAAGTCATACTGCTTCTGGTGATGACCTGGGCTGCACAGGCTCAGCCCCACAATCCCTGGGCCCATGGTAGCCACTGAACCAGGGCTGCCCACCCACACACCTTTCCAGATGCACTCACTGACTGCTTCCCATCCTGAGTCTTCCATAGCAATGTGGGTTTGATGGCAGGGGCTCCTATGGGCCAAGGCTGGCTTGTCCCCAGTAGAATCCTGGGGTGATTTGGAGGGCCAGGTTGGGCAAGGAATGAAGACCAGGAGGCAACTTCAGGTGGTCTTGTTCTACCCAGGCCCGTGCGTAGGAGCTGGTCTCGGTATGTACAGGTAGAGGTGGCCGTGATGGCCCTCCTGAATAGCTGAAGGTACCTGGACACAGGGAGGTTCCTGTTTGCCTTGTCCCCTCTACCCCCCATATCACTACTCTCTAGCCCTCTGATTCCTGCTGCGGGCCAGTCCCACCGAGACCTGGTCCCACACAGATCTTACTTCCAGGGCCATTCATGGTACCCATGCTCTTCCCTTGGGGGACCTTGAATAGGACTCCTGGAGCTGGGTGACCACTCCTCAGTTTGGGCCAGTCCCACCCATGTATGGGAGACAAGAGAATGAATGGAAGGGTGTCCACAGCACAGCATGGAGACCACTGGCCCCCAGTGAAGGCCACTGCACAGTGTACTTCCTACCCTGGCAAGATGGGGCCCAGCGTGGTGTCCAGGAGTCAGCACATGACACCAGTTACATCCCATCTCCTTAGTGCTAAACCTGGCCTTGGGTTTTTATTTCCAATCCAAGCGCTGCCACCTCCCTTTAGACCTGATACCCGGCAGCGCAAGTGGTACCTTCCTGCCCCTAAAGCCTGGGAAGGCAATGGGAGCGCCATGATGGGAGAGTTGAGACTGGAGCTTGTGCCTGCATTTGCCCCTCCTCAAACCTTAGCCTATAGAACAGTGGGTACCAAATAGCAATCGGCTGCCTCTGATGTTAAGTGCCAGAGTCCTGGGCACTTTCTACATGAGCGCCCAGCCAAGGCCTGGGGCTCCCTCACCCCCAGACAGGGCTTCTCTGTGTAGCCCTGGCTGTCCTGGGACACTCAATTCAGCAGAGACCCAAGACTCTTGAACACCAAGGGCCCACGTTGGTTCAGTTGGCCAGAAGTAGGTGCCTGGGAAGGTTTTTTTTGCTACAGCGAACAGCATCTGGGTGCCCATCCTCAGCCTCTACCATTTGCCATACACAAGAGGCTAGGTGGCAAGGGCAGGGTAATCTGCTGTAGGGAAATGGATCCTAGACAACAGGGCTCCAGCTTAGTAGCTTGTGCAGAGGGCCAGAGGTCTGTCCACACCCAGTGCTGAAGCTCACAGCTCACGAGACAAGGCAGGGCTGCAGACAACTCTTAGTACTGGACGTGGGTGTGTAAGGTGCACAGCGTCACTCACAAAGACCATATGGGTGGCAGAGGGGCAGGTGTCCCTAGGTCCGTTGGGTCTCAGGATAAATCTGAAGACTGATCCTGCTGTTTAGCCTGGAACCTGCTGTAGACCACACGCTAGCCTCCAAATCCAGACTTCCCCTGGGAAGGCACCTACATTCCACACTCTCCGGCAGCCTTGGGCCTGTATTCTCATGCCCTGCACAGAGCTGGGAGATGGCCAGTGTCCAACTGTGTGGCAGAAACTGTACCTTAAACAAGGCCCAGCCCGAGGAGAGGGAATGAGATCCAGCTTAGGGTCCAAGAGTCAGCCATGGCCTTGAACCTGAGTCCAGAGGGACAGCTGATGGCCCAGTTCAGTGTCCATTACTCCTAGTATACAGAGAAAACTGGCAGGAGCTGAGGTCATCTCTAGGCCACTCTGGCCTCAGTTTCCCCTCATTGTAAAGGGAGTGTCCACACTTTTCCACCATTCTGGGGGAGGGATGGGGTGAAAGGTGCCCTACACTATAGCCAGGCCGTTGAGGGCAGGGTCCAGGGACTCCGCATGCACCAGGCCAATGACTTTCATAGTTCCTGGAGGACAAGAAGCCCAGCGTGTCCCCAGTTCAGTGTAGCCTAGCTGAGACGGAAGGCAGACATCATGGGCAGGTCTGTGGTGGGATGTCTGCAGAGCCTCTGCCAGTGGGGGGCTGTCTGGTGGGATTAGGGTCCGTACAGTATCAGGCCAACCAAAAACAGATACACACAGGACCCTGGTGTAGCCCGTGTGCTGGCTCCAGGCTTTGCTTCCCATCAAAACCCCAGAGGTCTGCCACTGGGCGCTTCATGGAGTACAGGACAGCCACGTTCTGGGGTGGAGAGTCTGGGGTCAGCCTCCTGCAGTGGGGCAGCAGGAACTCCCCCCCAGGTAACCCCAACTAAGCCCAGGGTCTTGCCAGTCCTCAGCCTTTCATTCTGAGGAAGAAGAAGAGATGGATATAGGACAGTGTCCCAAACCTACCCACTTCCCTGTGGCTGCTAGTGGGTGCCCGGACTTAGGGTGTGGTGTTGTCATGGTGATGAGTAATACCTGCTTCTGCCTTGCCATAAAAAAAGCCTTTGGGTTTCACTTTCAATTCTGGGCAACTGTGACCTTCACATGAGGTGAGAGTTCTGGGAACCCCACACCTGGGAGTTCCAGGTACTCAATCAATCATCTCTTCTGCCAGGTAGACAGAGCAGGGAGGCCCATGGTGACTCAAGGTTGTGCTTAAGGGTGGGAACCTGAGACCTGGGAGGTTCTGGGGACTCATGCCCCTCTCCTTCTTCCTGAGGGCAGCCAGGAACTCTGACCCAGTTAGCCTGGCCAGGTAGGCTAGGGTCGTGCCAAGTATCTACAAGCGAGGCTATGCCTGGAAGCCTCGTGGGACTGTGGCTCTTTCCTTCCTGGGAGGTGACCTGCTAGGATGACAGGGAGGCTCAGCTAGTCCTGGATGTCCCTCCTCAGCCTGCATAGCTGTAGATTTGAAAGGACAACTTTCCAGCTCTAGGTCCCCTTGGGCTCGCTGGTCCAGTGGCTTACTAGAAGCATGAGAAAGTAGCATATCAAAGGGATGAAGAGGAGCCAGGCATGGTGGTGCACGCCTTTAATCTCAGGAGGCAGAGGCAGGTGGATCTCTGAGTTCGAGGCCAGCCCAGTCTACAAAGAGAGTTCCAGGACAGCCAGGACTCTTACACAGAGAAACCCTGTCTCAAAAAACAAACAACAACAAAAAAGGGGGTAGGGGAGAGAAGAGGAATTTTCCTGGGAAGTTCTTCAACACATTGAGTTCTGCTGAGAACTCAGGAGTCTCACTGACCCTGTGGGCATTTGCACAGGAAGCAGTCTGGTTCCTGTGACTCCAGGGAGGGAGATAAAGACCCAGAGGAGAGAGAGGCCCTCCTGGAGATAGGAAGATGTCACTCAGCAAGGCTTGGCCTCACTCACCCAAAGTCAGGGCTACCCAGAGAGTGGGACGGGCTCAGGGCAGGAACCTCCGCAATGCCCAGGACCCCACCAAACCCTAAGTTGAGGGGCCTTGTGCTGCCCATCAGTGGCTCTGCACTGGGCTCCTGCTGGGGCTACAGGTTCTGGGAGCAGAAATGCTGGGGACTGCGCTGGGTCCCTGGTCCCCTCATCCGTGGTAGCAGTACAGCAGGGGACCACAAGGCTCTTGTAGAGACCTCTGGGTGTGCTGGGTAAGGTGTGTCACTTAGAGGTTGTTAGCCAGGACTGGATCCTGCTCTCCCTTCCCAGGCTGGACCCTCAAGCACATTTCTCAGCCGCGGGGAGGCTGTGGGGAAGAGTGGGATTCCGCGGTGTGCAGAACCACTTCTGGCGCTGTGTGAACAGAGAGGGAATGTGACTTGACAGGCCGCACAGCCAACAGCACAGGTTGGCTCCCTGCATCCATGGGTCCTGCTGCCCTCAGTGCCGAGTACTGTTTGCTGTTCGTGTAGCAGGTCGGGCCCTATTACAAGGGGTTCCTATCAATGGTATGAAGAGGATTAATAATGTATTTATAGCACATCGTTGTGGTAGCCGAGAATGATCTATAAATGTGCGGTAAATGTTTTATAATGTTTTTGTAACCCGTTATAAATGATAAATGGCCGACTCTAGATGCGGGATCAAATATTTATAATGCATTGTGCACAACGCTGGCCTGCAACAGTCCAGGAAAGCCATTAATAATAAAGTGGATGGAAATGTAAAAGTTACGGGCATGCCCGGCAAAGCCATTTATAATGAAATGTAAAATTTGGCTGTTGGAAGCAGCCCATGGCCGAAGCTCCAGCCGTGTCCAGTGTCTCCCATCTCCTGGAGGCCAAAGAGAGGTGAGAGGGAATGTCCAGAAGACCATTCAAGGCTATTAACGTACCCACAGTGGCCAGTACTCTTTGGTGAGGCCTAATCAATTAGCTAGAGGGCCTATAACCGGGATTCACAGCCTTCTCTCACTCCGCTCCCTTGCCTGGAGCTGTAGGGATACCTCCCTCCCCAGCCATGCACACATGATCGGAGAGCAAAGTCATGTTGGGAATCTCTGGGCAGCATCAGGATGTAAAGGCCCTGATAGGTCCTGCAGGGAACAGTCTGCTCTGGGTCTTGCTACGATGTCTCTTTTACACGTGCCCATTTCCTACCATCCCGTTGTCTCCCCTTATCAGCCCTGAGCCAACCGCCACTTTAGGGGCACACCCACCAGGTGAAGGTCTACAGGTACTCTGTGAGGTACCCCACCCAGAGTGAACCCCTATAGGCTACAGGACAGAAGTGGACCATAGGACTGAGCTAGTTTTTAAATTTGTGTGTGTGTGTGTGTGTGTGTGTGTGTGTGTGTGTGTGTACCCTCTGAGACCAGAAGAAGGCACCAGATTCCCTGGAGTTGGAGTTACAGGTGATTGTAAGCCACCACACATGGGTTACATACCTGGGTCCTCTTGAGCCATCTCTCCAGCCCCCATGCTAGCTTTTGAATTGATGTGAATGATAGATACTTCTCTATTCCTTCCTGGTCCCCAGCTCTGCCTCTGCTGCCTTAAGACGATGCAACACAGATGGAAGCAGGAAAACTGAAGCTGACCTGGAAGTTCTGCCCCAGACCAGGGAGGCCACACAGAGAAAGAAATCACTGCACTGGCTGGATCTCCAAACCCCTCCCTGCGCTGGGATGGGGCAGAGCTGGCCTTGGAACCTTGTTTTCTTCAGCCGGAGTGAAATGGAATGTGAGGATGGCTGAAGAGGCCAGGCCAGGGCCACTGCCCTCCCCAGCTCTCTCCCAAATCACCCTCTGGTCCCCACCAGCTGCAATTCTGCCTATTCCTGCCCCAGGGCCTTTGAATGCCTGGCCCTCTGGCCCTTCCTCCTCCTGGCTGCTGCACACCTCCTTCGGGGCTCAGTTCTGACATCCCTTCCCTGGAGAAGTCTTCCAGCCTTCTGGACCCTGGACCTATCGGCATGTCTGCAAGATCCAGCTACAGTCCCAACCGCTTTGCTCCCAAAGGTCTTTGCTCTCTGGCCCTATGGAATCTCCACACCACACACACATACACACACACCTGCTAGGTGCCGCTGGCTAGTAGTAAGGGCTTAACTTGACCTAAGGGAGCCAAGCAACAGTGTGGTTTCACTAAAACCCATGCCCACCTGCTCTCAGTATGGATGCAGTCACCAGACAGCACAGACGGAAAAGCCCCAGCATGCCTGGTGCTGGGGGATACAGCAGGGAACCCACAGACAGCTTTCCTGGTCACAAGGGTCTGCATCACAACAGGTTGGATGGACAACCATGAGAGGAACTTGGGGTTTGGAGTTAAGCAGGGGTGGTGGAGATATTTGAGTAAACAGCCAATAGGAGGTGAGGGGGGAACCTAGCAGACATGGGGGCAAAGGTCCTAAGGCAGGAATGTCGGACTGCATCCCAGGCACAGCTGCGGAGTGGGTGTGGGGATGCTGAAGGGACTGGGACAGAGCCCCGTGCTCTGATGTAAATGAGGTGTGCAGGGCTTAGGAAAAGGGATGGGACCAAAAACAGTTTGTCCAAAGAGACAGGCAGCCTGCCCCACGTAGCAGGCCCCATAGAATCCCAGGTGAGAACTAGGGGAGCTATTGGGATGATATACAACAGGTAGATTAGGGGCCAGTGCTGAAGGTTAGACTCAAAGTGTCCAAGAGCCAGCCTGTCTGTCATCCAAGCAGCTGACCTGAGTCGTGGCCTCAGCTATGTAGGACTGGGATGCGTGGATGGGGCCAGAGAGCCAGGCCTTCAGTTTGAGCAACAATGAACATGAGGCTGCCTGGAGTCATCTAGGATGCTTGGGCCCAGGCCAGAGGCAGATGCCTGGGATTCATCAGCAAGAATGAGAGTTTAGGAGCTGAAGCAATCACTTGGTAGCTAAGAGCACTTGCTGCTCTCACAGAGGACTGAAGTTTAGTCCCCAACACCAAGACAGGTGGCTCACAGTCACCGTCCTTGACCCCGCTCCAGTGGCTCCAATGCCCCTGACATCTATGGGTCCTGTACCACATGCATGAACTTGCACTCGGACAAACATACAATTTAAAAATAAACAGTCAGGGGATGGTGGCACAGATCTTCAATCCCAGCAGCACTCAGGAGCAGAGGTTAGCCTGGTCTACAGAGGAGTTTTAGGACAGCAAGGGGTACACAGAAGCCCTGTCTCAAAAAACTCAAGGAAATAAGTAAATCTAAATAAAAAATACATTTTGTTTGGTTTTTCAAGACAGGATCTAACTATGTAGCTCTGGTGTTCTAGAACTCCCTCTGTAGACCAGGCTGGCCTTGAACTCACAGAGATCTGCCTGACTCTGCCTCCTAAGTGCTGGGAATGAAGTTGTGTGCCACTATGCCTAGATTTAAAAATAAATCTTAAAAAACAACAACAAAGCTGAACGGTGTTGCAGGCAAATTTCTGTGAGTTCAAGGTCAGCCTGGTCTACAGTGCTAGATCCAGGACAGCTAGGGCTGTTACACAGAGAAACCCTGTCTCAAAAAATTGAGAAAACAAAGCAAGCCAAACAAAAGACAAAGTCAGAATATTCAACTAAAGCTGGTGGTGGCTATGTGCCTGTCATCCCAGTACTCAGGAGACTAAGCCAGGAAGGAATTCAAGGCGAACATGGACTAGCATGGGCTACACAGCAAGACCTTGGCTCAAACAGCAAAAAAACAACTAAAGAACCTGTCATGAATTCACCAAGGACAAGAGAGGGAAGGCAATCAATGGTGAGATAGGAGAGACTCAAGAGTGGGACCAGTGTCCTCGGGATCTGGCTGTAGGCTGCAGTGTGAAGTAGGATGTCCTTACCTGAGTGACTGTGGAAGTGGTGGGATGGGGACCTCGGGCAGCAGATTCCTGGGCACATGGAGGTGGGACAGGGACAGTGTGGTTCATTGCTCTTTGTCTTGCTATGGAGGGAGAAGGAGGGGAGGGATAGGAGAAGCCACGGATCTATCTGGGAGGCTGGAGGGAGGAAGCTACTTAGAAGGGCCTGGTTACAGGAGAGTCATCACAGCCCAGGGTGGTCACAGGAGATAGGCAGAGCCCATGGCCTCATGCTGGGACAAGGGGGACAAGGTAGGAGTCCCTGGAGGATTCCTCCAGAGAAGCCCAATTTGAGTGCAATGACATCTACAGTATAATGGGATGAGAACCTGTGTTCAACCTCCCTACACACACACACATCACACATACACACACACACCACACACACACATACACCACATACAAACACACACACCACACATACAACACACACACCACACACACATGATACAGACACACATATTACACACACATACACACACATGATACACACCACACACACACATCACACTCACGATACACACATACCACACACACATACACACACATGATACACACCACACACACACACATCACACTCACGATACACACATACCACACACACACACACGATACACACGATTCTTCTCTGGACAGCTGTAGCACAGTGGACAGTGGCGCAAGCTGTACACTGCGCATCTCCAGGGGCAGCCATGTGACTGGTCCCATGTGCTCCTCTGCACATGGCCCTGTGACTCATCTCTGACGGCCTCCCCAAGGCTTTCCAGGCTCAGCCTACCTCACTCACAGGTGTGTCCTCCTGCTCTCCCAACCCTTAGAAATAGGCCACCCAAGACATAAATCCTGTAAAAACGATATGGGGAGAACAGGGACCAGGAATCCCTGAACATATGAGGGGAGGGCTCACCTCTGACATTGCTGCAGCTGCAGTGGCGACACTTCTGACTCCTTTTTAAGTGTGTCTGTGTGTTTTCCCGACATGTATGTATGTGCACCGTGTGCATTCAGTGTTGTTATGTAGGGATTCCGCCAAGACGGAAGCACCCCATCCTGCAGGGAAGTACAGAGATCCACCTGCCTCGGCTCCCTGAGTCCTAGGATTAAAGGCTGCTCCACCACTGCCCAACTGAGCTATTATTTTTCATACTTTTAAAAAGCCAAATCTCCTGGAACTGGAGTCACGGATGGTTGTGAATCCCCGTGCGCGTGCTGCGGACATAACCTGGGTCCTCTGCAGAAACAGCGAATGCTTTCAGCTTCAGCTGCAGAGTCTCAGAAGCCCTGTTAGCCTTTTCCCTGGAACTGGCCAGTCTTCTGCACTCTGCCTCTCTAGTCTGTATCTCTCTCTGTCCTGAGTCTCTGTCAGCATCTCTCTCTCAGTCTCTCAGCATCTTCTTCTCTTTGTCTCTCTCTGTGCTTCTGTCTTGCTCTGTCTCTAGGTGTTTCTCTCTGTCTCTGTTACTCTCATATTGAAATTAGCAAAATGCCCTATAGGGTCCAGACACCCCCACACACCCAGGGGACCAATCTGAGCAAGAAAAACTCGACTGTGAGCACATGACCCTGCGTTCATTGAGTACCAACTGCGTATATGCTCCCTTATGAGGGAAGAGCTGTGCTTTCCTTTGCGGCGGGAGAAACTGAGGCTGAAGGAGGTTGGGAAAGCAGTGCGTTTGATACTCATCTTCCTGACCTCCCTGGGCAGGTCAATCCCCTAGACAATGGCCATCACACCTTCCTGACCTCCCTGGGCAGGTCAATCCCCTAGACAATGGCCATCACCGATAAAAGTTGTCTTGGTGAGAGCTGGGGCTGGGTGCCGCCAGGGTGGAGGTGACGGGGTGGGGAAAGTTTTCTCAGACGGCCACCGGGGTCAGAATTTGCACTGATGGTGGAGGCTTCCATAGGCAAGCACCAGCTAGAGCGGGAGAATGAGGGCTGAAGGGGAGGCAGGAAGGAGCAGAGAGGGGCACTCAGGTGGTACGACAGTGGCCCTCTGGAGCTGGACAGTGGGCTCCTGGAGAATGCTCTGTGTGGTCAGCTGGGGAACCGAGGCCCAAAGGGAACATGGCAGGGTGTGGCCTGCAGAAGCACAATAAGCAAGACTGGCAGGTTCTGGGAGCTGATAAGGTCCCTGGACTTTATTCAGAGGAGAGCTGGCAGGAGGGGCGTCTGGAGCAATCAGGGGGTCCGCAAGGTGGATGAAGGCACTGACGTCATCTTTGGGGCGAGATGTGGGAAGGTGGCAGTGGTTGGCAGATTGGGGTAGTCTGGCTTCGGGGACTCTGGAAAGGCAGGTTCTGTGAGGTGACATCACTGGTGGCCCCAAGGGACTGTCACAAATGCTGTTCGCAAGCTACTACGGGAACAGGAGCTGGGGGTGGGGAGCATGCTGAGGTTGGCCACATGGTGAACCTCGAGATGAATTGAGCGCTCAGACTCTGGCATGGCCCTCTCTGCTTTTGCTCACCCTTTCTTCCCCCTTCTAGACAGTTGCCTTTATACCAGCTTTTCCGGTTCTTGTAACTGCTGCCCTGAAGGTCGGGAAAACCCTGGTTCCGGGACCAGGCTCCGGCTGAATAGGCGTGATGCTGCACTTTGTCCCCTTGATGAGAACCCTCAGGCAGATCAGCTGCTTTGACTGGGCAAGGGTTGGGGCTGTAATCCCAGGCTTGTGCACTGTGTGGGATGAGGACCTCGCTGCCCTCTCATGGGCCTCATACCTGCTGCCTGTACCCAGGTGCCTCCTCGATGCCAGACCATGGTTTGGGCATGGAAACCCTGTCTTCAGCCCTTGTCAAGGGTGTAAAAAAAAAAAAAAGCCACCTGGTTCCAAATCAGATGCCTCTTTTTGGAAAATCCCTACCTTCCTAAAGGTCCTGCCTAGACAAGCCTTGGGGCCCAGCTTGGAGGTGTCACCTCATTCTTGGTTAGTCTGGTTCATCTGACTACATGCAGATTCCTGAGGGGGGAAAAACAGGTTGTAGTGTAGGTCTTTAATCCCAGCACGCTGGATGCAGAGGCAGGGGGATATTTGTAAGTTTAGAGCCAACCTGGTCTACAGAGCAATTCTAGGACAGCCAGGGCTACAAATAGAAACTTTGTTTTAAAAAAACCAACCAAACAACCAACCAAACAAAAAACCATAGAGGGCGCTCACCTGGCCAACTGAGGCTCTGAGAGAGGTGTTTTCCTTATCATCCCTGTCAGCTATGGAGGCTCAAGGTAGAAAACAGAACCAACAAGAAAACAGGAGGCAAAACTCTCCTGTCTCCACAGAGACCTCTGGAGAGTCCCCCACAGCCTCAACTTCCTCCTCCGTGAATGTGAGGAGTTACCTTTGGCTGGCTGGCACCCCTGAGGGTGAAGGGAAATGAGGAAGCATTTTAATGTTTGCGACAGGGTCTCAGGTAGACCAACTCACCCTGGAACTCCATATATATCAGAGGATGAGCTTGCATTTTTGATCTTCTGGCCTCGACCCGCTGAGTGTGGGATTCCAAGTGTGAGCCACACACACAGTTTCTGCAGGGCTGAGAATGGAACAAGGACAGTGTGTAACAGGCAAACATTCTACCCACCAAGCTACACCCCAGCCTCCAAACCGGACAGCTTTGTCGACCCTGAAACAGGGAACTCCCTTCTCCACCAAGTTTGCATTAATCCCATCCTCTGTTTTCCCATTTGTCAACAGGCTGTTTCCTCCACTTCTGCACCGGGATGCTAGGAGGCACCTGGTAGTACAGGCCTGCCATCCCAGCCAGCTCCAGAGGCTGAGTCAGGAGGACGACAAGTCCAACAGTTAGTTCAAGACCAGCCTGGGAAAGTTGGACTCTATCAATCTTTTTTTTTTTTTTTAATCTTTTTCTTAAAACTGTGGTGGGTTTGGGCTGGAGAGATCAGTCAGTGGTTAAGAGCATTTGTTGCTCTTCCAGAGAACCTGGGGCTTAATTTCCAGCACCCACGGCAGCACAACTAGCTCTAACTCCAGTTCCAGAGGAGCCGGGGCCTCTTCCAGCCTCCTGGGGACCCAGACACACAAGTGGTACAGATGCATGTGCATGCCAAAGTCCATACATGTAAAATAGTATTAAAAGTTAAAAAGGAAAAGAAAGAAAATCCTGGCTGTGGATGCAGCCCAGATGCTGGCATGCTTGCCTGGCATGCAGGAAGCCCCCACACTGCAGAAACCAGGAATGGTGTAAGTCAGACAGGCTTGTGACCCCAGCACTAAAGGTGGTGGAAGCAGGGCAATCTCAAACTCAACTCAAGGTCAGCCTTGATTATACAATAAGCTAGAGACCAGCCTGAGCTACAGAGGTCCCCGTCTCAAGGAAAAAAAAAAAGAAAGAAAGAAAGAAAAGAAAAGAAAAGAAAACTCCGATGCCTTTGCTGAGAGTCCTGGCTGGAGGCCAAGGTTCGAGCACCCGGCCTTTATTCTCCCAGTCCCAGGAAGGAGGGGGCGTGGTTTTCTATGGGCGTGGCTTTCCCGGGGCATGGGTGTGGCCTGAGCAAACTGGGGCGGGGAGGCCAGAACAGAGGCGCCTGTGTGGAGCTCGGGGTTTGAGAGACGGGCCTCTAGGGGGCGTGGCCATTTGGGGGCGGCCCCTAATAGGCGGGGCCTTCAAGGGGGCGGGGCTGGCGGCCTCGCAGGCGGCTTCAGTGTGGGGCGCCGGTCGCGTTCTCTTCTTCCAACCGGGCTGGTTGGTGGTCAGCGGGTCCGGTCCTCGTCCGCGCCTCGGGCCCGAACGGGGCCTGTGGCCAGCTCCTCGAGCCGCCATCCCGGCCCGCCGCCCACATGGCGGCCATCAAGGCCCTACAGGAGTGGTGCCGGCAACAGTGCGAGGGCTACCGGGACGTGAGCATCACCAACATGACCACCTCGTTCCGCGATGGCCTGGCCTTCTGTGCTATCCTGCATCGACACCGGCCTGACCTTATGTGAGTGCTCTTTGACCCCTCAGTCGGGCTCTGAGGTGCCGCTGCAAACGGGAAACTGAGGCCACGCCTGCCCTGGGATCTGGGTCAGAGTTTGCAGACACACCCCTCTCCGATGGGTCACCCGGGGCAGGATAGAGTACTGCAGGCACAGGCCACTCGGTGGTCCCCAATGCTGCTGCAGTCAAGTGGCCTCTGTGCAGGCCACCAAGTGCAGCTGGGCCAGGGGCCAGGACGTGGGCTGTCCAGCCGGCTTAGTCAGTGGTGACTCAGGGCAGCGTCCTCCTTCCCCGGCTCCCTGAGAAAGGGCAATGGGGCAGCTCCTGGGAACCTTCTGAGACCCTGTACTGTCCTGAGGTTTGACCCCAAGATCAGGGTCATTTAAGGCATCTAGTGGAAATACTACCTCTTGCCCTGCTTGTCCAGGCATCTTTAGGCAAACATTCAAAGAGGGAAGTCCAAGTCTTTTAGCATCCTAGGGTTATGGAGGGGGGGGGGGCCGGCCACGAAACGACAATGGAGGAGACTGCATCACTCTCCCTGGAAGTTGCAGGAGCTGGCAGGGGATGGAGTCTAAAGCCCTTACCGAAAAAGAGGCTTTGGCGTAGGACTTTGGGAAGTAAGCTGGCTCGGTTTTGCTGAGAGACCTTGGCCCACGGCTGAATCTGTTCTGTCGGTAATTCACTTAGCAAACGCTTTGGCAGACTGTTAGAGATCTAACTTAGGCCGGTGGCCAGAGTCCTGGAATGGGACAAGATCACCTGTAGCCCATGCTCTTCTGAGAAAAACTTTGTACTGAGATATGGTAGCTGGAGTCGGGGCGGCTGGCCTGGGAGTGTTTCTCAGGGAGGGCTTGAGGCTACGTGAGGCTCTAGGCAGCTTCTGTGGAGCCAGCCTTATTCAGGTTTCTTGCTGTGCAGACAGGGAAATTGAGGCTCAGAAAAAAAAAAAACCAACAAATGAACAAACAAACAAAAACTCTTCTTCAGGTTACACAGCATGGCAAACAGAGCCAGGTCTGGTACCATCCGGCTTCCTTGTGCCAAGTCTTGCTCTGCTCGGGAAGTGGGAATCTTGAGCAAGAAGTAGTATTCTGCCCCATGGTTGTGAAATATGCTGTTCCCCCCACCCCCGCCCTAAGCTGCTTGGGGAGGCCCCGTGGCCTCAATCACCCTCAGGGAGGTGGGTGGTATGAGTTCAGTAGGTCATCAGTGATATGGCAAGCGAAGAAAGCCTTGATGGATATTGGGCCAGGGATGTGGACCTTGGAAGATGGCCTTAGCGCACGGGGATGTGGGTAGCTGGGTCTCTCTGGGTAGTGCAGGGGGAGGCTGGGTGATGATCTGGAGCAGGGAGCCTAGATGAGAACCATGGGACAGAATTTCAGATGGAGGAGATGATGGCGTTGGTTTCGGCTGGCCTAGCAGCCTCAGTTGGTAACTAGACGGGGACAGGACCTTTGCAGATACAGAGTTTCTATCTGCTCTGAGGCAGGGGGTTTATGAGCTCCGGCCTGACACATAGTACCCACCGACCAGGAGGGGTGTATACACAGCGGTGTACTTTGTGCTTGCCTGTGTACTTGTGTGTACACATATGCCAGCACCAGCAAGTGCCAAATATTTGCTCATTTGACTGACAGTTACTAAGTGCCTGCTGTATACTGTGTAAGATTGCCTCAGCCCCCAATGTGCAGGGAACAACTTCCTGGTCTCAGAGACAGAAGCTCAAGGTGATGACAGGGAACCAAGAGACTGACAGGAAGGAGGCTGGAGGAAGAGGCGCCTGCTGAGTTCCACTCTGGGTGGCTTATCTCACACCCTGCTGACTTCCTTGATGCCTGTTCCAGTTGAACTGAGAACTCGAGGTGATGGGGGGGGGGTGTCTCTTAGTTAACGCTGTGTGGAAGCTGGAAGCGGCTTGTCTCCACGTCGCTGGAGTCCCACAGTGCCGCTGGAGCTCGGTAGATGCAGTAGGAGCTTGGGAGGGATCTCTGTGGATTTGGAAGGAGTTTGGAGGTGACAGAACTCTTCAGAGATGGAGACATGAGCTAAGGGACACCCTGGAGTTCCCAGAAGCTGGGAGAGATAAGAAAGACCCTCCTGTGGAATGAGTGTGACCATGAGGCACCTTGACCCTGGATACCTGGCCTTTGGGGATTGGAGGACACATATTCCTTGGTGTGGACATCTGTAATAGCAGCGGTGGGAAAGGAATGCGGCTTTCAGCAGAATTGCAGTGGTTGGCCCAATTCTAAAGCAGTGGTTCTCAACCTGTGGGTCTCGAACCCCCTGCGGGTGGAACACTGCTTTCCCAGGTCATACATATCAGACATCCTTCATATCAGATTACAATTTATAACAGTAGCAACATTACAGTTATGAAGTAACAACGAAAACAGTTGTATGGTTGGGGGTCATGACAACATGAGGAGCTGTATTAAAGGGTGGCAGCATCAGGAAAGTTGAGAACCGTTCTTCTAAAGCATGGCTCAGTGCAGGAGGAAGGACTGCCACCTGCATCTAAGCCTTAAACCCCCCCAGTGTTGTGTCTGGCCCAGAGTTGGGCTTGCCACCAAGTCTGAGGACATGCCTTGGATCTGTGGGACTCACCCACGTGATGGAAGGAGAGAGGTGACTCTCAGAAACTGTCGATTCACCTGCACGTGTGCAGGGCTTCATGCGTGTTCTCCTCCAAATAAATAAATGCTGTTTTTAAAAAAAGCCCCGGCCTGTGTCCTGCCATGCTCTGGTGCAGGTGGTGGGTGGGGTGGGGGTGGGGGTGTCTCACTGCAAAGTTGGGTGACTACCAGGAGGGGAAGAAAAGTGTGATGGACCACAGGTACAGAGGGGCTGTCCTCTCTGAGGAGCCCTGAGGTCAGATCTTGGCAGGGATGGGGGGACACAGGTCCCAGCACCCCAGTACTCTAGTTCACTTTTCCTTCCCCCCAAGACCCTCTGGCAGCAGGAAGGTGGACATCCTGTCTCCTTGTCCCTAGCTTTGCCACCAGGAAGTCCTTCCCTTTGTCTGTTCCTCCTGCCTGCTGAGTGTGCTTCCTGTGGCCCTTGGTGGAGCACAGCTGTGAGGGAGCCAGCCTGGGCATGGAGCCAGCCAGGTGGGGCCAGGCTGCAGGCAGTGAGTTCACGTGTGCTGTGTCCCTGACGTCCCTGACCCTCCCACATTGCGAGGCCCACAGGACTGAGGAAACAGGCTTTCCAGTGAATCCACCTGGGCCAGCTCCCTGCCTCAGACCACGTGTTCCTCCCTGCTCCGCCTCAGAGCTTGGGTTTTCCACAGAATTTAAGAGTGCCTGTTCGCAAGGACATTTCCGCTATGAAACCACAACACAGCGGCCAGGTGAGAGCTGGGAAACCACCTAGCACAGCAGCCCAGCCCACTCTAGTCAGCAGCCCTGCCCCAAGTAGGGAGCCGTGGTGGGGCCTGCTTCCCTTTGGACCTTTCCAGGAGCCGCCAAACGGTTCTAGCTAGGCCATGGGGGCAGAGGCATAGTATTCTGTTGGTCTGAGCCAAAAGGTAAGGGAGGTTGCTTCGGGGAAGCTCCCCTCTGGCAGGAGAGCCCTGTGGGACCCCGAGATTGAACTCAGGTTGTCAGACATGTATAATGGAAGAGCTTTTACCCGATTAACTGTCTTGCTAACCTGTCTCTCTCTCTTTTTGTCTTTTTCTTTTTTTTGAGACGGAGTCTCATTATATAGCCCTGCAGGCTGGGAACTCACTATGTAGATCAGGCTTGCCTTAAACTTACAGAGATCTTTCTGCTTTTGTCTCCCAAGAGCTGGGATTAAGGTGTGTGTTACCAAGTCTGGTGCCTTTTTCTTTTGTTGAAATGGGGGGGGGGTGTTCCTTATTTTGTCCAGGTTGGCCTTGAACTCACTATGTTGCCAAGGATGACCTTGAGCCCCCCCCCCATCCTCCTGCCTCCGTGGGATTACAGATTGTGCCATGATGCACAATTTTTGCAGTGCTGGGGATGATCAGAACCCAGAGCTTCATGCGCACTCTAAGCAAGCCACATCCCCAGCCCCAATGGCGCTGTTCTGTTGTTTATTTGGAGACAAGGTTTTGAACTTGAATTTGGAGACAGGCTGGTCTAGAACTCACTGCATAGCCCAGATTGGCTCAGATTTGGTCCAGTTCTCCTGCTTTTGCCAGTGAGCTCTGGGATTATAGGTATGCACCACCATGGATGCTATAAAGACAGAGTTCTGTGGAAACTTCCTGCTCTTGATCATTGGTGGAATGACCTGAAGGTCCTCAAGGTCCTTGCAGCTCTGGAAGCTAAAGTCAAGGCCACCGCTAGAAGCAGCAGGTGGCCGAGGCAGCCTTTGTATGGGTCCCTTGTGGGAGGGGTGCCTCTGACTCTTGTCTAGACTGCAGACTGTCCTGCTGAAGGTCAGGGGTTTCCCAGGGTGTGCTCTATCCCAAAGCACCCCTGGCCAGAGCTGAGAGTGGACCGGGAGGCAAAGCCAGCTTCCTTCCCTCCCACACAGGCTCGGCCAGCGGGAAGCTGCTTGGGTATAGAGGCCTTCTGTTCTCCAGCCTGAGGCTGGCTGCCCAGACCCTGCCACTGCCTCTGGCTGAAACTGTCCAGGACTATGGGAGGGGGCTGCTGTCCTCCCAGGGGACAACCCAGCCTCATGCTGGCCTTCCAGAGGCCTGTTCCCTGTGCCCGATTCCCAGACTCCTAGGGGGCTGGTCTCCCGCTTGGTCCCCTTGGTTCTACTCTCACCCTCAATCCCTCTCTCTACTTTGGAGCTGCACCCCCCTCTCTTGCTGTCTCTTCTCTCTGCCTTCTTGTCAGTGAGATTAACTCCAGATGTGCTGGATTTGTCTAGCGATAACACTGAGCTGGGAATTCCCCTCCTAGCCTGGTACCTACCCCTGCATAGCTGAGTTTTTTTTTTCAGGAAATACAAGAATGCGAAGTCAGCCACGTGGGAATTTAGAAGGGGGGGGGACTATTCCCAAGAGCCCCCCAGAGGTGTTGGGGGGGCTGGAGGCTGGCTTCCTCCACAGCTAAAGCACACATGGCTGGGAGAGAGGGCCATTGTGTTCCGTGGACGGGTGGTGGCCTGGTTGTTCAGGCCCCAGACTATTCGGCCATCCACACACTGGCGAGTGACTCTTTACCCCTTGATTTGTTCAGTTCCTGATGAAACAAAATACAGCAGGGAGTGGGGAGGTGAGGGCCCAGTTTGCTCCCCAGTGCCCCTGTGATCATGGTGTGATAACCAGGGATAGTGGTGTGCCCTTGTAATCCCAGTGTGGGGAGGCGGAGACAGGAGACTGCCAGAACTTGCTGCTTTGCCAGCCTGTTCTAACGGGCAAGCTCCAGGCCCCAGTGAGAGACCCTGACTCAGAAAATGGGATGGATGGCTTCCTAGGTCGATGTCTGGCCTCCATATGTGTTCACACATTCGTGCACCCGCATGACCCACCCCCTGCACACACAAACACACACGAAATAAAGGAAAGAAGGAAAACAGAAGAAAGGGGAAGAGAATGCCAGGATCTTCCTTAAGATGTCTCAGACAGAGGAATCTAATATACATGGGCCGCACACCTCTGGTCCCAGCTCCAAGAGGCTAAAGAAGGAGGATCCAGGTTGGTTTGGGTGGTGGAGTAAGTTCCAAGCCAGTCTGGACTGTGGGCTCAGGGAGACACTGTCTCAGTGAGTGTGGTAGAGACCAGCAATGTGTGTGTGAGGCCCTAGGGTTGATCCCCGCCCCCCCCCCCCCCCCCCGTACTGGAGAGATAAGTGAAGTTGGAGGGCAGGGCCGTTCTTCAGAGGCTGTGGAGAGAAGCCTTACTTATCTCTGCTGGCGTGTGTACAGCCTGCTGTGGTCCGTCACCGTCCTCACGCCTTCCCTTCTCTGTGTGCGTCTCTGTTTAAGTTTTCCCTCAGCATAGGGACACAGGTATCTCTGGTCAGGCTATCCCAATGACACCATGTTTATTTGATCACATCTGTGATGACCCTGTCTCTAAGTCCGGTTATACTGGGAAATTCTGGGGTACTGTGAGTGCGTGTGCCCCTCCACGTGTGCCCCTGCACAGGCATGCATGCATGTGTGTGTGTGTTATATGTGTGTGCTTCAGTGCATGTATGGGATATTATTATTTCTTGGATGTTTACCACATTATTTTTATTTTTTAAAAAAAGATTTTTAAATGTTATTTTATGTATATGAATATTTTGAATACATATATGTCTGTGTACCACGTGCCTGCCTGGTGCCCGTGGAGGTCAGAAGAATATTTCGGGTCCCCTGGAACTGGAGTTGCAGAACACTGTAAGCCATTATGTAGGTGCTGAGAACTGAATTGGCCCTTTGGAAGAGCAGCAAGTACTTTCAACCACTGAGCCATCGCTGCAGCTCCACCTTGTTATTTGTTTGTTTGTTTATTTATTTATTTATTTATTTATTTATTTATTTATTTAATGTATTTGCGTGACCTGTCTTCAAGGACACCAGAAGATGGGATCAGATCCCGTATAGATGGTTGTGAGCATGTGGTTACTGGGAATTGAACTCAGTACCTCCTGAACAGCCAGTACCCTTAACCGCTGAGCCATTTCTTCAGTACCCCACCACCACCACCACCTTGTTTTTTGAGACAGACTTGCTCACTGGCCTGGAGCTCACCAGATAAGCTAGACTGGCTGACCAGAAGGCCTAGAAAGCTTCCTGTCTCTCTACCTGCCCAGCACCGGAGCTACAAGTTTGCACCACCACGCCTGGCTTTCTGCGTGGGTTCTGGGGATTGAACTCAGGTCCTCTTGGCGGCACACAGGCAGACGTGGCACTAGATGAACTGAGAGTTCTACATTCAGATCCACAGGCAACCGGAAGAGAGACAATGGACCTGGCTTGAGCGTTTGAAACCCCAAAGCCTCCCCTCGGTGACACACTTCCTCCAACACGGCCACACCTACTCCAACAAGGTCATAATTCCTAATCCCTGCCAAGCAGCACCACCCCCTAAGGACCAAGCATCCAAATATATGAGCCTATGGGTTCCATTCCTATTCAAACCACCAGCCTATGGGTTCCATTCCTATTCAAACCACCAACGATTTATTTGGTTTCTTACACTTTCAGTTCACACTGTGTGGTTGAGGGAGGTCAATGCAGGAACCTGGAGGCGGGAACTGGAGCAGAAACCACGGAGGAATGCAGCCAACTGGCTTGCTCCCATGGCTTACTTGGCCTACTTTTTTATAGCACCCAGGATCACCTGCTCAAGGTGTGTGTGGACGTGCACAGCCCACAATGGGATTTGCCCTACCACGTCAGTCATTAATCAAGAAAACATCCCACCGGGGGCTGGAGAGATGGCTCAGAGGTTAAGAATACTGACTGCTTTTCCAAAGGTCCTGAGTTCAATTCCCAGCAACCACATGGTGGTTCACAACCATCTATAATGAGATATGGTGCCCTCTTCTGGCATGCGAGCATACATGGAAGGGATGTTGTATACATAATAAATAAATCTTTAAAAAAAAAAAAAAGAAAAGAAAACGTCTCACCGACTTGCCTCCAGGTAATCTGATGGAAGCTTTGTCTCAGTTGAGTTCCCTCTTCCCAAATGACCCTTGCCTGTGTCAAGTTGACATCCTAACTAACTAGTGCAGCCACCTAGGGAGCTCAGCCTAGGCTATCCGAGACACGGCCTCAGACACTGGCTCTGACTGTAAGCACTCAGTTTGGAATGTGATGCTGGATCCATGCTGCGTCCTGGATGCTTTCTGGATGGTCAGCCCTTACTTGGTGATCTCTGTCAGGACTCCAGGGCATGACTCACACCTGTAATCCTAGCACTTGGGAGGAAGAGGCAGCAGGATCGGGAGTTCAGGGTTATCCTTGGCCACAGAGTGAATCTGAGCCCATCCTGGGCTATGTGAGGGCCTCTCAAGAATGAGTAAAAGAAGGTGGAGAGATGGTTCATCAGTTAAAAAAAACATTGGCTGCTCAGCCAGAGGTTCGGTTCCCAGTACCCACGTGGCAGCTAACAACTGTTTAATTACTCCAGTTCCAGAGGATCCAAGGCCTTCTTCTGGTCTCTGTGGACGCAGCACATACACGGTCCACAGACATATGTGCAGGCAAAACACCCATCCACGTAAGATAAAGATATGGCCGGGCAGTGATGGCTCACGCCTTTAATCCCAGCACCTAGGATCTTTGTGAGTTGGAGGCCAACCTGGTCTACACAGTGAATTCCAGGACAGCCAGGGCTGCTACCCAGAGAAACCGTGTCAGGGAAAGCAAAACAAAAACCAAAACCAATAGATAAATAAATCTTTAAAGCAAACATAAATGAAGCTACAACGAAACTCCAGGGCCAGAGAGATGGCTTAGTGGGTAAAGATGCTTTCTACACAGACCTGGTGGCCTGAGTTTGATCCCCAGCAACCACAGACAAATGAAGGAGCGAACCAATTCCATAAAGCTTCCTTCTGATGTCTAGACATATGAAGCAGACATATCACCCTCCGCGTCATGTGTACACACAATCATAATGACAAAGAATTCGAAGGTAGTTCTGATGGACCGCCTTGTTGGCTAGCTCAGGTGACAGCAACTGAGGGACAGAACTGCTACCTGCTGTACCCCATGCCAGCCGGGGACATGAGCTCAGGGAAGGGAAAAGCAAAGGCATATACATGTCCACCTGGGACCTCAGTGTCCTCAGGCAACCCCTGTCAGTGTGTCGGGCAGAGGAAGGGAACAGCTTGGGTTGAGGTGCAGAAGCTGGGCCTGGTGTCAGCAGGATGTGGTGACTTAGGGACTAGTCAGGGTGCTTCCATTCAGTCATGGAAACCTTTGGGCCCAGGGAAGCAGTTTGTACTTGGTCCTGAGCGTCAGCTAGAAATGAATGTTTAGTCTCAGTCTCTGTCCCATGCCCCTTCTCAGAGTGTGGCTCCACTGTTGGGGCATGGAAGGCTTTGGAGTACCTGGAACTGTGGGCTAGATGACAAAATAGAGCTGCAGGGAGGCGCTGGGCCCCCTGGGTGTTCAGAGGCGAAAGTAGGAGGCTGGCAGCTCGCCTCTTCCGGCTCTGTTTGGAAACAAAACACAGCTTGTTGTCCGGCCTCTGAGCAGTAGCCATTTAGGTCAGTGACCCTGGGCGCTGGAGGAGAACTTGTGCTTTTAAAGGGGTGGGGGATGGGAGGGACCAGTGTGGCTGGAGGACTCTGGCTTGTCGGGTGCTGGACACTCCACATGCCCAGCCTTGGGCAGTCTAGAAACACCTGGCATCTGGCGATAGGCTCAGGTGGATGGTGCTCACATAGGTGCATGGAGGCCACCCAGACTTTGGGGGCCTGGAACCCGCCCTTCCCCGCTCCTGTCATCTGTTGGCTCACCTCTCACTGTGCGGGTGGTCTTGGCATCTGGGATGCGTTATCGGAGCTGCCGAGAGTTTCCTGAAGGGGCTGGGTAGCTGGCAGCTGGCTGGCTGGACTGAAAACTGAAGGGGGAAGTTTTTTAAGGAGGGAAGGGACACACTGCAGCCCCCCTCCCTCCCACACACCGTATGGCAAGACTGACTGGTCTCATTTCACTTGGTCTATAAAATGGGCTTGCAGCCCAGGCTTCTCCTGATGTAGACTGGGCAAGGCTTGACTTCTGCAGACAGACTGGCTTCAGAGCTAGGCTATCCCAGTTGAGGTGGCTATAGGCACCCAGAACCTTCCCGCTTTGTTGTTGAGACAGCCTGTGTACTGGGGACATGGCTGTCACATCTGATCAAGTGGTGTCCTGAACAAGACTCAAATTTGGGACTGGGATGGAGCCCAGTGGTAAGAGGTGTTTTAGCATGGGTAAAGGCCTACTCTGTCCCCAAGATATCAGGGAAGGAAGGAAGGGAGGGAGAGGAGAGGGAGGAAGGAGAAAGGAGAGAAGTGGGGGGAAGGGACTGAGGAGATAGTTCAGTTGGTAAAGCATTTGCTGTGCGTGCGTGAGGCCCTGAGTTCGAGGCCCGGAACCCATGGGAAAAGGCAGGTGTTGTGGCACGCATCTGTAATCTCAGGGCTGGGGCAGTGGTGGTTGGAGACAGGAGGATCTCCGGAGTCCCCAGCCCTCCTAACTGAATCCGTGAGCTCCAGGTTCCCTGAGAGACCCTCAAAAAGTAAGGTGGAGAGTGATTGAGGAAGACACGTGACATCGACCTCTGGCCTCCACATACGCCTGCACACACACATACATACTATACTATACATACACATACATACTATAGCACAGTATACTGACACACTTTCCTAGCGTGTGTGAGGCCCTAACTTCAATTTCCAGCACCTGGAAAAGAAAAAAAAAAGAAAAAGAAAAAAAGTTTTAGGCTTGGGATGGCAAAATGAGTTAATGGGTAAAGGAGTTTGCTGCCAAGTCTGATGACTTGAGGTCAGTTAGGATCCTCATGGTGGAAGAAGGGAACTGACTCTGTCCTACACACACACACACACACACACACACACACACACACACACACACACGGCACACCCATGCCCACGCACAAGCACACTGGCTAAATAAACAAAATGTAATAAATATTTTAAATAGAAAAATAAGACTAGGGAAAAGAAAGAGAATTCTGTCTCTTTCAGAAACTTTGCTGTCCTCACAGGCTGGGAAACTGGGGTCCCAAGGGAAGTGGCCTGCCCGAGGCAGACGCTAAGAAACAGGACACAGTGTTTGGTCAGAGACCCTTCCTCTGTGCCAGGAAGCTTCTGGAACAATTTAGGTCACTCAAGTGGCTGCAGCTGCCTCCTGGGACCCACAGACAGCAAGTGGGTAGATGGGCAGTTGTCGGTCTTTAACCAGTTTGCCCAGGGTGCCAGCAGGCTCTGGCTGACCTCTCTTGGCAACATGGGGCTGGGCAAGGCAACTTGCAGGTGATCCGGGGTGTGTCATGTGGGGTGTGTCAAGGACATGTTGTGGCATGCAGATGGAGTCTGGGGCCCACTGGGTACCTGGGCGGGTGGGTGGCTCCCTTGGCTTCTCCAAGAAAGCTCTACTGTCCAGGCTGCTTGGGTACTTCCTAGGACCCCGTGGTCACTTATGAACGAATTTCTGACGCCCCAGGACTAGGTGAAGCCTCTGGTGAATGAAAGGTGGAGGGGTTGGCCCTGCCTCCTGCTGAGTGACTTGCATGTGCCCCCAAGCCTCTCTGCCTTCAGAATGTTTCAGCCCACAAGACCTGTGAGCATTGGGGGAAGTATGTTTATGAGTGGGTCAGAACAGCGCCTCCTGCAGGAGGCACCATAAAATTGTAAGTGATAACCAGATTGCTATATGGGCAGTCACTTGCTAACCCTGTGGCATTCCATCCCTCTATGTTGGCTTTGTCCTCTGCCTTAGGGCCTCTCATGTTCACCATCTTGTCCTTTCTCCATTGGGGAGGGACCTCCTCTGAGCTGTCTCAGCTGGACCGCCCTGGGCTGGTGTTGACTGTATCTCTCTGGATTTGGGTCCTGTTGCTTCTGATGGGGCCAGGAGTGGCAAGCAAGGGCTCAAGCTCCTCAATGGGGCTGGAGGCGAGGGCTGATCTGGGGGTCCACTGTGGGTCACCAGTACCCAGATGTTAGGGGAGATCCAATCTGTCTATTTCCAGCTGCCCAGACCCAAAATTATCACTCAAAAACTATACTATTTAAATCACTGCTTGGCCAATCATTTAAGCGTATTGCTAGCTAGCTCTTATATCTTTGGTTAACTTATTTCTACTATTTTATATTTTACCACGAGGCTCGTGGCCTATGGGCAAGGTTCTGACTGGCGACTCACATCTTTCTCCTCTGGTGGCTCCATGGCTTTTCCTTGCCTCTGCCTTCTTTCTCCCAGCATTCAGTTTAGTTCTCCCCCACCCCCTGCCTAGCTCTACTCTGCTAAGACACTGGCTGAAACAGATTCTTTATTCATTAACCAACAAAAGCAACACATATACAGAAGGACTTCCCACACCATCCAGATGATAGGAGGTGGTGTGGTGACATCGTTGTGATCAGAGCAGGTCACAAGCCAGACCCGGTACCAGCCTGGCTCAAGACCTGTTTAATTCACAGCCCTGCCCTTAGCCTCAGTTTCCTCATTTGGGCAAGATAGCTGCCGAGGCCCCACTTCTTTCTTAGAGTTGAGTGACTTTGGACATAAATGCTTTGTTTTGTTGAGATAAGGTTTCCCTACCTAGACCTGCCTGTCCTGGTACTTGCCACGTAGACCAGGCAAGCCTTGAACTCACAGAGATCCACCTGCCTCTGCCTTCTGAGTGCGCAGATAAAAGGCGTGCGTCATCACACTTGGTTTGACATAAGTGTTCTTATCTTCCAGAAACTTCAATGCCCTCCGGAAGGAAAACATTTACGAGAACAACAAGCTGGTGAGTTGGCAAGCTGATGCCCTCTGCCCTGTCCTCTAAGCCCTCTGCCTCGAACTCCCAGCTCTTGTTTTGTTCTGTTTTATCGTTTTTCAAGACAGGGTTTCTCTGTGTAATCGTTCTGGCTGTCTTGGAATTCGCTCTGTAGATCAGGCTGGCCTTGAACTCACTGAGATCTGCCTGCCTCTGCCTCTCAAGTGCTGGGGTTAAAGGCATGGGCCATCACCTCCCAACCCAGCTCTTTTCTGAAGGGCCATTGCACCTCAGTGGAGCAAACCTTCCACTAGGCTATCCAGGGGTCCCATTCTGGGAATTTGGCCTCCCCACGACTTCTCAGCCAGTCCCAAACTGGTCAGTCTGTGTTCTGAGAGCAACTTTTGATCTTGGATCCTAGGACCCCATGGACCCCTCTCTTCCTCACTGGAACAGTGAGTCCCCAGGGAGTAGCAGCCAATCTCCTTCCCTGTGGATGACCTTGCCGATCCACCCAGGGCAGAGCAAGGCCCGTGGAAGCTGTGGAAGGGGGGGTTCTGATGGTCCTGAGGGTGGGCAGGACCACCTTCCTGGCTCCTTGATTCCAGACCTGCTCTGTACACCCATTGTGAGACCCTTCCTTCCCTGTGCCATCTTAAGTCTCCCTGCTACAAGATATGCCCCACTATCCCTTGGACTGATACATATGTGTTCTTGCTCTGAGCCAAGCAGGATCTTCATGGGCCCCAATACTGGTCTTTGATGCCGATGCATGGGAAGTGGGGACAGGGGACCTCAAGAGCAAGCTGTCTAGCCAGACAAGCCCAGATGGCTAACTTTGGATTCCAAATGAGAGACTCTGAACCAGTACATAAGGTGAAGAGTCACCCAGGAGGACCTTACATGTGCCCACCTGGCCTCTACATGTGTGGGCACATAGTACACACATACTGCATGACACGTACACGCACACACATTTGAACATGTGTGCACATACCCCCCCCTCTAAGCATATTAAAGAACATAAGGTAGAGAGCAATTTTGGGAGACATCTGACCATGCGCTCTGGCTGCCATAGGCATGCACGCATGCACACAGGGACACACATATGCACACACGCCAAGGAGAGTTCGCTCAGTGTTGGCCGCATTGCAGTACACTGCTCTAATTGCACTGGGCGTGAGATGGGAGGTGAGGCTGGCGTCCATGGATACCTTGTTGGCAGGTCCGTGGATGGTTTCAGGAAGTCATCCTGGGTGGAGTAAAGGTTCTGGGGCTACAGAGTGCTGGACAAGACACGTAGTTGAGGAGCCAGGGTGGGGTGGCGTCCTGAGGCAGATGCAGGGAATGGTGGAGAAAGGATTCTGGGCTTCTCTCCAAGCCAGTGAAAGTGGACCCCTGGGAAGCATGGACCTGGAGGCTCTCCTTCTCCAGACTCTGCAGGAGAAAGGAGTGTCTGCTGAGGTCACACGGGAGGTACACATGGCCTTCAGTGGAAGTGGCCAGATCCTGAGCCTGTTCTGTGGCTCAGAGGAGATCGGAGGATTGGTATGAACGTGGCATGGGACTCTAAGGAACTGCACACGTGCGAGCAGTCTAGGACCCCAGCTTGGCATCCACATGGAAGCCACACAGGCATCTGGAAGAGAAGCCTCAGTGAAGGGATCTACAAGAGAGCCCTGTGAGTCATCAGGGGCCGGATGAGGACACCAGTGACCTCTGCCCTGGGCTAAATGGAGCTGGTGAAGTTTTACATTTTTTAGATTTTTTATGTATTTTGTTTTGCAGTACTGAGACTTAAACCTAGGGCATACATACTCTACCACTGAGCCACACCCCAGCCCTCACTGGGGGATTCTAGGCAAGGGCTCTACCACTGAGCCACACCCCGAGTGCCAGCATGGGCCCTGGACTTGTAATCCTCCTGCCTCAGCCTCCTGAGTAGCTACGACAACAGGATTGTACCACCCAGCCTAGAATCCCCTAGTGAGGGGCTGGGGCACGGCCTAGCAAGTTGGAGGCCCTAGGTTCAATTCATAGCACCTGCCCCGCGCCCCCATTCAACTTAGCCTTCTGGGTCTGGTCTCCTGAGGAACTTGTGTTGGGATGTTGGTACTTTGAACCTTTTTACAAATAGACACACTGAGCCTGGGAGGTCACTCAGGCAGGGGTCTTTGGACTTGTAGCCTAGGCTTCTCTCTCATCTGGGCTGGAGGCTCAGTCATACTTCTTTCTGCTGTGTGCCCTGCTGATTTAAACCTCTCTCCAGGCCTTCCAAGTGGCTGAAGAACAGCTGGGCATCCCAGCCCTTCTGGACGCTGAGGACATGGTGGCCTTGAAGGTTCCAGACCGGCTGAGCATCCTCACCTACGTGTCACAGTATTACAACTACTTCCACGGCCGGTCCCCAAGTGAGTCCCTGTCCAGGAGGGCCCTCCCGTGCCAGCGACATGGCCAAGACTGCCGAGGCTGTCAGAACCACCAGCCCAGGCTGCAGTCTCCCCCTTTGGGCTCCATGCCCACCCTCAGTTCTCACGCCACAGCACTGGGCCCAAGGGTTGGTAGTGATGCAGGAAGGGTACCTTTCTGAGACTGCTCATGTGGGTCCTCGTAGCTGTATCTGTTACCAAGGAGACCAGAGGCCTTTGTGCAAGTATAGAGTGAGGCCCCTGGGCTCCCTTGTTCCCCAGCCTAGTCCTGCTGAGGGACATTTAGCAAGGCTTGTGCCTTCCCTATGCTCCTGTATGACTCCTGTCCTCGTCTTTCTACTCTCTTTGCCCATCTTGACCCCCAAGGTCTTAGACAGCTGCTGGAATCATTCAGCAGACCCTGCTTGACTGTGACCGTGGACGCTGTATGTCCCGGGCAGGGGTAGGCAGGGC
Organism: Alexandromys fortis; assembly: GCF_014885135.2. NCBI lineage: Eukaryota > Metazoa > Chordata > Mammalia > Rodentia > Cricetidae > Alexandromys > Alexandromys fortis. The sequence continues at coordinate 3,261,788 of NW_026068021.1, forward strand.
AGGGTGCACAGGCCGGGTCTTCGCCCAGATCTGTGAGTGGGGAGCTCTTTGGCTTCCCTCACCACATTCCTCTTAGAAATCTCCGGAATCCCCCTGGGCCGAGGGCCAGCCTGGAATGGTGGTTTGGAAACAGAAAAGTCCCTTTCCATGACCCTACTTGGGGTTGTCGGCTGGGAGACGGGGGTGAGGGCCAGGTCAGGGTTTGCTGGAAAGAATGTGCCCTGGGGCTGTCCTTTCCCAGCTCTGCACCCCGCCAGCTGTCCTAGGAGGCCCAGGCCTTTCACTGTGGGCACAAGGACCTCTCAGAGGGTACAAGTTCTGGGTGGGACCCTCCTGACCTGTTTCCTGTGTCTCATGCCAGTTGGGGGCATGGCTGGTGTGAAGAGACCCTCATCCGACTCGACTGAAGAATGTCCTGGAAAGAAGGTCCTGCCCTCACCTGCCAAGGTGCCCTCACCAGCTCCAGCCCAGAGGTCACCACTGTCTCCAGCTAGGACAAACCCCGTGGTTCGGAGGAATGAGAGTGGCTCAGAGAGGCCATCTCCAAAGGCTGTAAGCATATCTTGGTTGAGTGGGCATTATAGGGCTAAGTATATCCCAAACACAGACCTCTGTGGGATTTTCTCTTAGGGTACAGTACCCCTTCCCATGCTTTGTATCCAGTGTACCTACTGAGGTGGCTCTGCTCAATGTGGCCAAGAGTTGTAATTCCCATAATACAGATGGGTAAACTGAGCCACAGGAGGCCATCCAGGTGGGATGGAGCTGGAGGAAGGGACACTGGGTTGGACCTTGGCCAGCCCTGCAGTGCTAAATCTGAGTGCCCCCTGCTGTCCATTAGTGGTTACTGCAGCTTCCATGAATGCAGAGCAAGGCAGGCCTGGATGCCCGGGGGTTGGCCTGATCTCAGAGCCTGGTGGGGTAGCAGAAGGTACTAGATTTGTCTTTAGCCCCACATTGGGTCCCCAGGATCTCCGAAATCAGTCTCCTGCTCCCGACAGGGCCAGTGCGGAGGTCCCGAGTGTGCAGTCATGCCCATGCTGTGGCTAGCGGCTCCCCAGGGTCTCAGCTCTCCAGTCCATCAAGTGGGATCTGTTGGCCACCTCTGGGCTGAGGTGGGAGTCTGGAGATGTCAGCTGCCCCTCAGCAGCCCCTGACACTTCCCTGCAGGCTCTGGGAACTGCAGGCAGTTCCGTCAGCAGCATCTGTGGGATCTGTGGCAAACACGTTCACCTCGTGCAGCGGCACCTGGCTGATGGGCGGCTCTACCACCGAAGCTGCTTCAGGTATGATTTTCCAAACACCGCATGTCTGGGTCCTGGCATCTGTCTTCCACTGGGGACAGTACCTATATCCTCCTTTAATGTTGGCGTTGTCCTTTAGACACACTGACTCAATCTCCCTTGTTGTCTCAACCCTTTGTGTTGGTTTTTATTTATTTATTTTTACACTGTGATCCTTAGTAACCTCCTTTTTTTTTTTTTTTTTGAACTACAAAGCTACTTTTAATACTTTGGGGTGTACCCCACAGGAATAAAAACACTGGGAAGGGGTAACCCCCTCACTCCCAGGAGTGGCCCAGGGGTAGATAGGCTACCTGAGGGGAAGGAAGCACAAAAGGAACCTGCTGCAGACTCAGGGCAAAGGGAATGCCGTCGGTGCTGGGACCTGTGAGCACTACAGGAAGAAACTCGAGCATGGTGGGACTGGCTCCAGGCACACAGGCGTAGGGCAAGAGGGTTGGACACGAAGACACAAAGCTACTTGGGTTCCTCCTCCTTCTCGTTTGCCTTTTTCTGCTTCTGCTGCATGATCTCCGAGTCCCTCTGCTTGTGGGTGGCAGCAGAAAGCCAATCATCTCGGCGCTTTCCGTTAACTGAGTCGCTCTGCTTCTTCATGTTCTTCTGGTGGGCGAGCTCTTGCTGGTTACTGTGGGTCATGGAGACAGCAGCAGCTCCGACCTACCTCCGTTGCGTCCCCTTGTTCTGGCCGACAGTAACCTCCTTCTTGCCTCCCCGAAGCTTCCAGATTTGGGAGACAAGGAATGAATCTCATGTCCATCTTCTTCAAGCTTGGGGGGACTCCTGAAAGTGGGACACACTCTGTGGTCTTTATGTATGCATCTGCTGACACCTTCTGTGGTGTCCACACCCCTGACCAGTGTGCCAGTGGACACTGCAGCTCACAGTGATGGAAGTCACTCATGAGCAGTTGTCGCATGAACCGTGATGGCATGCGTGGATACAGGAGTGTGGCGGCGGGTGCTTTTGGGAGGATGAAACGGATGAGCAAGGGATGCATGAGGGATTGAGCAAGGGGTCGGAATCGATCTCAGTGGCTTCCTCCCACAGGTGTAAGCAGTGTTCCAACACACTGCACTCAGGGGCCTACCGTGCCACAGGAGAGCCGGGCGTCTTTGTCTGTACCCATCACAGCCAAGAAGTCACCTCTGGGAGCCCCAAGTTGTCAAAACTGGCCTCCAGACAGCCAGGGGCTGTTGCTGCAGACACTAGGCCAACCAATGCCTCACGGAAAGTTCAGGAGGCAAATGGACCAGGAGAGGGGACACCACTGAGGACCAAGGCAGCAGCCTGGGAGCCCTCTGTAGGCAACACAACTGCCAAAGGTTTTGTCCAGACTGAACTTAACCGGCCAGCCACCTCCTGTGTTCAAGTGGGGAGCCCTGCAGGGCCCAGGCTGTCCACGAGCCCAGTGGCCACTACTTCTGTGACTAGCAAAGCCATCACCCATGTGACTAATAGCTCCCCGGCAGGCTGGTCATCACCTGCCAAGAGCAGCAGCACAGCGACCATCGACTCCCGTCCCCTTGTGCACCCAAGTACTCTGAACTCTCACCCGTCTGTGCCCCAAGGCCAGGCAACTTCCAAAGGTGTTAAGACTCCGCTCAACTTGAGCACAGCATCTCCAAACACAGCGGCCACCCCAGCCTGGACCTCAGCCGCCTCTAGGACTCAGCAAGCCCGAGAGAAATTTTTCCAGAATCCTGCTCCAGCCCCATCTAACAACAGTCCTGCCAGCAGGGTCCCCCCTGTGGTGAATGCCCCCAATGGCAGGGTCCCCTTTGTGGTGAATACATCCACCAGCAAGACCACCACTGTAGTAAATGCCCCCATCAACAAGGGCCCCACTGTGGTGAATGTCCCTGCCAGCAAGGTCTCTGCTGCTGTGGATACCCCTGCCCAGGAGAGCAGCCGTGAGCAAGCACTAAGTGTACTTAGGAAGGCCCTACCGGGGCTGACAGGAGCTGGTACACAGACGTCAGGCAGGTAGGTGGGAGAGATGTGGGGTATGGCTGTAACCTGCCCACCAGGACATGGAGAAGTTCTGTCTCTCCATGACTGTGTGGCCTTAGCTACCTTATCTGGGAAGTGGAGGTGGGGGACGGGAGAGAAGCAGGAATGCAGGGTGTGGTGGGCTTACAGGCATTGCTGGTTACAGGTGGCCCACACTAGACTGGTATTCCAGGACCTTTATGCTTGTCTTGTGGACAGGAAGAGGGGTGTTAAAATGGAAGTCACACTGCCTGGTTCCATGCGTTGGATGACTTGTGTGTGTGGAGCTGGGTTCTGAGCATCCCTTTGTGCCTGGTACCTATAGTGTCTTCCACTAGACACTGACCATATGATGCAAGTAGGGGGAGGGGCGGTAGTCATCCCTCACAGGACAGCTTCAGTGGCAGAAGCATATCCTGTGGTAGGCCACACGCCCCACCAGGGCTGCAGAGGAGAGAATCCTTTTACCCCACCATCTACAGGTTCCTGGCAACTCTTGGTTGGTAGCAGCCTTCCTCCATCTCTGATTCCATTATATATGGACTCCACTATCCTCTGTCTTTCCTTTTTTTCTTCTGAAGAGAGATGGAGATGGAATTGAGGGTATCCCACATGTGAGGCAGGTGCTCTACCACTGAGCCACGCCCCAGCCCCTCACTGGGGGATTCTAGGCAGGTGCTCTACCACTGAGCCACGCCCCAGCCCCTCCCTGGGGGATTCTAGGCAGGTGCTCTACCACTGAGCCACACACCCCAGGTCCTTTTTATGTATGTATTATGTATGATGTATGTATGTATGATGGGGAAGAGTGCATATGTCACAATGTCTGTGTGGGGGTCAGAAACCAAATTTCTGGAGTCCGTTTTTCCCTCCACCTTTATGTGGGTACTGGGAGCTGAATTTGGGCTGCCAGGCTTCCATGGCAAGCACTTTCATCCATTGAGCCATCTTACCAGCCCAGTCCTTGTGTTTCTGAGACAAGGTCTCATGTATCCCAGCTGACCTTCAACTCCAAGTCCCCTTGCCTTAGCGTCTCCAGTGCTGAGATTACAGGTGTGCATCCCCACACTTACGCCGTCTGTCTCTTAGAAGGTTAGTGGTTTTGAATGGGGGCCACTGTCCTCTAGTGTGACTGAATTATAATGTGGTCACGTTTACTGCACCTCCCCGCCCCCTTTTTAAAGACAAGAGTTCTCTGTGTAGCCCTGGCTGTCCTGAAACTCCTTCTGTAGACCAGGCTGGATTCAAACTCACAGATTTGCCTGTCTCTTCCTCCTGAGTGCTGGGATTAAAGCTGTGTGCCACCACCACTCAGCACCTTCCCCCACTTTAAAAATAAGATCACACATCAAGTTCCCTAGTAGTTCTGAGTTTTAATGTACCCATTCAACCCATTACAGCTGTTTAGTGAGTCAAGAGGTTCTACCCTGGGTTGGTCCTTGATTTCAGGGTGGGATATTCTTGGCTCATAACTGCCGGAACCTACCCCCATTTGGTACCCAGAGGCTCCTGGGCTGGTGCTGGGGTCAGGAGGGTTATACACTGCAGCCTCTGGGCCGTGATAAGCACCTCTGTCTTGGCCCTGCAGAATAGGCTTGGCAGAGCTTGGAGTGGTGCCACGTGTTGCCTGGGCTCTGTGTACCTGCATGTGAGCTGCCTAAGGGAACGTAGGTAACCCAAAGCCACACAGCTCAGGTGGAGGCTGGTGCCTGGCTGGACCGTCCATCCTATGAGTAACTTAATACTTATCTGGGCAAGTGCAGGCCAGCCTGTGGCTCCAGCCAGGCCCTCCTTGGTCCTTCAGCTTTGCACCCATGCATGGTATATCTGGGGGACATTTTAATCCCAGTGGACACCAGATTTAATAGCATAAAAGAGCTACCAGTGCATGTAAGTGCCATAAGTAGATGCCACGGGCCATCTGGCCTGGGGTAGATTGTCCTCAGTTCATTGGGGTCACTCAGGAGGGGTGTGACTCATGGATTCGCCTACACCTGATACCCATTTTCTTCTCCACAGGTCCTCCCAAGCCACTTCCTCCATCCCAATGTCTCTTCCCAAGAATGAAGTACCCCCAAAAGTTCCCTCACCCAAGCTATCACATTCAACCACTCCCCGGCCCCCCGCTTTGAAGATGGAGCCTACCGTCCCCCTGAGTGTGGGCAATACCTCATGGGCATCTGTATCACTCCAGACTGGCAACAAGAGCCTAGGTATATCTCCAGGGGTTGGTAAGACCAGTGCCGGCTCCAGGCCACAAGCAGAAGCGGCAATACCGAAGGGTAAGAGTTCCTGCTAAGGGATGGGGAGGGGTGGAGAGGTGCAGGGCTCTGGGGTGGCCACTCCCCAAGTATTGCTATATTCCCAGGCTGCCTTTCTCTTTGAAGGCTGTTCTAGGTGTCTGCTGTTCTGTGGCTTAGCTCTCAGAACCCCATAGTCCTCTATGGACCTTCATCTGCTGCGTCTCTGTGGCTGTGGCCAGTGTTCCCAGGGTCTTACCATGATCATCGTCCTGTGTTGCCTTTTGTCCTTGGCTGTGCCTGTGGGGTGCAGAAGGAGGCCCTGTCCACCTTCACAATGGCTCTGCCTAGGACTGGGGTCCTGCTGTCCCCCAGGAACACTTCCCAGACCCTCTGGGTCTACATAGCTCTGCCCTTTCTGTGGGTGCTTGGGGAAGTAGGGTTCAGGATGTACCACAGAGTTGTCTTTTCTGTAGCTTTCCCTTTGACTGAGCTCCCCATTGAATCCACTGCTAGGCGTGAGCCAAGAGAGACTCTGAAGAGGGAGCCGTGCCCATTCATTGCTCATCATGTCACCCCCATAGAGAAGGGGAACAGGGTTTCCCTTCCTTGTCAACACCCATTTGACAGATTGGAAATTGAGGCCTAGAAAGGGGCAGTGATTCCCTCAGGGTACACAGCACAGCAGCAAGGCTGGAAGCCCTGCCTCCGTCCTGCATGCTGGGCTGGCTCTGGGCTGTCAAAAGGAACAGATGACAATGGCCAACTTGTCTCAGCCTGTCTCATCTGCTTGATCTGTTTCCTACACTTAGGTCCGGGTTCCACCTCTCAGGAAGGCCAGGAGGAGGGGCCAGAAGGATGGAGAGCCCGCCTGAAGCCTGTGGATAAGAAAAGCTCTGCCGGGAGGTGAGCGGAGGTGGCTGCTCACTAGCGGGGGGGGGGGGGGGGGGGGGGGGGGGGGGGGGGGGGGGGGGGGGGGGGGGGGGAGGGGGGAGGGCACACGGGGCACACCCCTGCCTGTGGGTCTGCAGTATGAGCTGAGCCTGCACACAGTAGGTGCCTAATGAAGTATGTGCGCGAGCATGGCGGTGCACATCCAGGAACTGGTGTGAGCAGAAGGCACACACACACCTGGACTTTTCAGTATCCACAGAAAAAGTTGGCTCACACCAGCTTGAGTGTCCCGGAACTCTTCACCTGCCAGGTGATGGGGACAGAGTGACAGAGACGCCTCATCCCAGTGGGATGACTTAAGGGAAGTGGTGAACTCAGAGCAGCAGGTGTGCCATGCCAGGCAACTCCCATGAGCCTGGCTTGGGGCGGGTGTCCGTCCATTTGGTCTCTGCAAGCCAGAGGCACCCTCCCCGTCCCACATGGAGCATGTGGAGGCCCACAGCCCTGTGTCCTGGGCAGGCCCTGGAATTAGAGGCCAGGATGATACAGGCCTGGCCAGGTGGCTTCCTTTCAGACCATGTGGACCTTGGACATAGGCATATGGCTCTTGAGACACTCCTGGGTGTCCCCGTCTGGGCTGGGACTCACCTTATCTTCCACCTAGGACTTTGGAGCCAAAGGAAGTACCTGTCCAGGCAGAGCCGAGGGCAGGGGATACTCCCAGCAAAGTCTCCAGCAGCTCTAGCCCCAGCGCTCACATCTTCTTGACTCCTGTTCAGAACAAGAGGACACCGTGCCCGGCTGGTTCCGGGCCCAGCCCTGCAGGTAATGCCTGTGGGAACTCAGGTGTGTCCTTGTGTGTCGGGGGTACATGCTCTTGCTCTGTCTGTGGTCAGGCAGAGGCCCTGCTCAGCCAGAGGGGCTACTTATGTATGTGCATGTGTGTTCCTGGATGGGTTTAATGTACACTTATGTATTCAGGCACAACATATGTATATACATGTGGTCTTATATGAACATGTATATGGGGGATGAGCTTACATGCATGTTCAGAAACAGAATTTATGTATGCACACATATTTGGACATGGGGTATCAACATGTACATGCATGCTTAGATATAAGAGATATGTGTGACTATGTGTGTTCACACATGGGGTAAGTGTGAATACATGTTCATGCATGGTTTGCATGTGTACTAGGCATGTTTAGGTACAGTCCGTGTGCTCATGTGTGTTCAGGCATGGAACTGTACGTGTGCAAAGCATGGCCTATACATGTGTACATGTGTGTGTACGTGCATGGGATGTATGTGTGTGAGGCGTGTTCAGGCATAGTCTGAATATATATGTATGTTTTGTTAGGCACATGCATGTTTAGGTGTGCCTGTGAATCTATATGGTGTTGGACCAAGTTTGCTCTTAGCACAGTTGAGCCCTTTGTGGGCCACTTCCCAGGTCACATTCTGTGATGTCAATAGCCTTGTGGGTCTCTCGGATGCTGCTTCCCTGAGTGGATGTGGCCGGTTTGGGCAGGACAGGGGCCCTACCTTGGGAGGTGCATGGACTGCAACCCTGGCTGCTCTGGGACAGAGTAGGAGCTTAGAGCCCTGGTTCCCCTCAGTGTCAGGGCTCTGGCCAGTGGGTCTCACACATCTTTGCCCCCCACCTTTGTTCCAGCAGCCCCTTCTCCTTCTCTGTCACACCGTAAGAAACTAGCTGTCCCTTCCAGCCTTGATGTTTCTGCTGATTGGCTCCAGCCAGAGCTCAAGAAACAGGAAGCTCAGGCCAGGAACAGGAAGGAGGAGAAAATGTCCACCTGGGGGACAAGAGGTCAGTCCCAGTGATGCCATCCGGTTTGGAAGATAGTAAAGGGGGCAATGCCTGCTGGGCCTCATGGCCTAGAATAGATGGGTCTGGTCATGCCCATGCCAGTCCAGGTTCTGTTGGGCTTGGTGCCCTGAGACTGAGGGCCTCAGTCATCTGTCTGTTTTCTAGAGCGGTCTGCAGTCCTGGACAGTACACATGGTGAGACTGTGACCTCCCCAGTCAGGGTAAGTACACAGGGCACTAGGGGGTGACTCAGCTTTGGTCCTATGCTTGTGCTCATGCTCCATTTTCCCTCCAGCTGCACCCCGACTATATCCCCCAGGAGGAGCTGCACAGGCAGCTGCAGGAGATTGAGAATCAGCTCGACGCCCTGGAGCTCAGGGGTGTAGAGCTGGAGAAGCGGCTGCGGGCAGCCGAGGGAGGTGAGCAGCTTGGGATATGCCTCTACCAGTGAACAATGCTGCAAAACTGACCACGCACCCACTGGTGGCTGATGGCCACACTCTATACGCTTTCCATGCCCCTAAACGATTGTCCACACCTCTGCTGGCTTTCCACACTCCCAGTGGCTGACCACATCTCCGAGGGCTGACCACATGCTATAGCTGGCCATGCCCATGAGCTGGCCCTACCCCAACTGGCAGGCCATGTTCCTATAGGCTGGTTATACCTACACTGGATGGCCATGGCCACGCTGGTTGGCCACACTGGTTGGCCACCCCTTACTGGTTGCAGATTGACCATGCCCCTTACTGGTACAGGCTGGCTCCACCCATGCTAGTTGCGGACTGGCCCTCCTGAGTACCTCTGGCTAGCTTCCCCCGTCCCAGGTCTGCGCTTCTGCACCAGAGGGGGGGGGGTATCAGGCACGCTGTGGCCTCTCTGCCCCAACTGTGTTTCTTCACAGATGCTGCGGAGGACAGCCTCATGGTGGACTGGTTCCGACTTATTCACGAGAAGCAGCTGCTGCTGAGGCTTGAATCAGAACTCATGTACAAGTGAGACCCCTGAGCCTTGCAGCGCCCTGCCCGGGACCAGCCTACGGATGTGGTAGGAGCAGCCTGGTCTGGCTGGGCCTCAGACATGTGTGTCCTGCAGGTCTAAGGACCAACACCTGGAGGAGCGGCAACTGGACCTCCAGGACGAGCTGCGGAAGCTGATGGACAAGCCAGGTACGTGTCTGTGTCCGGGAAGCCTGGCCTGAGAGCCATAGACCCGCCTGTGTGCCAACTTCCCCATTTGCCCTGCCTTGATCTATGAGAGTCTAAAGGTGACTACGGTTGTGGTGAAGCCACGAGGCTTCTGGCTTTTGTTCCTATGCTGCTTCTGACTGTGTGACCTTGGACTAATGTCCTAGCTGTTCTTCTTGTTTGACAAAGTCAGGACCCCACAGTGTGCTCTCTGCTCTGCCCCCAACAGCTAGTGTGAAGTTCAAGGGGATGACACAGGAGGGGCACTTTGAGCAATGGGGACAGCCTTCACACCACATCCTGGCTGGAGGACCCCTGCCACAGCCTTGGATAACAAAGTCATAGAGACCAGAGGCCCCATACTCAGGCTCTGGATCAGGTTCCTCCATCCAGCCACAACACATAGGCAGTGTACCTATCCTGTCCCTGATCCTGTCCCTGAGCACAGTGGGGCCCCTACTGACAGCAGGCTGTCCCCACAGAGGGTCTGAAGTCCCTCCAGGACCGCCAGCGGGAACAGGAGCTGCTGAGTCAATATGTGAACACTGTGAATGACCGCAGTGACATCGTTGACTTCCTGGATGAGGACCGGCTCCGGTGAGGGACAGGGACCCAGGGAGGACAGACTGGGGTCAGAGCTGCTCCTGGCTGGCAGGCTACTCATACTCAGTGGGACCCAGGTTGCATGGCACAAGGACTCAGGTTGGGGGAGGCTAGTCCTCGCATGGGGCTCTTTCTCACTCAGGACCCTAGTCTTCCAGGACTAGCTCTGGCCAGGACAGCTAACGAAGGAAATAGACTGTCCTTCATGATGTCCAGTGTGGCAGCCATGAGTGGCTAACAGACCATGACCTTTGGCTTGTGAAGCTGAACCGTTGAGCCTAAAATGACTTTTGAAAAATGATTTATTTACTACTCTTATACATGTGCCCGTGTTCCTACAAGAATTTATGTGCACCGCATGTGTACAAGGTCAGAAGAGGGCATCAGATCCCCTGGAACTACAGTTACAGGTGGTTGTGAGCTGACATGTGGGTTCTGGGGCTGAACCTGGGTTCTCTGAAAGAGTAGTAAGCACTCTTAACTGTTGAGCCATCTCTCCACCCCCAGCCCCTCACTAGGGATTCTAGGCAGGGGCTCTACCACTGAGTCACACCCCAGCCCCTCACTGGGGGATTCTAGGCAGGGGCTCTACCACTGAGCCACACCCCAGCACCTCTCTGGGGACTCTAGTGTTGTGCTATAGCCCCAGCACTGATGTTACTTTATTTTGAGAAGTGGTCTTACTAAGTTGCCCAGGCTGGCCTTGAACTCACTCTTTGGACCAGGTAGACTTTGAATTCCATCCTCCTGCCTCAGACTTAGCTGGGATGTTATCCAAGAAGTAGTTGGGATGAAAGGCCTACACCACCAAGCCTGGCTTAACACTTTATTTTAACCAGATATGTGTAGCTGTGTGTTTCCTGGCGGCTGCAAAGCTTCTCCATGATCCTGGATGTGACAGGAACTGGAGGCAGCTAGTGACGTCAGATCTAGTCACAAGCAGAGGGACATGAATGTCAGCATGCTTGTGCTCGGCTCTCTGGTATCCAGTGAGGCCCAATGCCCAGGGTACACAGGGTCATCCCAAAGCTGAACTTAAGCCAGACTCCATGTAACCCCAACATGGGCTTAGCTAGTGTCAGAACAGGCCATCTGCTGTCCCCAGGTCACTGCTGAGTGGCTGGGCTGGGGAGGGCAGACACTGGGGAGGGCTGGGGATGGAGGGAGGAGTGGAGTGTCTCATGGTGTGTTAGGGGTGGAGATAGCCAGGATGGGTGGGGCTGACTCCGGCATTAGTGTGGAGAGAGAGAGAGAGACAGAGACAGAGAGAGACAGAGGGAGACAGAGGGAGAGAGAGAGAGACCGAGGCAGACAAAGAAAGAGACAGAGAGACAGACAGAGAGCGGGAGAGAGAGACAGAGACAGAGAGAAAGAGTGCACACATGTTCTCTGTAGCTCCCCAGGGCCCATGTCCCTCACAGTCACCCTGTCCCCATTCCAGGGAACAAGAAGAGGACCAAATGTTGGAGAACATGATCCAGAACCTGGGTAATGATGGGTGCCCAGCAGGGGGCAGGGAGGATGGCCTTTCTGGACTGGGTGGGGCAGAGCTTCCTGTGGGAGTGGCAGCTCTGTGGAGTGGTCAGGGAAGGGAACACAGGAACCTCAGTGAGAGCTTCATGGCTCTGTCCTCCCCTCAGGCCTTCAGAGGAAGAAGTCCAAGTTCCGCTTGTCCAAGATCTGGTCCTCAAAGAGCAAAGGCGGGCAGACCTGAGCTGCCCATAACTGGCACCAGGGCCCTGGCCCTTCTCAGGAAAAGACTGGTGCTGGGACCCCAGAAGGATGCTTGGGGGTGCCGGGGCCCATGCCTCCCACTCTGAGTCCCTGTATCCTCAATAAAGACATCGACCCTCCCACATCTGCCGTGTGTGTCCCTGTGCCAGGTCGGTGCCAGGTGCTTGGGTGGACACTCATCCTCTGTTCCTTTTCTTCTCTGTTGCTGTGGTGATGTATCTGGTCGAGGCAACTGAAGGGAGAAGAGCTTGTTTGAGCCCTCAGTCCCAGGTTACCATCTGTCACTGCAGTGAAGTCATGGAGGGCAGGCCTCGGACCAGCTGATCACATGACAGCCACAGTCACCATCAGAGAGAAATGAGTATGTGCACACTTAGTGATCAGCATTCTTTTTCTGAGACAGGGATTCTCCATGCAACCTCCCTGGTTGTCCTGGAACTCACTCTGTAGACCAGGCTGGACTCGAACTCACAGAGATCCGCCTGCCTCTGCCTCCTGAGTACTGGGATTAAAGGCGTGCACCACCACCACCCAGCTCAGTTGGCTTTTCTACTTTTAGATAATTCAGGTCCCAACCCCAGAGAGTGCTGCTGCCCTCTTTCAGGCTGGGCTTTTCTACTTCAATTGAGGCAATCAAGACAATCCCCCACAGATGTGCCTCCAGACCAACCTGATCTAGGTGGGCCTTCACTGAGACTCTAGACTATGCCCAGTTGACAGGTGAAGGTAACCGTCACCCCCTCTGGATATGTTCGTTACTCTCTGTCTGTGCAGATGGACAGGAGGACAGAATGGAACACTATAATAATTGTGCCCCCATGGCCTGGGATCTGTGCCCTGGACACAGGTGGCCCTGGGGCAGAAGATGCCTAGGGTTGATGATAGGGCCCCTGAGTAGCTGCGAGGGTGTGTCTTCTCAGAGCTGGGGTGTACTCTACAGGCTTGAGAAAGACCAGTGGGGTAAGAGAGGCTTGGGGGAGTCAGGCCACGGATGGGTATGGCTGGTTCAATAGCAATGTGGCTAAGTGTGGCAGTGTGCTACCTAGTTGTATGCCAACTTGGCACAAACTAAAGTCATCTGAGAGGAGGGAACCTCAATTGGGAAAATGCTTCCATAAGATGGGGCTGCAGGCAAGCCTGTGGAACATTGTATTAATTAGTGATTGATGTGGTTTGGCCCAGCCTATTGTGGGCAGTGCCATTCGTGGGCAGGGGATCCTGGGTTCTGTAGGAAAGCAGTCTGAGAAATCCGTGGAGAGCAGGCTGGTTAGCATCCTCCTCCATGGCCTCTGCATCAGCTCCTGCCTCCAGATTCCTGCCTTGCTTGAGTTCCTGTCCTGACTTCCTTTAGTGATGGACTCTGGATGTGGATGCATAAGTCAAATAAACCCTTTCCTCCCCAAGTCGCTCTGGTCATGGTGTTTCCTCACAGTGATGATAACCCTACCTAGGACAGAAATTGGTCCTGGGAGTCGGGTATTGCTGTGGCAGACCTGACCATGTGTTCTGGGGAGAACTATGGAAGGACTTGGAATACTGAGCTAGAAAAGTGATCGAGTGTTGAGATCTCAGTGAGCTGTTTTGTGGGAGCTTGGAAGATAAGAGTATTGACAGCCGTGCCGATGGTGGAGGCCTGGCTTGTGAAGTTTCAGATGGAAGTCTGTGAGTCCCTAAGGACTCTACCAGAGTTGTTTGTCATTCTGAGTTAAGAACCCGTGGTTCTGGTTAGCGGGGGGCTGAAGATTCAGAGTGATTAACAAGAGAGCGGAACCACCGAAGTAAAACTTTTGCTTTTCGGGGATAACGGATGCTGGTTGGCTGGGGCTGAAGAATCAGCTGGGATTAAGAAGAGGCCAGCAGCATTGAGGTGAAATCTGGGAAGTGTTTCCTGAGAGCACACAGAAGCTGAGTTCCGGAGGCCACCAAGGTTGTACCTCATGCTGGCGGCTAAACTCGGACGTGTGTAAGAGTCACCCAGCTGATGCTGGTTTTGAAGACATGAAAGGGGTCATGGAGAGCAGCTGAGGTCTGGCACCAGGAGAGGCCAGAAGAGGCCATTGGTGAAGGAGCCGCCGGAGTGGCAGTGGAGAGCCCAGGATTGAGGGGTGATGGAGAAGGTTGAGACTTGGCACAGCGAGAGCCTAATAGAGGCTGTTGGTGAAAGTGCCGCCTGGTTGCAGCAGGTGACCCAGCTTTCGGATGCCAGTACCAGGGGATGGCCACCAAGAGCAGCAGCAGAGGGTGGAGTGGAACCGGCCTGAGCCTAGCAGTCAAACTGTGCGTGCTGGGCAGGGTGGAGCTGGAGAAGTGACCCAAGCCTTTTGGAGGTGCCCAGAAGATCCTGAGTGGATCCCAGATATTGGGCATTGAGTTTTTACACTGTTGGTGTTTGGTTTTACTTTGATCTGATTGTGGCTGTTGCCCGGTTCTTCCCTTTTGAAATAAGAAATAGCTAATTTTATTTTGTAGGAGCCCACAGTTGAAAGGCATTCTATTTTAATAGAGACTTTGGACTTTAAGAAAAAACCCTGTTTTTTTTTTTTTTTTTAAAGAGACTGAATTTTTAAAGCGTTTGAATTTGTAAGTTGGAAGGACTTTTTTTTTTGTCTATAAAACGGTCTTTATTGTGATGGTTACTTAATGTGTGATCTTGGGGGTGAGTAAGAGAGAAAAGGCTGTGGCTTTACAGCAGTGTGTTTGTGGCTCAAGTTGGCCAGTTGTGCTAGGAGGTAGTTTTATGGCCCGAGCTTGACCCAAGCTTAAGTTATGAGGGGAAGAAACCTCAATCAAGGAAATGCCTCCATACCATGCATGGTGATGCACACCTTTAATCCCAGCACTCAAGAGGCGGAGGCAGGCACATCTCTGAATTTGAGGCCAGTCTGTTCTACTGAGCAAGTTCCAGAACAGCCAGGGCTGCACAGAAACCATGTCCTGAACCCCCCTCCCCCAATAAAGAAAGAAAGAAAGAAAGAAAGAAAGAAAGAAAGAAAGAAAGAAAGAAAGAAAATGCCCCCATAAGACTGGACTGTAAGCAAGCCTGTAGGGTATTTTCTTAGTGATTGATTGGGGGAGGGCAACCCATTGTGGGTGGTACCATCCCTGGGCAGGTGGTCCTGGCAGGCTGAGCAAGACATGGGGAGCAAGCCAGTAAGCAGCACTCTTCCATGGCCTCTACATCAGCCCCTGTCTCCAGCTTCCTGTCCCGAGTTCCTTCAGTGATGGGCTACAATATGGAAGTGTAAGTCAAATAAACCCTGTCCTCTCTGGAGTGCTTCGGTCATGGTGTTTCATCGCAGTAACAAAAACCCTAAGCAGCGTGTCCTTGTTCATTGAGCCTTGGGCTCCACCGTCAGCTTGGAGCTCCAGGAACTTTTGTGCATTGAGGGCACAAGGCTTGGCGGGGCCTGGGCAGACCTACCTGGCCCTTGAGTTAGCCACTCCCCACCTCTCCCACCCCACCCCCTCTTAAATCATCCAGGGACCCACTGCAGTTCAGCCTCTTGATCTCCAGGGGAGGCAGACTGTCACACAGTAGGATTGACTGGGGGTGCCAGGAGCAGCTCAACTTTACAGATGGGGTGATCACTGAGGTTCAGAGAGGCTCTGCAGTTCCTGGAAGTCACACAGCAGGTCAGTCTCATATTGGAGACTGGAACCCAGAGGTGGACGGCTCTCTCAGCTCCTGGGCTGTGTCCCATGGGATGGTTCTCTAGCAGGTTATGTATGTGGAAGAGGGGCCAGATCACTGGTCCCCCACCTCTTATCTGGCTGCTCTCCATAGACCTTAGATGTCTTGGGACTGCCAGCAGTGCTTGGTAACCTATAGGATGAGGCAGAATCTGACCCAGGCCCGTATGGCATCCCTGCTATTTCCCAGGGGCCCAGTGCCTGCTGCTCCACAGGGCACGATGGCAGAGGGGGCCAGGAAGTCACCCTTGGAGCACAGGAGTTGACTGTTAAGCCCCTTCAAGAGGCAGAGCATGAAGGGCCTCTGGAACATTGTGGTGGCCTGTGGGGACAGATGGGGCTGTCTTCACCCACCACTCCCGGCTTGGAATCAAATCAACTGCAGATTCCACTTGCCACAGGCCACCAGGATAGCTCACAAGGATGAGAGGGGTCCTATGTACACTCTTTTGGAGTCAGAGCCCTGAGGGCACCAAGGTATCATAGTCAGATGCTCTTTGTTGCTTATGTATACAGCTAGTGCTTAATATATGTGCCATTTCTGTTTCCAGGCTTAACCCAGAACAGTAATATTCCTGTGTCAGTATGGAGTTGGCTATGGGAGTTCTTAGGGGAGGGCATGTGTCCTCTATGGTCATGTTCACATTGGTCTTTAGCCCTGAGGATTAGAGGATGCTGAAAGATATCCTGGGCTTTGGGGAGCAGGTGGGACTAGGGCCTGGCTCTGGGCTCCCATGACTGAGGCAGGGAGAAGTGGGGGAGCTGAAGCTGAGAGTAGGGAGTAAGACACTGTACTGTCTGGGTTTGTGTGTCAACTTGACACAAGCTGGAGTCATCAGAGAGCGAGGAGCCTCAGCTGAGAAAATGCCTCCCTGAGACCCAGCTGTAAGGCATTTTCTTGATTAGTGATCAATGGGGGAGGGCCCAGCCCATGGTGGGTGGTGCCATCCCTGGGCTGGTGGTCCTAGGTTCTATAAGAAAACAAGCTGAGTGAGCCAGGTGGAGTAAGCCAGTAAACAGCAGCACCCCTCCATGGCCTCTGCATCAGCTCCTGCCTCCCAGATCCTGCCCTCTTTGAGTTCGCTGTCCTGTGATGAACAGCGATGTGGAAGTGTGAGCCAAGTAAACCCTTTCTTCCCCAGCTTGCTTTTTTTTTTTTTTTTTGGTGTGTTGGTGTTTTGATGCAGCAATAGAAACCCTAACGTGTTGTAGGGAGCGGGGCCCCTTGTTTGTCCCGGCCGCCCCGCTAGCTTACACCCAAAATACACCCAGAATAATCACACAGAAGCTGTATTAATTAAAACACTGCCTGGCCCATTATCTCTAGCCTCTTATTGGCTAACTCTCACATATGAGTTTAACCCATCTCCATTAATGTGTATCGTCACTTGACTGTGGCTTACCGGCATGAGTCTAACCAGTGTCCGTCTCAGGCAGGAGAACCATGGTGTCTGACACACTGCCCTTCTTCCCAGCATCCTGTTCTGTTTACTTGCCTGAGTTCTGCCCTATCAAAAGGCCAAGGCGGTTTCTTTATTCAACCAATGAAAGCAATACATAGAAGAACCTCCTACACCACTAACCAAGACACATACTATGTCTGGGCACATGGGCATGACGTTTTCTTACAGGGCTTCACCTCCCTGAAGTACCTCCCACTTCCTCTCCTACTGCCAGGCTCCTGTGCCTGGGGTCTTTGCACAATGCTCTCTGGCTCACAACTGGCTCCCTACTCCCAGGCCTCTGGGTAACTCTGCCCTTCTGTTCTCATGGAAGGTCTTGAACCAGATTCAGGTGTTGCTTTGTTTCCTGATGTCTAAGGTGGATGACCTTGAGGTCAGGGGGTGTTGAGGAGTATTATTTTAAGGGGTGTTGCTTTTGTTTATGCTGCATTTGTTTAACTCTGTGAAGCTGTGATTCTTTGCCTGTCTAAAACACCTGATGGTTCTAGTAAGTTGCTGAACGGCCAATAGCGAGGTAGCAGAAAGGATAGGCGGGGCTGGCAGGCAGAGAGAATAAATAGAAATGAGGACAAAAAAGCAGACGGAGCAGCAAGAGAAATGAGGAGCAGGAGAGAACAAGGAGAGGAGGAAGTCGGGGACCAGCTACCCAGCCAGCCACGGAGTAAGAAGGAAAGTAAGACGTACAGAAATAAGAAAGATAAAAGCCCAGAGACAAAAGATAGACAGGATAATTTAAGATAAGAAGAGCTGGATAGCAGCAAGTCAAGCTAAGGCTGGACATTTATAACGTAAGAATAAGCCTCTGTGTGTGATTTATTTGGGAGCTGGATGGTGGGTCTCCCAAAAGAGTAAAAAGAGCAAAAACATTCACAACAAGGGGGGTTCATTTCTCTTCCACTGAGGACCCCATGGGTCAGTATAGTGCCTCCTGCACAGTGGGGGGGGGTCCTCTGATATTTTCTGAATAAATGAATAAATGAAGAAGACCTGTGTCTTGGACCTTCAACTGCTTTTTGAGCCTCAGCGGGCATCAATGCAGCCAGTGTCCATTGGCACAGAGACAGACACTGGTTGAGCTCTGCCCTGCACCATCTTGCTGTGGGGCCCTGGAATTGCACTTTAGAGCCAAACTGCCAAGGATGAAGGGTAAGAGAAAGTGACTCAGAGTCCCTTGAGGACTCCCCGAAAGCATCTGAGCTGGGGACCATTTCTAGAGTCCAGGCCTAAAGGACTGGGCTTGCTTAACTGTGTCCCTAGTGACTCAGTGCTGTCTTCATAGTTTCTCAGCCACAGCCGGGTGTGGACACCCCAGCATGGGAAATACACAGGGCTCACTGGGGTGTGCTTAGGAGTTCCAAGCTCTGAGACGCTCAGTGTGAAGTGGGAGGTGGACATGAATTCCATGGTCACTCTCATCTTCCTGGAGGCTTCACCCTTCCAGGACTGGGGAGGCAAGGGATGGGACTCCAGCCATGATACTTGCCAACCACATCCTTCTGGGCTCTGCGTCTTGCAGTTGCTCCTCCCATAGTGCCTGCTTTGGCTCCTGCCTGTCCCACACATTTGGAGCCCAGCCCACCTGGCCTGCCTTGGGATGTCCCTTTCCAGTTACCCACACTGTATCTCACCAGAGATCTCCGAGCAGGGGCCTGTGGCATGTGCCAGGAGTCTGTTGCTGGTCTGCTGAGCTGGCCTTTCCTCGGGCTGGGCTGCACTGAGGAAGCACAGCCCCCCCCCCCCCCCGCTTCATTCCCAGACTGGAGTTCAGGGGTTCTGCGTTAACTAATCTCTCAGGTGATTGGAGCCCTGATGGAGATGGATAGCCCGAATGCGGCCCATTAAACTTCCAATAAAGAAAATCCCCTCACCTTAGTTTGAAGCCGCTGGCACTTTATAAAACACACTGGATGTAATCCAATTGAAGGTGCAGCCCGGAGGACACCTTTATCTTATCTCAAATTGAAATTACATCATATTCTCTTCTTAAATTAAAAAGCAAGAATCTTTATGTTCACTTTCACATGGTCGTGTAAAACTTAATCAATGGTTTTCAAACATTAGACACCCAATATGGACTATTTCTAGTCTTGTTATTGATGGGGAAGAAATTTCCAGAAAGGAGTGGTGGGTTTGTAGATGGAGATGTCAAGTGCTGGGCTTGTGCCAGGTAAGATGGATGTGTTCATGTGCCATGGCAAGTTAGGGGCTGGGGGACAGTGGGACTTTGGGATGGGTGCGTTGATGTTTTAAGATTTTCCTGTGAGTAGGGACTTGCGGTACAGGCTTTTCGTTCCAGCTACTATGGAGGCCGAGGAAACACCACCAAGAGTGTAAAGCAGTGGTTCTCATCCTATGGGTTGCGACCCCATTGGGGGGCAAATGATCCTTTCACAGGGGTCGCCTAAGTCCTAAGATGTTTACATTATGATTCATAACAGTAGCAAATTACAGTTATGAAGCAGCACCAAAGATTTTATGGTAGGGGTCACCACACCATGAGAAACTGCATTAAAGGGTCACAGAAATAGGAAGGTTGAGAACCACTGGTTTAAAGCCTACCTGGGCAAGTAAGTGAAATCTTGTCTCAGAATAAAACAAAGGGTTGGTAAGATGGCCTGGTGAGCAAAGGTGCTGCCAGAAGACCTGAGCTTGATTCCCAAAGTCACATGACTGAAGCAGCAACTCCTACAGGCTGGTTTCTTCTGACTTCCAGACATGTGCCATGGCTCATGGACACACACAAACTCTCACACTAACATTAAAAAAATGTAAAAAACAAGTTGGGAGTATACGTAGTTCAGTGGTAGAGCACCCGTCTAGAATCCCCCAGTGAGGGGCTGGGGTGTGGCTCAGTGGTGGAGCCCCTGCCTAGAATCCCCCAGTGAGGGGATGGGGTGTGGTTCAGTGGTAGAGAACCTGTCTATCATGGGTGATGCCATGCATTCCAAATATAGCATCATAAAGTAAAACTTGATTTAACTTCTAGTTTCCCCAAGCCCAGTCCTGGCAGCTGAGGACACTTGGTTGTCTTTTGACATGTGACAGATGACAAGGGTCATGCAGGTTAACCACTGCTGATGGGGAAACAGAAATCTCAATGCTCAGCAGCATGCTACAATGGCCACTGGCCACAGGTGGCTGTTGAGACCTGAATCGTGGCCAGAGGAATAAAGGTGTGCAGGAGCTTTAAATATGAGGAACTGCCTCCTTTTCTCGATGTTGGGGATTGCACCCAAAGCCTCTGATACACTGGGCAGCTGTTCTAACACTAGCCCCTCACTGGGGGATTCTATGCAGGGGCTCTACCACTGAGTCACACCCCAGCCCCTCACTGGGGGACTCTAGGCAGGTGCTCTACCACTGAGCTACACCCCAGCCCCTCACTGGGGGACTCTAGGCAGGTGCTCTACCACTGAGCCACACCCAACCGTATTTGTGGGATTTTTGAAAGCATGCAGCATCTGTGCATAGTGGTTCACACCTTCAATTCCAGCACTAGGAAGCAAAGGCAGGTAGAGTACTATTTGTTCAAGAACAGCTTGGTCTATAAATTGAATTTCAGGACAGCAAAGACTACACAATGAGACCTTCTGTCTGTCTGTCTGTCTGTCTGTCTGTCTCTCTCTCTCTCTCCTTTCCTTCTTTTTTTTTTTTTTTTTTTTTTGAGACAGGGTTTCCCTGTATAACAGCCCTAGCTGTCCCGAAACTAGCCTTGTAGACCAGGCTGGCCTTGAATTCAGAGAGATTCATCTGCCTGCCTCTGCTTCTCAATTGCTGGGATTAAAGGCGTGTGCCATCACTATCATGCGTGGCTTTGTTTTTAAGATAGGGCTTCACTACGGAACACAGGCTGGCTCCAAAGCCATGATTCTCCTGCCTCAGTCTCCCTGGTGCTAAGATAATAAATCTGTGCCATGCTCAACTGCAAAGGGTTTATCTATAACTGCTGGCTAGTACAAATTCAATTGGGAACAAGAAGAGACCCCTAAGGTCCAGTCATCAAGGATTGAACTGCGTGCAGTCTGGGGACTCCGGGGCACTATGAGGGAATCTTGGGGGCTCCTGAGAAGGAGTAGGATGTCAAGTGCACTGGTGAGCGAGGCCCCCCGCTGCTGCAAAGATCCTGGGACACACAGTGGCCAGCTTGTCAATACTGATGGGGTAGGGGTCATAGGAGCAGCTAAAGGAGCGCCCCAGCTCAGTCTAGATAGTGTCTGAGTTACCATGTCAACTCACACCAGTCCTGGCTGCATTGTGGAGGGAACAGGACCCTCAGCAGGAAAGGAAACCTGATGGCGTCAATCAAATGACCCCAATACCCGCCTACATAGCCTGCTCTCTTCTCATTGGTCAGAGTTTAGTCACATGGCTCTGCCTTACTCTACTTGGTGAGGGTGATCCCCTCATGGCCCTTACTGCAGGGCCGGATAGCTTGGTTCTAGAAGAAGACAGAGTATAGATATGGGGGGATAGACATGTGCCCCATGGCTGAAAAAAATGAAAGTATTCTTTGGGTGTTTAAAATAGCAAAAACCCATTTTTCAAAATGGAGAGTTTTAGAAGCCCGAAGTCTGAGATGTAGGAGTCAAGGCGCGGTGCTCTGGGAAGGCTGGGAGAGATTTTACTTCACTCAGTGTGGGGTGGCTGTCAGAATTCTTGGCTGTGGACTTACCTCCCTAGTTTTCTTTCCATTTCTCCTTCGGGGCATCCTTCCCTGCACTTGTGTGCCCAAGTTGCCCTCTCGTGTGAATGCCAGCCACAGGCCTGGGGTCTGTGACACCTAGGACAGCCTCTGCCAGCCAGCCTTGCTGTTAGGAGTGGAATGGGAAGTGTCCCCCTGAGGCTCCTGGTTTAGCACCTGGTGTCCAGCAGGCGGCACTATTTCGAAGGCCCTGGAGCTTTTAGGAGTTGGAGCCTCACTACAGAAAATATATAGTGCATCCCAGCACTCGGGAGGCAGAGGCAGGAGGATCTCTGTGAGTTCGAGACAAGCCTTGTCTACAAGAGCTAGTTCCAGGACAGGCTCCAAAGCCACAGAGAAACCCTGTCTCGAAAAACAAACAAACAAAATAGATCACTGGGGGCTGGTTTTGGAAATTATACCCACCTCTTCTTCCTGCTCCAATATTCCTTCCACTGTGGTAGATAGGAACCTCTGAAACCATGAGCCCAAATGCATCCTTCCCCTTCTGTATGGTGTTTTGGTCACAGGGACACAGCAGCATAAAGTTACATTTGCAGAAGACTATTTCCAAGGAAGAGCTTTGGGGCACTCCCTGTCCCTCGGATGGGATTGCAGCAACCCCCCGCCTAAACCTACATTGGTTTTCACCAAGGCTGGGGAAACTGTAGGGAATATTCCCTCACTGGTCTGCATTAGCTGCCTCCTGTGGCTTTGGAAAAGGCAGAGGGAGCAGGAGAGGGAAGAGAAGGGAAACGAGAGCTGGTCCATGGCAGCCACTCTGAGCACTAGAGGAATTACGATCTAGCAGATGAGTACACTGTTTGAACCAACACCTGTGCTGGCAAAGGCTCGGTGAGTTGGTGCAAACACTGATGCCAATGGAGGTTGGCACTCAGAGGCTTAAAAGGAAGGAGCCTGGAGGATCTAGTTCTTTCTGAAAACCTCCTGTTACCTTAGCTGGAGACCACCCGGGATGTGGAATGCTTTGGTGGGATGTGGGACTCAAGGAGCCTCAGCAGCCAGATTGGTACGCTGAGGACTAAGAGAGCCGCTAAGCAGAGACTGGCGGGGCAGAAACAGGGACCGCTCTTAGTGGATACCCTCCTCGTGTCCCTGCGCCATGGATGAGATAATCTGGGGCTTTCTGCCCAACGGACTTCTGGCTTGGAGAGGAAATGAACCCAGAACTCTTTGAGGTACCTGACAGGAGATTTCTAATGGCCTGCCTAGGCTTCAGCTGGATCCAACCACCTTGTGCCATCCTTGGTCGTCAGACTGAGATCCCCAGAGATGGAGCCCTGACTCTGGCCGCAAAATCCCATGGCCCCTTGGGGCTTTTTCTGGGTTCCCCACTGCACTGTCCAGGAGTCGTTCAGGTCCACACTACCATGAATCAGGGAGGCTGCAGTTTGGGGGGCACGTTGGCCATCCTCATCCTCATCCTCATGCTTTCTGGGACAGAGTGGCTAGCCTCAACCTCTCCTCTCCTCTCCCATCCCCTCCCCTCCCCTCTCCTCCCCTCCTCTCCTCTCCTCCCCTCCCTTCCCCTCCCTTCCCCTGTCCTCCTCTTCCTCCTCCTCCTCCTCCTTCTTCCTCTCTCTCTCTCATTCTGGCTTCTGGAAGGATTAGGAGGGCTCAGGAAGTTCTACCTCTTATCTGACCAGTACAAGAGACTGAGGTGTCGCTGCTAGGGGTCACTCCATCCCTTTTAGACTTGAATGCTGGCCTGTGGTGAAGCAGAGGTGGGGGATAAGGGGTGGGGGTGTTTCCTACCTCTCAACTTTCTCTAATAACCTTTATGTACCCCCCCCCAGTGGGTGAGCTATCAGACAGGGAACCTGTACTGTGAAGGGAAGGGGGCAGTACCAGCTTTGCCCTGAGGCCTCCCCGGACTTGGCAAGGCTCCAGGTAACAGCCAGGTAGCTGGCTGTGCGCTCCCTCCCCTGGAAGTGTGTGTGTGTGGGGTCCCAGGGGAGGCCCTCCGCATCACATGACCCCATCAGCTGATGGAACAGGATGACTCAGCCGGCAGCTGTCGGCCCCCTAGAAATAATGACAGAAACAATTAGCAACTCAAGCAGTAGCCTTTCCTTAATTATCTCCTCCGAGTTTAATTAACTAGCTAAATTATCAGCAGTAATGTAGGCATTAATTATGTCAAATTACAGCGTAAAACTCACAAAGTGTGGAAAACGTCAACTCAGCTAGCCTCACCTGCCAAGCGCAGTGGTGGGTGCCCTGTACCTGTGTGCTGCAACTGGGGGCTGCCGAGCAGGGGCCCTGCCAGTGTCCTGGGGGCCTGGGCGAGGGGTTCAAGCCCTGGGAACAGGGCAGCCAGGTCCTTGAGAGCTCATGGGGCTGAGACAAAGTCTTGGCTCGGGCAAGAGGGAGGGAGAGTACCCTGCTCCTTGGCCAGATGGCCAGGATATTGAATTATTAAATTATGAATATTAACACAAACCAGACACAAAAGAGGTAATAATTTTGGTGCCTTAAAGAAATAATTAACGTAATTTTGATAAATTACATGATAAAGGGATCTCAGAATGGAAGGAGATTTATCTTAATTAATATCTTGGACTGGTTTTGGAAGGTAAATGGCTCCTGTGGGGACAGGGCAGGTGAGGCCAGGTGGCGATCTGGCCCAGCCTGGGACACGTTTCCTGCTGTCTCAGAGTTGCTGGAGGGAAGAGACGGGACCTCAGTTGGGCAAGATTCATGGGAACATCTCAGCTCTGTGCCTTAGTTTCCCTTTTTTGAATCTGGCCAGCTTTTCCAATGCCTTTAGCTCTGACTCTCTTAGCTATTTAAGATCATAAGATTATAGTATATTCTGGCTTCTAGCAGACTCAGTAAGTTCTACCTCTCGTCTAACCACTACAAACAGTCCAAGCATTCCTGTCAGGGGCGGTCTGGCTTTGGTCAGCTTCTCCCTGTGAATGTTCCGGTTGTGCCCTGGATTATCTGGTTGTGGCAGCAGGGTTGCCGGTAAATAATTTATTACTTCATCCCTGAAGGACCTAGGCTAGGACTTCTCCCTTCCAGGCCTCAGTTTCCCTCAAGTGCAGTGAGCTTGGGTTGCTCAACTTTAAAGACTGCTGGCTGCCCCTTCCCCCACCTCTCCATAGGTGCCAGCCAGTCCTCTGGGGACATTCTCAATCATAGGCACCTCCAAAATTGGTGGGCCAGACTCCTGCAGTGGGGTTCCCTGAGTTTCCCAGTCCTGGTTAAAGTCCCCTGTCTTGGTGTTCTACTGCTGTGAAGAGACACCATGACCACGGCGACTCTTATAAAGGAAAGCATTTCATTGGGGCTGGCTTACAGTTCAGAGGTCTAGTCCATTATTGTCATGGTGGGAACTAAGGTGGCAACGCGGGCAGATATAGAGCTGGAGAGGTAGCTGAGAGTTTTACATCCAGATCTACAGGCAGCAGGAAGAGAGTGACACCGGGCCTGGCTTGAGCATCAGAAACCTCAAAACCCACCCCCAGTGACATACTTCCTCCAAGAATGCCACACCTCCTAATAGTGCGACTCCCTGGTGACAAAACATTCAAACATATGAGTCTATGGGGGCCATTCCTATTTCAAACCACCACACCCTCTATTCTAGAAGCCTGGCTTCCTGTGACCTGGGACCATGAGTGTCTAACTGGGGAACTTGCTACCTGGAGGCCCAAAGGCTCTCCTCTCCTTCCCTTGACCCAGCAGCACCGGTTCCTATCGGCCAGCAGCCTCCTGCCCCTGGGCCTTTGCTGGTTGTGTTGCTTGGAGCTGTCATTCAGTTCCCCTGCCACACTGGCTGTCAGTTTCCCAGTGGCCCTGTCTGGCTCCACCCTGGAGTCCTGTCCCTTCTCCTCTTGTTTGCCTCCCCTCGGTTCTCCTTGACATCTGGCTATTTGTAGTCACCAGCCTTCCCCAGAACATGAGTCCCAGGAACACAGAGGGGCCATCCCCTCTCCCTGCTACTGTGTTTTGGTGCCTGGTACTCAGTAGGTCTCAGCCAACTCATGGATTAACATGGTAGATGTTTTCCTTGGTCCTAGACTGGTGGATATGCCACAGCACCTGGTCCCTGGGCTCAGCAAGCCATGTCTCAGCAGCCACACATGTGTATGTCCTGCCGTCATGCACTCTGTGGCAAAGGGCCTGTTACTTACGTGTATTCCAGTGCATTTTCTGTGGCAGACACAGGACACCCATGGGGCATGTCACACATTTGCCACACCACATATACCTGTGTGTCACAAGCTACATGTTCTTGTGTGTGTGCTTTATGAGCAAAAACATATTAATGTGTGTGTGTGTGTGTGCTCTTTCAAGAGATGCTGAGAGCTAGCTATGTTGTTCCTGAGGCTCTGGGCAAGTCCCATTCTTCTTGCTGGGCCATAATATCCCTGCCTCAGGGTCTCTGTCCTGGACAAGCAGGAGTGGCAATGTCCCTGGTCCCCACCACAAACCTGGGCTTGGGATAATATGTCAGCACCATGAGAGGAGGAAGCTGACGCTTGGGCTATGTGGGGCCTCTAGGGTCACACGGAGCAGGAGGAGGAGGGATGAAGGCTTCTGTGGCTAGCATGTGGCCTGTTGGAGTTGACAGGACAGCTTTGCACGGCAAATACAGGAAGATGCCCAGAGAACCAAGGCTACTTGACAAGATCCAGGCCAGTGAGAGCCCCCGTCTCGAAACACAAGGTGGACAGCTCCCGAGGAATGACACCTAGGACTGGTCTCGGGACCACTCACTCATGCATACATGCAGTTCTCTGGGTTTAAAAGTTTCAACCTGCTCAGAAGCAAGCAGGCCAGGGTCACAGGGCCCCATGTTTCTCTTCAGTCTGGTACCTTTCAACCTCCATTCTTCATGTTCATAATCCATCCTGCTCTGACATCATGAGAAGCCTGGCCAATCTGTAAAGCCACTTCCTATGGCTCCACCCCCTGTGACATCACCAGAAACAGGCCAATCCTGGGGCCTGGTATCTATAGCTCCACCCTCTGTGCTATTCCCACCCCCCAGAGCCTGGCCATGAAGTCATCAGGCCCCCTGCTGGAACGTCTAAGGAGGCCCCTGTTTGATTAAAAGAAAAAAAAAGTTCTCCACAGCCTGAATGTAATGTTGCACCATCCACAGAGTCTCTGGCTCCTCAGAGTGGGGAAGACTGAAGAGAATTGGGTGAGACACGTGGCTCCCTAAGGTGCTGGAGGACAGTGGTGGAGAGCTGCCAGGGGGCAGCAAGAGATGGAGGGCGTGCCTCTGGATGGACTTTGGGAGAAGGAGGGCCCCAACACCCTTCTTTGTGAGGTCCGTGCTTGGAGGCCTGAAGTTAAAGGTCCATAAAGCTGCAGACCGTTGTCCTGGTCCAAGAGGTGCCTTTTTGGACCTCTGGGACCCTCCAAAAGCCCAACAATAGTCTCTTCCTACCTTCTGCCTTAATCTTTCCACCTACGTGATGGGGCTCAGTAAGAGCGGAACCCTTTTTCACTAGCAAACAAGGATCATGAGTGCAGCCACACAACACCCTTCAATGATTCTATGTCATTATCTTCTCACCCAGATGTCGATCATCAATCCATGAACTCATCCCTCCATCCATGTACCCATCCATCCATGTACCCATCCATCCATGTACCCATCCATCCATGTACCCATCCATCCATCTATCCACCCATTCACCTACCCATCCATGAATCCATCCCTCCATCCATGTACCCATCCATCCATGTACCCATCCATCCCATCCGTGAACCCATCCATCCATCCACCCATTCACTTACCCATCCATGCATCCATTCACCCATTCACCCACTCACCATCCATCCATCCATCCACCCACCTGCCCATTTACTTACCCATCTATCCACCTATCCTTCCTTCCTTCCTTCCTTCCTTCCTTCCTTCCTTCCTTCCTTCTATCCATCCACACACCCATTCACCCATCCATCTGTCCGCCCATCCATCCATCCATCCACTCATCCATCTTGTCTACATCTATCATGTATTACCTATCCATCCACCTATCCAACCACCATCCATTCATCCATCATCCATCCATTATCCATTCATCCACTCACTTGCTCATCTTCCCACGATCCATCCACTCACCCACCCACTACCTACACATCTACCAACCAGTCGATCCATCAGTATTCATCCCTCCACTAATATCATTCACGGGTTCTCCATCCTCCATGCCTCCTCTCTCCCCCACCTCCCTATACCCTCATCAGCAGCTGTGTATGGGTCAACTGGCATCTGAACACACAAGTGCAGGTGTGTGACTGAGCTCAACCAGGAAACACACTTTCAGCTAGCAGGTAAGGTGGCAAGTGTGAGCCCACACATCCCCTGTGTGTGTATGGACAGCACCAGGCAAATGCTCACAGCCTGAAGGGACATCATGCGCAGTGGGAACAGAGCTGACCACACTCATCCGGAGCTGGAGAGGAGCGGGCCCCATCCCCTGATCCTGCTGTGACCTTCCGTGGTGCTGGGGTGTGACTGGTGTTGATGAGCTGTGGCCCATCTGCCGCAATGTGTGCAGCTTGCTGAGATCTTTGGGGTGCACAGGGCTCTCCCAGATTCATTTCAGCCTCAGCTGTTGGCTAACAAGTGCACCGAGGAGTCCAGCCAAACTGCTCCCCTCAGGGGTAGCACAGTCAAGTGTTAAGCTTCTGTGGGGTGTGTGCTCCACCCCTCAGAGTATGACCAGGCCCTGGACTTGAGGATGAGGTGTGGCTGAGCCATGTCTAAAATCCCTGCCTCTGTTTTCCTGTCTTTAAAATGGGTCTGTGAAGGCTGCTTATGAGGATGGAGTGGTACACCAGGATGAACACCGTGCCCGCACTGTGGGCCTCTGAGGCTTCGCTGGGAACAGGCCCAGAGGTTACCCCTTCCACTGCCCTGCCCCCAGGCCTAGATTTTTCCAATAAAAACCAAGGCTCAGAGAGGTTAAGCCACTTGCCAAAGCTCACAGAGTCTGTTGGTGGCACTGCCTGGGTGTGAAGGGAGCCGTGTGTAACAGGGTCCTGAGATGATACGGTGCACAATGAACGGGAGAGTCATGACAGCAGAGACCGGGGTGGAGCAGAGGTGTGGGGGGATGCCTTCCAAGGTCATGCTGCTCAGACACAGCGTCAAGCCAGGTCCCCACACGACCCCCCCCCCACCAGGTGCAACCAGAGTTCAGTCTTGCCACAGTTCTTGGCATTGCTCTCAACACCAGCAGGCTCTGCCTGGATCCAGCTGGGTTGGCACCCGGACCAGCACCATCTGTCCCTTACCTCCATCTGAGAAGCCCCCCTCCCGTGAGGCCAGTGGGGTGTAGGAGGGCCGTGGGCAGCAGTAGATGGAAACACTAGACTTCCTGCCAGTGACAGCCATAGACTCGGGGGGACCCCAGGAGGGACAGGGCCACCTCAAGCTCAGCCCTGCCCCAGCTTGGTACTATAGAGACTTCTGCTAACACATCCAAGGTGTGGGGAGGATTTGAGAAAACAGACATTGTGGCCTCTGTCCCATACATGGTGCAGGCAGGGAAACTGTGGCACGCATGTCTCGAACTATTGGAATGCTACTCGGCGAGGCTGAAACCATAACGTCACGGACCATCAACTGCATTTGCTCCTTTAGCCTCCTAATGCTGAGGTTCTTACCACCCTCTCCTAAGTGCCCAGACTTGGAAGGTTCTTTGTACAGCTCAGGATCTTGGGTGTTGAGACCTGTTTGTACTACTTCCTGGATACTGATACAGGGTATGAGGCTGGCATGGGTATAGCACTACAAATAATTTTCCTTAACTGGTGGGCGGCTGGTAAGATTCTGCAGCTGGGTAAACGGTGAACCCGTTTGGTTGCTTTCAACTGAGGTCATCTTAAGCTACCTTTTTCTCGCCTCAGTTTCTTCGTCAGCAAAATGGAGTCAAGGAATGAATGGCTCAGTGACACGCTTAGCCTTAGGGTGGTCCCATGATGGGCCCCTAAATCCAGTCAGCACAGCACCGCCGAGAGTGGCCGGCAGGTGGCGCTGCGGCGTTTCTAAGAGCGCTGGCCTCTGCGGGGTGGTGGCCCTGCCGACGACGTCCCAGAGGCTGTGTAAGAGGCAAGCTTCCCTAAGCCACCAGCCCGCAGATGCCTGCACGACGGTCCAGGGGCACCTGACTGAGCCACCCTGAGGACGTCCTGCAGGCTGTTGTGGCCCAGGCCTGGCATGTCTCCTCTGGGGCCGAGCTGGTGCCCTGGGCTCCAGGAGGCCTTAGGAGAGAGGCCTGGCAGGAGGGCACTGGCTGGCTTGTCTACAGATGAGGCCCATAGGGCAGTAACATCGCTGGCTCAAGCGGTGACTTCAGGAAGTACCCGATGCCATTATGTCCAGTAACTAAGTCGGAGGGGTGGGCGCTTGCCTATGTATGTGTATACTGGACAGTTGCTGGCCTCAGACAGAAGGACTCTGGATCTTGGTCCTTCTTCGTCCCTCTGGGGATACTCAGACAGAAGGACTCTGGATCTTGGTCCTTCTTCGTCCCTCTGGGGATAAGTGATTTCTTAAGGGTGAAGGGTGGGGCCTGGAGGGCCAGGGAAGAGCCCAGAACTGCACTGTTGCACCTAGGGAGGCGAGCATCCCTCGGCCTCATTGTTTCTACCTGTCCACTAGGGTGGCAGATTACCTTGGCTTTCCCCCGAGGACAAACGGCAGGCTCTGTCGCTGTGTTATTTCCTGACTGGACTGAGCCTAGCCATGTCCTCCTTAGTCACAGGCAGGCTCCACACAACCCCACCAAAGGGAGGACCCTCCCACAACAGAGGACAGCCCCGCCTACCGCAAGGATAGCCCGCCCACTGAGCAGGATAGCCCGGCCCAGTACTCTGAGAAAGCCTGGATGTGTAAGGCCCACAAGCACTGGCCCAGACTTGCAGAAAGTGCCCCCAGAGCATACCCCAAGTGCACGGAGGGGACGCGGGCCGAGAAAAGAGCCGCGTGTGCGCACAGCAGCCGGGTGTGTGCAGGGGACTGTTGGAGCGCCCGGCTCCGCAGCGAAGCTCCTTAATTAGATTCTGGGAACCAGACACACAAACAAAAGATATTAATATCAAGCGGCGCCGCATCAATCGCAGTTTACACAGATCAGAGAGTGGTTTGGGCGCAAAGAGGTTGTAGCGTGACAGGGTTGTTACTTTACAAGTTGGGGGTGGAGAACGCGTGGCAGGCCTGAGACTGCAGCTACTCCGAGAAGGTTTCCATGGCTGGAGATGAGACTGAGGAGGAGGAGGATCGTGCAAGACTATGACAGGGCCTGGCTGCCACAGAGGCCTGTGCAGCTCAGGAAAGGGTTATACATCTAATCAATTCACAGTAACTGCGGTAAAGTCCTAACCCTAATAACCAGTGAATGTGATCTTATTTTCAATGTATTTTATTTTATTTTATTTATTTTTGAGATAGGACCGCATGCACCCCAGGCTGGCCTCAAACTGACTATGAAGTCAAGGATGACCTTGAACTCCTGATCTTCCTGCCTTCCCCTCTTGAATGCTGGGGTTGCAGTGTGCGTCACCATGCCCGGTTTATACCACGCTGAGCATGGAGCCCAGGGCTCCAGGTATGTGAGGCAAGAGCTCTATTATCTGAGACTTGATCTGTGTAGTCCAGGCTGGCATGGAGCTCCTGATCCCTATGCTTCCCAAGTGCTGGGACGACAGGCCCGTGGCACCATATCTGGCTTCAATGTTTAGAAAGAAAGCAATATAGCTACATAGTACACACAAAGAACTTTAAGACAGTATAAAAGAGATTAATTCAGGATGTGATGGCACACATCTTTAATCCCAGCACTCCTAACAGAGGTAGAGGCAGGAGGATCTCTGTGAGTACAAAACTGGCTTGGTTTACATAGAAAGTTCCAGGCCAGCCAAGGCTCCATAGTGAGACCCTGTCTCAAAAATGAGGGCAGGGGTTAAACTGAAACATATATTTCCTTCTCGTCAGTCTGGGGGGCTGTGGGTGCTAAGCGGGGAGGGGCATGTGGTGGCACAAGGCCTGGGGGTCCCCCCTCAAGAGTCTCCCCACAGTGACTGCAGAGCGCCTGGCTCTGCACAAGCCTGCAGCAGAAGGACTCTTGCTATGCCCCGCCTCAGGGGACTCCCCATAGGTCCACTACAAGCTACCACCCCAGACTGGAAGTCTTTAGGCATTTGCTGTCCTCTAGTGTTGGCAGGCTTCAAACACGAACTTGAGGGCATGGGTGGGGAAAGTGCCCCCCCCCCCGGCGTGCGCCCAACAAAGTTGCCAGGACATTCCTCCAAGTCCAGACAGGGAAACTGAGGCCAGGAGAGGCTCTGGAGCTTGTCCAAGTTCCCATAGAAAGTGACACTTTCTGATGCCATGTAAGGTGTGCGCTGCTCACGTATAACCCCGATGTCTCAACCTTCACCCCCACAACCAGTCTCTTGACTCCTTCTCTTGTCCTCTGATTCTTGCAGCCTCTGACTCAGGCCCTGCCATAGGCGGGCTGCCTCCTCTTCCTGTCCCATTTCCCGTGTGATCTCAGACATGCGGTCTCCCTTTTGGATCCTAGGTTTCTACTCGGCTCATGTTGGGGTGAGGGTGGGTGTCAGTCTTGGTACCGTCTGAGAGGCCTGGGTGCCCACAGGGCCAGTTGCTGGTACTTGCTGAGTTCTATTCACATCAGCTGTTTCATGTCTGACACTAAAAGATGGCCTGGCTAGATCCTGGAGCCAAGGGCTCCCTTGGAGTGTCTTTGATGTGCGAAGGAACCCACACAGTGTCTTGCCCATGGTCCCTAGCGGGCACGGGGCAGTTTGTAATCCTTAAGGCTGAGAGACACTATGAGGTTATCTGAGGGAGGGGCTATAACAGATGAGAAAACTGAGCTCAGAGAGGTTATGCCGCCCACTGGAATGTCACACAGCATGACAGTGACATTGTTCTCAAAGCTTCTTGATCTCTTCCTTGGGTGGAGTGAACCGGGCCACCCCACGCCTCTGTCTTCCTCTCAGTGCCAGGGTGTTCTCAGAAGCGCTGACAGAGTTGTTAGGTGAGGTTGGCCCCCATGTTGGGGAGGAGAAGATATGCCTGTTTAAAGGAAACTGCCTCCGATGTATTCAATTACATGTAATTTATATAATAGCCGCCGGAGTTTCCAGCCAAAATAGTAATAATAATAATAATCGTATGATTTTCCTTCCAAAGCCCCAGAGACAAATTAAAGTACTGCAAAGTGAGTTTGTAATTGACGTGGGCCGTGAGAGTCTGGGGATATCCAGGTGTGTGCCCGACTGGGCAACGGCTCCCTGTAGTGTGGCTGGCCCTCCATTTTCTAGGTCTTGTGACCCTGCCCATGGCCTTCACTCAGCCTGCCCATAAATGATGGACCTGGGCTCTTCCCATGAGCCAAGGACCCGGGTGTCAGGGCTGGAGACAAGAAGTGACAGACAGAGGCTGCGAGCCCACTCCCAGCTTCAGCATCCAGGGCATGTCCCCAGGGCCCAGCTCCCTGGAGCCCTTTCCTGAGCAAAACACTCTTTCCATTCTTAGAGACTAAAACTGTGTGCCCGATCCAGGGCACCCCAGCCTGGCATTCAAAGAGCATGAGAAAGGCCCGTACTAGGCTGGACAGACGGAGTCATGCTAGCCTGGAGTCTGAGCCTCATTCTTTGCCTCTGTGAAATGGAGCCATTCAGACCCAGAGACAAGCTGGCCTTGCTAACCCATGGTTGATGCTGTGTGAGGCTCTGTCCAAGTGATCTGAATGGCCTTAAGTGGCATCAGGACCGATGGCTTTCCCATTTGGCAGGTGTGACTCTGGAGGTCCCATGGAGTTCACAGCTAGCTAGCCCTTGCATGTATGGTAGGGTAGAGTGGGCCCTGAGTCTCAAGCCCTTCCACGCGGGATCCTGGTACCTCACCGCACCCTCCAGTGTTCACGAGAGTAAAGGGTGCTTGGCCTGAATTGCAGTGGGGAGACTCAGAGCATTACAGCCTGTGACAGTCTCTTGGTCATCCCTGGGCCTCCCACCTTGTGATGCCCCTGTCCCTCATCTCCACCTACCTAAGCTGGGCATGGCAAGGCTACTCCCCACAGTCTCTCATTGGATTCTCCTGCATTGCTTGAGTCTCACAGGTTCCCCATCATTGGTACAGTGTCATAGGGCTCTCCCAGCATGCAGGATCCCTGCCTTGCATAGCTGGTCACTTTGAGGCCCCAGAGTGGGAGCAGATCGCCCACCAGAAGCAGCTTTGGCTGGTGGGATCTTGGTGGCGGGTGTGTGTGGGGGGGGTTGTGTTGCTTCTAGCTTGGAATTAGAAACACTGTGTTCACGGATTCTTAAGTTCAAGAAGGTGTGGGAACCCTCAAGTGAACAGAAATTGCAGAAGGAAAGACAAGGAAAGGTGCAGGGGAGAGTGGGGAGGCCTCCAAGGACAGAGATTGATGCTGGACAGCCTGTGCCTCCCTAGTCCAGGCTCCATCTCAGAAGCTGGGGCACTGGGGGTTGTGCTGGAGGGGAGGGTCAAGCCAGCCCCCTCTTCCCTTTTCTCCAGCTTACACCCGAAAGGGACAGACTCATCTTTGACTTAGGAGGACTAGACAGATGCAGGGTCCTGAGGGTGCTCCATCCTTGGAACTTCCTGGTTCTCACTGCCTACTGAACTCATGTCCCCAGGGGTAGCTGCTGAGACTTCCTGCCACCCTTAGTCCTGATGGTGGGGTACCTTTGGCTGGCTCCTAACAGACTGGGTTCCCAACTCCAGATGAACCTAGGAAATGGAAGCACCTGGGGAGGATTGCTGGCGACTGGGCTGCCTGGTCACTTATGGTCTGTCCCCATATCCTTTGTGGACACTGGTTCTCTTCATTGCTGCGGGATACCTGTCCCTACCCCACCCCCAGCTTCTTGGGGGTCCTGTGACTGATGTTTGTGCCCTTCTTCCTCCCCTCCCTCCTCCTTCCTACCCCTCCTTCCCCCCTCCCCTCCTCTTCCTCGTCCCCTCCTCCTCTTCTCCCTCCAACTCTCTCCTATGCCCCTACCTCCCCCACTCCCCATTCCTCATCTCTCTTCTCTCCCTTCACCTCCTTCCTCCCCCCTCCCCTCCCCCTCTGTCTCAGGCTCTGCAATTACAGCTAATCAGATACCTGAGCCGCTCACGAAGCTATTAGCAGCTCTCCCTGTCCAGTGGGAAATCAACCGGGCCGGACAATTAGCTTTTTAGTTCCAAGTCGGATTCTGATGCGTAAACAACTCAAGCGCTCCCCGCCCCCACCTCTCGGCAGTACTTTCCCTCCTCCTCCTCCTCCTTCTCTGGCTCCTCCACCTGGACAACCCCACCCAGATGCCAGCCAGCAACTCCCACATCCTCCTTTCATCCTGCCGGGCCTGGCCCAGAGCAGACGGGACCATGCCTGGACCGAGGCCATCCTCTGCAGGCCTTGCTCTCTGCTAGGCGTGTGAGTGAAAAGGCAGGAGGAGGCGACAGTGACCGCAGTATTTTCAGGGGATCTGCATTGCCAGCTTCCTACCCCGCCCCAGGCCAAGCCTTCCCCACCCTCTCATCTTACTGAGTATGAACACGTGTGCGTGTGTGCGTGTGCGTGTGTGTGTGCCTGCGCGCGCCTGCCTGCGCACGCGCCTGTTTGTAATTAAGCAGCTAATTGTGCCGGTTCTTGATTAGCTTGGGGGTGGTAATGTTCTAGCGAGATGAGGTGTTGTGTACAGTTCAGAACCATTTAGAGAAATTGGAGCTAATTTTGCTGTCTGCGCTTATTACTGCATTAATTTAATTTGGGTTGCTTTTAGCTCATTAACACATCTAATTAATTCGTTGACATCACTATTAAGATGTCTCTTTGAAATTGGCGTCTCTAGATAATGGGGATGGAGAGGCTGACGCGCTGAGCTGCTCGGGAAGGCAGGGAAGGGAGGGGAGGGGGCCGGGGCCACTAATGAATTTTCCATCAGGATCTCCCAGTGTGGCAGAGGGGGTGCAAGGCAGGCGGAGGGAGCAGAGACAAAGAAAGGGGGAAGTGGAGAGCTTGCGGCTGGCCGGCTCTTAAATATTGAATCGCTTATATAAACAAACAGACGGGTCTGTAGGAGCCAGTGCCAGGCTGCACCCTACCCTGGCCTACTCCCCTGTGCTCTGGGTTTACAATGAGCCAAAGTCAAGGTCAACTTCGAGGGTGGCAGAGGATGGAGGGTGAGGTCCAAAACTACCTGAGGGACTCTGGGAAGGTTTGTTGAACATCTAGGGAAACCGAGGCTGGGTGTGGAAGAAAGAGGTGGTGACTCATGACTCCTAGCGCAGGCATTGGCACAGGTCCCTGAACCTAGGGCTAGCTTGAGCAGGAGGATTAAGTTTTGGGCCAACCTGGGCTACATCATGAAACTCAGGCCCAGAGATTAGCAGGTTCTCAGGAGCTTTCAGGGGAGACTTCCTGTTGCTGCCCCTTCTTCATCAGAGCCCTGAGGTGACAGACACACAAGAGACCAGTTCAGTCAGCATGGTAAGCTGGCTACTCTCCTCTGGGAATTGAGGCCCGGTAGCCTTCATGGAGGAGGTGGACTACTGAGCTGGACCTCGAGGGGTGGAGAGTGAGCCAGGATCTGTCAGCCTGACCTCGGCAACTGCTTCCACCGTGGCCAAGAAGGGTTGGATTGGCTAGGAACCAGAATGGTGCAGCTTGCTGTGGTCTAACCTCAAGGTGGCAGGTGGGAAGACGGGATCTGGGTCTCCCAAGGTCATTGGAATGAAGGTCAGACCTGCTGTATGAAGACATGTCCTGGGCCTCACAGGCTAGTACAGAAGCAGATGCTGATTCTGTTTTATGGATTATCTGAGACCAGGTCTCACTAGGCAGCCCAGGTTAATCTCTAATCATGACAATCCTCCTGCCTCAGTCTTCCAAGTGCTGTTTTATAGGAGTGGTGAAGAGGTGGCTCAGCAGTCAGGAGTGCATGATGCTCTTCCAGAGGACACAAGCTCGGGCCACCATCACGGCAGCTGCTCTTCTTTATTCAGTACTGGAACTGGAACCCACCAATGGATGAGCCATATCTCTGCCCCTCACTGGGGATCCTAGGCAGGGGCTCTACCACTGAGCCACACCCCAGCCCCTCACTGGGGGATTCTAGGCAGGGGCTCTACCACTGAGCCACACCCCAGCCCCTCACTGGGGGATCCTAGGCAGGTGCTCTACTATTGAGCCATGCCACTANAGGATAGGTTTTGACTAAATAACACTACTATAATTGAGATATCAGGAACAGATACTGTGTGGAAAACCAGTATTAGCCACAATGGGTTTATTATTTATTTTAGTTTTTTTTTTTCAAGACAGGGTTTCTCTGTAGCTTTGGTGCCTGGCCTGGAACTAGCTCTTGTAGACCAGGCTGGCCTCGAACTCACAGAGCTCCGCCTGCCTCTGCCTCCCGAGTGCTGGGAGTAAAGGCGTACACCACCACTGCCTGGCTCCCTTTAAAGTCTTGAAGGGTTGGGGCCATGTTTATTGTTTAACAAGCACTTTGAAAATGAATGCTGAGGTCCTGGCTTCCAGGTTTGGAGGTCAGAGGCTAGCTTCGGGTCCAGGAATCTGCTGCTGCTGTGGCCAGGCTCTGGATGCACTTTTCAGGTTGGCCAGCATGGACTCAGGTAAAGACAGGTTCTTCTAGTCACAGCTCTGAGTTGCTGGGTCCCTTGGGGTCACTCCCACCCCCACTCTCAGAAGAATCCCACCTGGCACCCAGCATGGAGGCCAGGTGGGAGGGAAAGATGAGTGGGTCCAGGTAGGGGGCGTTGGGCTTGCCCATTTGGTACCTGGCAGGCCTGTGGGCAGTGCTTTCCTTTCTGTACCTCCATGTGGGTCCCTTCTTTCCCAGTCCACTAGTGTCCTCAGCTGGGCGGAATCTTGGACCTACTTATTGGATTCTTGAAGTGTTACCTGGTAATAGATTAAGAAATTAAGATTATTTCCATTTTTAATTGCTTATTTATTTTACGGCTTATTTATTATTTTCGAAATAGGGCCCCTCTACATAGCCCTAGCTGTCTTGGAACTCACTCTGTAGACCAGGCTGGCCTCGAACTCACAGAGATCTGCCAGCCTCTGCCTCCAGAGTGCTGGGATTAAAGAGCTGAGCCACCATGGCTGGATAATTCCAGTTTTTAATTGTGTGTGTCGGTGTGTGGGTGTGTCTAACACAGGTGCTGAGAACCAAACTCACGCCCTCTGGAAGAGCACTATGATTCTTAACCATTGAACTCGCTCTCCAGCCCCTCAAAATGGCATCTTTAGAATTTTATCCAACACGTCAGTCAGCAACAACCTGGCAGGGAGGCTCTGCCCCAGGTTCCTGCCTGCAGTAGCAGACAGATCTCAAGGACTCCCAGGATCCAGCTTCCCAGAGCTTACATCATACAGGATGCCCTCCTCCCAGGTATGAGCAGAATGCCTGCCTCACCCCTAAACCACAGGACGTGGGACCACTGTGTCGTGTGACTGCCGGGTCCGTTGGTGTTTTAAGAGACTCGCTGCCAGTAGACATGTACTGACTGGCATCAAGAGGTGGCTTCCTTGTTTTAGGAGAGCCCAAGAAGCTGAGGAGCTGTCCAACAAAAGGTTCTCAGCCCTCTGGTACAGCTGAAAGGACAGGCACCTAGTCCCAGCTCCAGCAGCTTGGAGGCAGCTCCTTCCCTTGTTGAGCGCTGTTGTGACTGGCCCCTAAAGTGTTCCTTCCTCCAAGCAGAGAACCTGGTGAGCCTTGTCTGGTCCCTGACCCACAGAGCCTGTGTCTGGGAGAGTGGGGCTATGGCATGCTGCGCAGGACTAGAAACCAGTTGCTCTTGTCTTTAAGAGCTCGTCACTGTTCTATGCTCCGTAAATTGGGCTCTTTGGTGGCCACACCTGCCACTGATCACCTCAACTGAAATATCATCTCTGGGAAGGCACCAGGATTGTCCCACCCGATCAGCCACAAGTGACCAGGGTTCTTGGCTGGTTGGAGGAGGAGGACTGAACAATCTTGACACCTCCAGGACCCAGCCAGGTCTTGGGACATCTCTGGGATGGGCACTAGGTCTGTAGAACCTTCTGTCTAGGTTTCAGCTGGCCAGCTGGCATGGAACTGTTCTGAGTCCTTGCGCCCATCTGCCTAGCTTGGGGACATGTATCCCCAGTACACAGCCTTGAGAATTCCCAGACCCCAATACTTCCCAAGCCTCTAAATCCATCAGCCCAAGAAGCTCATGATTAGCCACCACTGATAACCCACTTGAAGCCACTGAGCAATGGGATCACTCATGGCTCAGCCACAAAGTATGTGTGTATGATGTGTGTGTGTGTGTGTGTGTGTGTGTGTGTGTGCGCGCGCGCGCATGCGTGTGCTTGCCTACGAAGGCCAGAGGCCACCTCTGGTGTCATCCCTCAGTACTCAGTAGCCTTTTTTCTTTCTTTCTTCCTTCCTTCCTTCCTTCCTTCCTTCCTTCCTTCCTTCCTTCCATTCCTTTCTTTCCTTTTAAGGCAAGGTCTATCACTAGCCTGGAACTCAGATTCAGCCAGGCTGGCTGGCCAGTGAGTCCCAGGCATCCTCCTGTCTCTGCCTCCCCAGCATTGGAAATCACACACTCATACCACCATACCTGGCTTGTTTCTGCAGGTTCTGGGAATTGAACCCTGACCCTCATGCTGACAGGCCAAGCACTTCACGGATTGAACCATCTATTTATCTCCCCCTCTCTGGATCAAAAATGTTTAAAATCTCACACCAGTGCTCAAAACTTGTGGATTTTAGAGCATTTTGGACTTCCAGATCAGGTTGCTGAATGTAGATAAAGTCTGTACAAATGTTCTCGAATCCAAAAACAAAAAACAAAAAACACCCCCCCAAAAAAACCAAACCCTCCCCCAAAGTACAAAAATCAAATCAAAACAAAACAACAACAGAAAAAAAAAACCCTCTGAAATCCGAAACACCGTCAGTCTCCAGTGCTTTGGATAAAGGATCTTCCACCTGTGTCAGACTTGAGAAAAATCTGGGCTCAGAGATGTTGGGTGACTTTACTGGAGACACACAGCAGAGACAGAAGTTGAACTCTGGTCTGCCTAACCCCATAGTCCGGGTCTTTTCTCCTGTCCCTCCTCTGCTCGCTCCACAGTGTGGGCCCCTTGGGAGCTCTGGACCGCTGACTACCGGGGTCCCATTCTCCACTAATAAGCTCGGGTGGAGGGAAATTTCAATCCGATAACACAAATCTGCAATAACAGTTATAATTAATTTATACAGAAGGCATTATGTAATTACCCTCGGTGCATTCCAGTTCCATGGACGAGGTTCACCAGCTCTCCAGTTAAGCTACGGGGCCTCGTGAAGACAGACGGGAAAGCGGTATTTCAATATTTCTTATAATTTTATATTGTCTCTAATGTCTCTCATGCTAATTTCATTATGCAACACAGTCGGCACAGTGATGTAATTATTGAAAAGTAATTTTGCAATAAATGGATTTAAATGTGTTGGCGTCGGTTGTAAATTCAATCTCATGGCGAGGGTGCCGGGTGCAGACGGGAGGCAAGAGGGGATCAGGGGCCCCCGGGCTGGAAATTGAGAAGTCCTGTGTGGTTCCAAGTGGGAGTCACCTTACACCTGCCAACAGCGCTGGGGACTCTGAGGACCCCATTGCCACTCATTCCTGTCCCACCCACAGTCATATCCTACCTAATCTGGTGCCACCCTCCGTGCCCAGGGACATGGGGACCCTTCTACAGCCAGTGAGACCAGGACAGGCCCTCCAGTCCTTGTCTAAGACTTTGAAATAAAATCCAGACCCTTGTGGTGGTGGTCCCTCTCTCCTGTGATTTCTCGGCTCACCTGCTTGCTCTCTGATCCACCTGCCAGTGGGCTCCTCGCCCGGTTGCACGTTGTACCCCAGGGCCTTTGCACATGTTGATGTGGTTGCTGACAGTCCCTCCAGGTTGGCTTTCCCAGATCCCTTACACCCTGGGAGCCTCTTTGATCACACTCACCGGGGCCTCAGCCTTGGGGCAGTACATCCGGATGGCCATGACTGCTCTTGAATTCTTCCTGGGGCCTCTGTCTCTCCTGCAGGACTTTCGGCTCCAGGATGCCTTCCTGAGCACGTGCTGGCTCGAGCTGAGCAGCAGGGCAATGCCTTGGGTTGTAGGGCTAAGGAGGCCTAAGCAGCTGGTAGACTTGAGTTCCTGTTCCCAAGAGCCCTCCTTGACTGCTGAGGTTGCGGCTACAGAGGCTCTGTAGCTGGTTGAGGGTGGGAATACAGGAGTAGGGGATACGGCAGAGCTGGGAGGTCCAAGCTCAAGCCCAGCTTCCTACTCCGCACCTGACGCCCTTGCTTTGCAAGTGGGGAAACCCACCTGATATGTAGAGGACGTGTGGACACAGTTGGCCTGTCGTAAAGGATCCCTTGGCCCATAGCTGCCCAGGGAAAGAAAGGGTGGTTCTTGTCTCCTAGGCTCAGGCCTCCATGACCGGCAACGAGCGAGCGATATTACCTGGCTCCTGGTACGGTTCGCAGCTATTCCCGTGGAAGGGACTTTCTGTCTCCACCTAACGCTGCAGCGCGTGTGAGACAGGGTCCTCACCCACACCGGGCCCGCACAAGTGGGACCCTTTCTCCCCTCCACTCCACAGATGCCTATGTATCCTGCCCCAGCCAGCCCCCCCTCCCCATCACTTCTGGAACTCTGGTTGGCCCCTGGCTGCTGGCTCCAGAGCCCCCGTGTCACAGCCGAACCCGTTCTGCCATTTGTTCCTGGGCGATGTGCAAATTGGCAACTCATCGATTATTAATGAAGTGTTAATTGCTCTCTGCAGCCGGTTCCCACGTGATGCTGTCTCGCAGTTTGGATGGGTTTTCCAGCATGGGCTTCCACAGCTGTTGATACCAAGTCCCTGGACTGGGGACAGGACTATGGGACACTCAACAGCTTTCGGGGTCCCATTGTGTCCCCATAGGTGGGCTGAACAACACAGCTAGAAGCCTATGCGGAAACCACTTTCCCCGGAGAGAAACAGAAGGTGGTGGTGGCCCACGTAGGACTGGCCCCATCTCAGATGTGATGACAGGCCCCCTACAGGTGGAGATTGCCCTTTGGCCTGGGAAAAAGAGTTCTTCCACGGTATCAAAGCTGGGTTCCCTGCCTAGACATCTGGCTATGAGGTTGTGATGGCCAGGGTCCAGCCTGCCCTGGGGACAAGGGCAGAAGGTGACTCTAGGGGCCAGCAGCGCTGATGCAGTGGAAACACCGTTGCCCGGGGTGAGGCTCAAGACCTCCGTTGCCCAGGTACGCCAGGCAGTTGCCTGGCAACTGGGGCTCAGGGGTATCCCCACAAGCAGATCTGACTTCTCAGGGGATGAGTTCCCAGAGGACAGGGATGGGGAAGGAGCAGGAAGCCCTAGCTCCAATGCTGTCAAGGTCAAGACCACGAAAGATCCCAGAGCCTGAGACCTGCAAGGGTTGTCCTTGAAGTCCACAGTTCTGGGGTTTTCGGATACAGACTGAGAGTTCAGTGAGGAAAGGGAAAGGGGGTGGGGGAGAAAGAGAGATAAAGGAGAGGACAGAGACTATTTTCACAGGCCAGCATTAGCACCTCACTGGGGGCATGATTATAGGACTTGTGGGGGAGGGCTAAGCTTTTTCATGGCTGCATAGTATTCTACTCAAAGGTGTTTCATCACTGTCTGGTGATATCTGACTTATTCCCAATTCTGAGCACTCTGGCTGACAGAGGAAGAAGGTTCTAGTATAGGTCTCTATGGGTCATACATCAAGAGGATGCCCTGCACCGTGAACATGCTCCTGCCCAGACAGCTGCACACCCATGTTCCATGCACAACTGGGTGCAGAGAGTTGTCCTCTGTGGCCCAAAGCTCCAGGCTGAGTGACTCCTAGGGTGACTGATGGTGACCATTCCTTCCGCCCTCATCCCCCTGCTCACCAGGCTTCTCTGGATTCTATCCATGGGTGTACACATCAGGATGACTCCCTTCTCTCCCCATCCCTCTGGTTCCTTCTCGTTCCCTTTTAGAGAGATGATCTCAGTTTGTAGCACAAGCTATTCTTCAACTGTGACCCTCCTGCCGCAGCCTCCCCAGCCCTGGGATGACAGGCCTGCATCCCCATCACTGGCTGCCTCTCAGCAATGCTCTCTGCCCTGGTACCCTGCCTGATGCATCTGTTCTCTTCTGTGTCTTTTTCTCCAGCTTCCAGCATATCACCTTTGTAATCCGAAAGACAAATCTCCCGTTAGCTGGGGGATCTGGGAGGGCAGAAGAGAAAGGGGGAAGACCAGGGGTCCCACATTGGGGGGAGGGGAAGTAGCTACGGCAGGTGGAGCAGTATCAAGGCCTTGTGGAGTTTGGTGGTCTTTTCATGATTCCGTCCCCTGGGGACACATTGCCAGTCCCAGCTCCTATGTCGCTACCTAGGAGTGGGGCTGGGCTGTACTGGGGTCTCCAGGGGTGTCATTCTAGAGAGGCATGCCTGGGGACAGCTGAGCTGGGAGGTGGGACGGGGGACACAAAGCAGAAGAGAGACACAGAGATGCGGTCCCTAGCTGGAGTGCTCCCATTCATGGAGCTGCCACCAAGCCCCTCCCTCTCCCTCCCCTTCTGTCCCTTGCCTCTGGGTCTCTCTCTGCCACACACTCATCCCATTTTCAAGTGGAGACTCCTCAGAAGTGGGCAGGGGACTCGTGGGGGTAGAGAGTGTCTTAAGTACGCCGCAGACCCAAAACACAATAAATATTTAATTTTATTTTATTAAATACCAAATCGGTGATGGCTGACACTTTATTAAAGTGTCAGGGCCGGTGTTCCTACACTCTAATTACTTATTCTAACGAGGCAGGAGGCCTGTGCAGCAGGTTCGGGTGTGCGGGAGGCGTACTGCGTTAAGTAACACCTATTAAACTCGCATTTGCACCTAGAGGCATCTCATTAATGCCCAGGCCAGCAGCATCACCGCCTCCACTCAGGCTGACCCCAAGCTGCGAGGGAAGGGCCGCCCTGGATCGGTGCCCAGTGTAGCCTCTCTGACCAGGACAGCCTGTAAAATTAACAGCAACTTTCTAACTAATTGAATCCCTGACAAATGGGGCTCCTCCCCTAGCAGTAATTCCAGGGAGCAGGGCTTGGACCTCACATCCAGGGCTGTTCCTCTAAGTCCTTGAGCTGTCCAGACTGGGAAAGCCTAGGCATTCGCTGTGCAGTGGCGACTGCCCCAAGGTACTTCATGCTCCTTGGGGG
Organism: Alexandromys fortis; assembly: GCF_014885135.2. Lineage (NCBI taxonomy): Eukaryota > Metazoa > Chordata > Mammalia > Rodentia > Cricetidae > Alexandromys > Alexandromys fortis. The sequence continues at coordinate 3,305,701 of NW_026068021.1, forward strand.
ACTCGGTATTGGACAATGTCTTGTCTCATTCCTGTGACTGTCCCGGGGAAAACCCAGGTGCACCAATAGTCACCCTCTTTGGGAGAGCTTGGAACTGACTGGTTCCTATCATGGTTGATCTTTTCTGGCCGAGTGGATCTGAATAAGATTCTGTTGTATCATTCTTTTTGTTCTATTTATTTATTTATTTATTTATTTATTTATTTATTTATTTAAGATTTCTGTCTCTTCCCCGTCACCGTCTTCCATTTCCCTCCCCCTCCCCCAATCAAGTCCCCCTCCCTCATCAGCCCAAAGAGCAATCAGGGTTCCCTGCCCTGTGGGAAGTCCAAGGACCACCCACCTCCATCCAGGTCTAGTAAGGTGAGCATCCAAACAGCCTAGGCTCCCACAAAGCCAGTACGTGCAGTAGGATCAAAACCCAGTGCCATTGTTCTTGAGTTCTCAGTAGTCCTCATTGTCCGCTATGTTCAGCGAGTCCGGTTTTATCCCAAGCTTTTTCAGACCCAGGCCAGCTGGCCTTGGCGAGTTCCTGATAGAACATCCCCATTGTCTCAGTGTGTGGGTGCACCCCTCGCGGTCCTGAGTTCCTTGCTAGTGCTCTCTCTCCTGCTCCTGATTCGGACCTTGAGATTTCTGTCCGGTGCTCCAATATGGGTCTCTGCTGTATCATTCTTTGAGTCTCTTGTGTGAGTACAAATGTGACAGAGATGGGGGAGAAGACAGGATGGCTCAGTAGCAATTGGTCGTCCCTAGACCAGAGCTCTGGCTGGATAAAAGGGGAGTAGAGAGCAGAGAGAGCCAGGTGTGGCACAGTATGCTTGTAGTCTAGCATTCAGGAGCCTGAGGCAGGAGGACCACTGTGAGTGAGTTTGAAAGCAATCTGGGTTACATATGAGTGTGAAGGCAGATTGGGCTGCACTGTGAGACCTTGTTTCAAAAACAGAGAAAAATAAGCAGGGGGACAGAGCAGGTGGCTCGGGATGAGGGTGCATGAGAACCCAAGTTTAGATCCCTAGAGGCCACACGAGGAGCCAGATGTCACAAGCAGGGAGCGGGCCCAGCAGGGAAAGGCACTTGCAGCCACAATGACAACCTGAGTTTGATCCCCTGGACCCAGTAGGTAAAAGGAGAGACTTGCTTCCTGCAAGGTGTCCTCTGCCCTCCACATGCATGCCTTGACACACACGCCAACCTCTCTAATAAACAGATTCAGGCACTAACTTTTTTTTTTTTTAACTAGCCATGGCATCTTGAGTCTGTAACCCCTAGTAGATGGAGACAGACGAACCCCCAGGGCGTGCTGGCCAGCCAGCTTAGCTGAAACGGAAGGTTTAGGGAGAAACCAAGATGGAGAGACATTGAGAAAGACTCAGCTTCAACCTCTGGCCTCCAATTCACCTGCAGATAGACAGACAGACAAATAAGCAAGAGAGGGTACGTAACCTCCACACTGCTGTGCGACAATGCTCTTGAATACTGTAAACATTACCCCACAGCTCCATACTTCAGATCCATCTCTCCTTAGCGGCCACTTCCTTGTGGCCTTCCTGTCCCCTTCCTTCTCTTGACACTGTGCAGGTCTCGGGCACTGGCCTCGCCTCTCTCTCTGTCCCTTTGTCCCACTGAACAGCACAATAATCACAGGACTCCATGCTATAACAAGAGGTCAACAGAGTCAGAAACAAGCTGTCAATCACATATCCATCCGTCTGTCTGTCTATCTATCTATCTATCTATCTATCTATCTATCTATCTATCATTATCTATCTATCTATCCATCTACCTATCATCTACTATCTATTGATCTGTATATTTATAACCTACCTATTTATTTGCCTACCTACTTTTCATCTGTAATGTTCATACTAGTTATGATGGTGTACTGCTGTTGTCTCAACACGGGGAGGCTGAGGCAGAAAGATTAAAAAATTCAAGTCCTGCCTGGGTTAATGAGTGAACCCAAGTTCATCCTGGACAACTTAAGGAAACCCTGTCTCAAGATAAATAGTAAAACTAGGATTGAAAACACAGCTTGGAGGTAGAGCCCCTGTCTAGAATCTCCCAGTGAGGGGTTGGGGTGTGGCTCAGTGGTAGAGCACCTGCCTAGAATCCCCCAGTGAGGGGCTGGGGTGTGGTTCAGTGGTAGAGCATCTGCCTAGAATCCCTCAGTGAGGGGTTGGGGATGTGGCCAAGCAGGGCAGCATTTTACAAGCATGGACAAGGCCCTGATTTCCATCCCTGACACTACAAAAGAAAACAAAGAAACTCCTTTCAAGTCACTGAACTGCCCAGGAACAAACTGAGGTACCTCTAGGGGTAATGAGTGCCCCACAAGTGGGAACTTTCAGTCAGAGATCCAAGTTACCTCCAAAATCCTTGCTGGGACACTGCACTCTTGTACCTCAGGCTGAGCAGGCTGGGCAGTGCATAGCCTGGCTCTGTGGGTCCCTAAGCCTGGGCTGCAGCCTTGGCCCTACCAGTGTGTCAGCCTGTCGTCAAGCAGATACACTCAAATCCAGGCTCTGATATTCACAGCAGGGCTTGCTGACCCCATGTTGGTCACACGGTGGTCCCTGCTGGCCCTCGGGCTTAGCCATGGGCATGTTTAGACAGGGACTGGTAGACATCTGTGTAAGTCCCCAGGGGGAGGCAGACACCTTCCTCCAGCACCTCTCTGTATTGGTCCCTTCGCATCTGCCACTGGGCTTGTCTTCCTGTCTCTCCCTGCTCCCTGTCCCTCCTTTCTATTCCTGTATCCTGGCTGCTGTTTCTGTCAGCGCATTCCTGTCTGTCTCTCTGGAATGGTGGAGGCTAATACAGGTGGGCAGAAGCTTGCTACCCAGCACTGTTCAGTCTTTCTTGTTTCTCCCATCTCCGAGGCATGTCTACCCCCTCCCAGCATCCCAGGCCACCTCCATTCCCAACAGGATAGTTCCCAGACAAAAGCCTGGAGGGGGTTCAGAAGGATGACCACCGGAGGGCGCTCAAGTCCCTGAGCCCACCTACAGCCAGCGTAACCCCATCCTAATTGCTGTTTCATCGAGTCAGTCAGGCATCCCTCTGCCATAGCACCCCACTAACGAAGGCCCTGAGTGAGTGTTCCTCATTGGCAATCACACGCCATGCTGTTGGAGTCAACGGGACCACTCCCTCAACCCGAGCAAACAGGATGAAATAAGTAACCACCATGGGTCTCAGTTGCTTGTCTGTAAGGTGGAACTCAGAACGGACAAGTGCTCAGAAAAACAGGCAGCCTGTGAGTGGTGTACTTAGCCAATTCGTACCCTCATGGTCCGGGTACTGCACGAAGCCCTGAGGGAGGGGGCCAGTCACAGGACCGGTGGTAGAAGGCCAGCCATAGTGGCCTGGTGGCTACTGGTTGTCATGTGTCTGTAGTGGGCACCATCATTGGGGTCCCTAGAAGACAGAATGCGGGTGAGCCTGAGGTCCCGTTTGTGGGTGGAGTCTAGGTGAATAGGTGGATAATCTCTCAGCTGACCAGAGTCACTAATCGGTAGGGTCATTGGTGGGCAGTCATTGTGGGAAGGGGTCCACAGTATAAGGGGTCATTAGGTAGGGGTCTACTGTGGTCAGGTGGGGCTACTGATGGGCAGGGTCATTGATGGGAAAGGGTCTAAATGGATGAGTTCATTGATAGGGCTATTGGTATAAAAATCTCATTGATGGGTGGGGTCATTGGCGGTCAGTTGTCCTCAGTGGGTGAGGTCACTGTTGAGCCGGGTCACTTGTGGCGGAGTCATTGTTGTGTAGGAGTCACTCGTGGTCGGAGGGGCCTTAGCAGAACTACTCTGGAGGGATCTTGGTGGGGTCTGGGATTTGCGCTCCCTCCCGCCGTCGGCAGGGGGCGCCCCTTGCGCGTTGCTGCGCCTGGTCTTGGCTAGGCGCGCGGAGACTCCACCCCGGCCACAGCGGAGCCGCAAGGGTACCTGCGCCTGCCTGGAGGCGCTGCTGGGCTGCAGACCATTGGTGCATGCTTCGGTGTTCCCGCGGAAGGCTCCTTCCATCCGCATCCCTGCCCAAGGTCCCCGCGCCTGGGTTTCTTCCGTAGCTTCATTCGGTCTCATCTGGCCTCTGGAGCAAACCGGGTTGAAGCAGAGAGGCTCAGAGACAGGCGGGAATTCGGGTCTTGGTTGGGCAAGGCAAGGGGTGGCCCAAGACCAACTGAGCTAGCTGGGTAATTTTGTATAAGACTAGGTATATCCTGCCTCGGTTTCCCCTTTTGTGGAACAGGGCTGCTGCGAGCAAGTGTCAAGGCGAGGACAAAGGTCACTGGCCGTGACCGGTGGCTTAACTCACACACCTCATGTTCTGGCTCTGGGATCTGAGGACACCTGAAGCAGTTCATCCTTGGACAAGTTGTCTCTCCTCTCTGAGTCCAAGGAGTAGATGGAGGAGAAACTGTTAACTTGGATTTGCCAGGCCTTCTCCCTTCTCTGAGGGCAAACTGAGACTCTCAAGGAGGAAGGTCAACAAACAGCTTAATCCATCCAGACAAGGGTGACCCCCCCCCTTCCTGGAAGGGGCATGAATTCTTCTGAAGGAACCCTGGTCACAGTAAGTGACTGGGCATGGCAGACTGTCCATTCTCTCCCAGGGTGAGGGACAGTCTTATCTGCAGAGGTGACAGGAAACTCGAGAGGACCCGCAGCGCGAATCGTGCTGGCCCGCTTTCCCGATGGGGAAACGGAGTCAAGGCAGTCGTGGTGGCCTGCCGGAAAGTCTTCCCACACTTCCACAGCCCCCTCCCAGCCCCATTCTCCATGCTCAGTGACCTCTGAGTTGGAGCACATGGCACCGTTGATTTACGAGCTACTGAATGGTGTTTTTATCTCCTTGGAAAGCAATCTGGGCTGGGCTCTTTGATGGTGGAATCCAGGTCTGGGAACCTTCCTTGGAGGATGATTCGAAAACCACGCCTTGTCTCTCCACACAAAGATGTTCAGCACAGTGTTTATAACCGTGGAAAATTACAGCTACCAGCGGTGTGTCCCCAGAGCCATCGGGGACCCATACGTCTTGAGCTGGTGTCGGCACGGGGACTCTTTTAAAAAAAAAAATGTTGGGGTGTATAGAGAGAAGGAGAAAGTTCCGGGTTGGATCTGTACGGCAAAGCTGGTGCCGTGGAGTGGAGAACCCACCCAGGGAGGCCCGATCAGCCTTTCTCCCCACTGTTTACCCCGTGAGCCTGTGCTCTGTTGATCGTAGGAGAAGCCAACATCATTTAAATGGAAAATTATTGAAAGCCCCTCTTGTATACTGCAGTATTTATGAGCGAGATGATACGGAGGCTGGGATTTGTTTTAAAACTAACTCCAGATGTGTTACTGCATTACTAGGGCAATTAACAAGGAAGTTTGCAAACACACACACACACACACCACTGTGTCGCGGTGTGCTTGCACCAGGTCTGGGGTGGGGTGGGGCGGCAAGAAGAGGTAGCAATGTCTTCTCTGTGGCCCCACCTGGAGATGAGCATCCTCAGTTTTAGTCTTGTTCTGCACCATGGTCAATTTGCCCGGTTATCTGGGATGAAATAGGGCGCAGGGAGACACGGGGTGGGCAGGGCCTGTGGCAAAACGGAGGTCGGAAGGACAGGCCCACAAGGCAGGCCCAGGCTTATAGAAGAGTTCAGGCCTCCTGGGCAAGCGTCAGGACTGAGCTACAGTTCCAGGCTTTGTAATCCCAGTACCTGGGACGGGAGGGGAAGCAGCCAGAAGGGAAGGGAGAGTGTCTCTGAGCTCCAGCCTGGCACCTGTGGGTATCCCCAGAGGGCAGGTGGGAGGCAGGGCCCGGATACTCAGCTATGGCTCAGCCCCCAAGGGCCCGCCTCAGCTTGTTTATCCTTCTCTGGTCCCCAGGGAGGCTCACTTGTTGAGCACATGGTGATCGATGTTGAAGTGCTTAGAGGACGTTGAGGAACCACACCCATGGAGGCTACATGCTAGGACACGGGTGTCCGGCCACCTTCCCCTAGGGCTGATTAGGTACAAGCTTGAAGCCAGGCATCCAGGCACATACTGTGAGCCTACCTCCGTCTCTTCATCTGTGAGATGGGGGCAGATGGAAGCCACAACTGTGCCCAGGGTGGTGAAAATGCCTGGGACTGTCTGGTGACCCACACGGACACTGGCCCCTCTCACCACTGCCTCTCTGGGGCTCCAATTATGAGTGAACTCAGCTGGAGGTTATCTCGCGCCATGCAGCACACGGCACCTGACATGAAGCCATAGCCTGGTCCTTGTGGCTCATTAAGGTGAAGTTGGGAACAGATCTTGCTGGCTTGTGATGGGCACCCAGGAGACCTGCATGCCATTAACATATAAGCTGTAACTCCCCCATCCTCTGTTGGACACTCCCATCCCCAGGACTCAATTCCATGCCGGCCTGTGGGATCCTTTGCCATTAAGGGTACTTCCTTCCCTCGGACTCTCAGCTGTCCCTCATCTGTCATTCCTCTGGAGGGCCTTTCCACGGTTCCTAGCAGGCTCCTATTCTCCCATCTTCTCAGTCTCCTTGTTCCGTGACTTGAGGATGCTCCCTTGGATGAGAGGGGCATGGACACCACACACACACGACCGAGCCTGGGCTTAGCAGCCTAGTGACCTCTATGGCTAGGGCAGAAGAAGCTTGTACTGGATCCTCCCTGGGTGCTTGGGCACAGAGTTCTGCTGCCCACCATTCTATGAGGAAGCCCCTGCAGCCAAGAGAAGGTGCCACAAGCTGACATCCAAGCCAATGGCTCTGTGAGGTCCCAAGTCAAGTCTCAGGATGTGTGTGTGGGAATATCATCAGGTGACCAGTCTCTGGCTGCCCAGGCTTGTAACTGAGTCTCCAAGAATGTGGCGCAGAGAGGAACCAACCACTCTGCGCTTGGCTGGAGTTCACGCACACTGCACGGACACTGCTTGGTGTGGAGTGACAGCCAGCAGTGCATACAGGACACACTTACTCATTGGTCTTTTCTCCAGTATTTTGAATTGCCTTAAATGGCTGTGACCTGCACATGTTCTTGTGGGTTCCAGAGGACCCAGAAGATGCTGGAGACCCTGGTATGTGCTGGAGGGACAGGGTAGCCCTGAGTTCCTAAAGGCTTCCATAGGGACAGGCTGGGTAGGCTTGGGCACCACACTGCTCAAACTTAGGTCTTTGTCCCCTTCTGTCCCTCTGAGGTTAGCTGGAGGCAAAGGCTGGTGAGCTGGCTCAAGCCAGGCATGGGCTGTTAGCTGAGAGCTGATGTCGGTTCTCGTGCTAGGACCTGTTGAGGACCACACCAGTCCCCATAAGGAGTCCCAGGAAAGGTGGGTTTTGGCTGGGCTGGTGGATGCTCTCTTTTCTTGTCTGCTCTGTAACTGGACAAAGTCCACCTAGGGTGGGAGATGAAGCAGATGGTACAGAAATCAAGAGAGGTCAGAGGGGGGGGGGGCTGATGTTCAGGCCTCCCAAGGCTGAGCATTAGAAAGAAGTTCAAGGCCTGCCTGGAGTAAAAAAAAAAAAAAAAAAAGGGAAAAAGGATGGCTGGGGATGGAGGTTAGTGGTAGAATACTTGCCTAAAACACAGTATAAGATGCTAGAGGGCATGGCACAACAGGGGATTGCCTGCTTAGAATCTCCCGTGAGAAGTGGAGGCCGTGGCTCAGTGATAGCGTATCTGATAGCAAGTGTCAAGCCTTGGGTTCGAGTCCCAGTACTTAAACAAACAAACGCAGAGAAGCCCATAGCGTTTAGGCAGCCCAGAGGAAATGCTGGGTTGAGCACTAACCCCACAGGACACTGGCCGAAGTGAAGACAGCAGGGGCTTCCAACGCATCTTCCCAGGGGTCCTGGATACTCAATGCATGATCCCTCCCAGTTCCTGCCTGTAGCCTGGTCCTTCCGCGGTCCAGCCTGGTAAGAGTTAAGTGCCGGCCGCCCCTAGCCACAGTCTGTCTGATCCCCGAATCCTCTTTTAATTATTTTGTTCTGCTGATGGCAACACCTCCTGCCCGCCCGCACCTGCTCTGCTTGGTATGCACTGCTGGGACCCTGTGAATATCTCGCTCAGGAAAACAATAAACGAGGCCCCACTTCCTGCCCAGAGGGGCCCTGCAACTTGGCCTGGCCAGGATACCTTTGTAAATGCCAGTCTCTGGCAACTGGGCACGGTGACAGGAGTCAGAGGTAAGTGAGTGTGGGTGGAGGACAGAAGGCAATAGAATGAGGGGAAGTCTGAGAGTCAAACCCATTTTACAGATGCAAGAGCTAATGCCAGGAGGGGAGCACCAGGGAAGCTGGACATCCATTTGGGGGTGTCCTGCCCAGAAATGAGTGTGGTATTATTTGCTCCCACAGAGCGTATGTGTTTGCGGTCCCCACAGGAAGGGGCAGCTTTATTTTGCAACCTTCTTGCAGGCATCCTTGAATTGGAGATAGGGCACCCAGCTCTCCACTCAACCCTACTCCCATCCTGTCCAGTCCCAATGCAAACAGGCCAGCCTCACCCTCTGCCACCAGAACCATCTCCAAAGAGGCACGGTTCTCCAACTTGGAAATCACACAGTGATTTCTGTGGGGGTCTTCATTCTGCGTCCCTACAGCTGGGAGACCCCTGTTCTCTTTTTTTTTTTAAAAAAAAGATTTATTTTGTTTTATGTATATTAATGTTTTGCCTGCATATATGTCTCTTCTTCATGTGTATTCCTGGTGCCTGTAGAGGTCAGGAGAGGGCATCAGATCAACCTGGAACTGGAATTACAGGTGGTTGTGAGCCCCTGGGAGCTGGAAACCAAACCTGGGTCCTCTGCAAGAGTAACCAGTGCTCTTAAGTGCTGAGCTGTCCTCCGTGCACACATGCAAGCATGCACACACATATACACTTTCTCACACACATGCACACATGCATGTATACATATACATACATCAGCACTTGGTGTCCTTGTGGGATGGTTCTAGAATCCCAGTGGGTACCAGATGCTTCAGCCCCTGCTCCCCATTTTCTTCATGAGAACTTTTATTGTTTTTCCCAGTGGACCAGTGCTAATCAGAGAGAGAGAGAGAGAGAGAGAGAGAGAGAGAGAGAGAGAGAGAGAGAGAGACAGAGAATGCCAGAGGGCAACCTCGGTGGTTTCTCAGGCATCATTCATCATGTTTTTTGAGACAGTGCTACTTACTGTAACCTGGCCAGTGAACCCCAGGAATTCTGTTTCCACTCCCCAAGTGTGGGATAACAAGCGTGGGCCACTGTTCCCATATATTTTATGTGGGTGCTGGGGATTAAACTCGGGACCTCATGCTTGTTCAGAGATTCCTTTCTCACACTGAACCCTTTCTCCCGTGGCCAATCAGAATCCTCAGGAAATGGTGCTGTAGATTGGGGATCCAGGCTGGGAACCCTGTCCAACAGCATAATGTGACATCTCACAGGAGGACACAACACAAGGAAGAATGTCCTATATGATAATCTCCAAGGTAGATAAAAATATAACAAGGCGCTGTGGGATGGTCTTTGTGTGCGCTGTGAATATCTGTTGCTCTCATTGGTTGATAAAGCTGTTTTGGCCTGTGGCAAGGTAGGGTAAGGCCAGTGGGAAATCCAAGCAGAGATACAGAAGAAGGGCAGAGTCTGGGAAATGCCAGCCAGCCGCTGAGGAAGCAAGACATGTAGAAAATAAGGTAACAAGCCATGAACCACGCCGCAAAGCATAGATAAGAAACATGGGTTAATTTGAATGTAGGTGTTAGCTAGTAATAAGCCTGAGCCATTGGTCAACCATTTATAATTAATATACACCTCTGAGTGATTATTTGGAAATGGCTGCAGGATGGGGCAGGACAGAGAAAAGCTTCCATTTACAATAGGGGGAGGCAGAGTCTGTGTTAAAAAATTATTTTTTGTTGTGTTGGTCTATGTGTGTGCATGAGTGCAGTACCCACAGAGGTCCAAAGAGGGCATAGGAGTCTCCCATAACTGGAGTTGCAGGCAGTTGTGAGCTGTCTGACATAGGTGCTGGGAACCAAACTTAGGTCTTCCACAAGAGCAGCAAGTGCTCTTTTTTTTTTTTTAAAGATTTATTTTTTATGTATACAACTTTCTGCCTCCACACGCCAGAGGAGGGCACCAGATCTCTTTACAGATGGTTTGGAGCCACCATGTGGTTGCTGGGAATTGAACTCAGGACCTCTGGAAGAGCAGACAGTGCTCTTAACCACTGAGCCATCTCTCCAGCCCCAGCAAGTGCTCTTAACTGCTAAGCCATTGCTACAAACTTGTGCTCTATACTTTTATCACATTACACACACACACACGCACACACAAACATGCAAGCATGCACACACATACATACGTCAGCACTTGGTGCCATTGTGGGATGGTTATAAAATACCCTTGGGTACCAGATACTTCAGGCCCTTGTAACACGATGGCATTTTTAAAAAATATTTATTTACTTACTTATTTATTATGTATACAATATTCTGTCTGTGTGTGTGCCTGCAGGCCAGAGGAGGGCACTAGACCCCATTACAGATGGTTGTGAGCCACCATGTGGTTGCTGGGAATTGAACTCAGGACCTTTGGAAGAGCAGGCAATGCTCCCAACCCCTGAGCCATCTCTCCAGCCCCAACACGATGACATTATATCTGCATATAACTCCGGCCTGTTCCTCCTCAGATTTTAAATAATCTCTAATGATTTGTCATCATCCACATAGTAACCTTGACCTATAAACACCTGTCATTTTGTATTATTTAGGGAATATGACAAGAAAAAAATAGTCTATGGCTGGGAATGTGGTTCAGTGGGGAGACTGCTCACCCTGAATGCGGAGCCTAGCCCGGGTGTGGTGGTGCAGGCCTGTAATCCCAGTGCTCAGGGAAGTGGAAGCAGGACAGTCAGGGAATTCAGGGTCATCCTTGGCTACACAGTGAAGTTTATGGACAGCCTGGGCTACATAAGATCCTATCTCACAAAAGAAGGAAGAAAGGAAGGAGGAAGGAAGAGAGGGAGGGAGGAGAGAGGGAGAGATGGAGGGAGGAAGGGAGGGAGGAAGGAAGGAGGGAGAGATGGAGGGAGGGAGGAAGGAAGGAAGGAAGAGAGGGAGGAAGGAAGGAGGGAGAGATGAAAGGAGGGAGGGAGAGAGGGAATGAAGAAAGCAGGTAAGGAAGGAAGGAAGAAAGGAAGAAAAAGAAAACTCATATATATTTAGTACACATTTTTCAAATTTTCCCTCCCTCTTCCTTCCCCTCCCTTCCTCCTTGTTTTGAAACAGTGTCTTCCTCTGTAGCCCAGGCTAGCTTTGAGCTACCGATCCTCCTGTCTTCACCTCCTGAGTGTGGGATTGACAAACATGCCCATTGTGCCCCTCCCCAGACTTATCACTTGGAAGTTGATTGGCACTTGGAACTGGGGCCCTCCACTACAAGAGGGGAGGACTGAATAGACGCATCTCTGGTGACTTGGCAACCAGCCTGTGGCTCCATCACCCTCCCTGTGCCCAGCTCCATGGGACGGAGCAGGTCTGAGAGCCCAACTCCCCGATGTGATGGTGGTGGGGGCCTCATTGTTGGACCATCAAACCTAACCCTGCCCAGGACAGGTCTGTAGCCTCAGTCCCAAGCTCCACCCAGAGCGTGCCCAAGGGAAAGATGCCTGTGGCTTCCGTGGGATTGCCTTTCTGGGCAGGAACAGTCTGGGCAAAGGCATGGAGATAGGATTTGTAGTACTGTGTCCCAGGAACCTGAAGAGGGCTGAGGTCTGAGATGCTCTCTGGCGGGGAAGGGAAGTGAAGGTGGGGAGGTGGAGATGCTCCTCTATTGAAGACCACCCTGACTGGGGTAGGAACGTGCATACTGTTTAGCAATCCCAGCCACCTCTCCATGGCTCCCAACCTGTTAATAAGAGGGAGAAGGAAAGACACAGGCTGGCCTTCCTCACATCCTTATTCAATTGGGATTGAATTTTTTAAATCCCGTAATAAAGTGACAATTTCCATTTTGCAGGCAATTCATTTTCACGAAATGACCGGGGTCGTGCCCCGCTTAGCAAAAATCATTGGTTCACGATTAAATCAAACACATAAGCTGACGTTTCACAGCGACACTTCTAGAAGGAGGGGCCATCAAGGCTCCCCTGTCCCCCCAAATAGTGTGTTGGGAGGTGGCAGGTGGATGCTGGTGGTGAGTGGGTCAGTGGCATATCTGTGACCACCCACACTGCCTCTCTGGGTTGGGGTGCTTTGTTGGTGACAAGGCCTTGTTCGTCATCCTCCAGGCCCTCTTCTCAGCTACAGGGTGGAAGGACTCTGGGTCCCCTAGTGACTTCATGGAGCAGAGATGGACTGCCTGGACTGGACGCTTAGTGCCCACTCAAAGCCTGCACCACGTGGATCTTGTGAGTAAGGAGACCTCCGAGGACCAGGGATCTGTGTAAAACTAGAGAGACTCTAACTTAAGTCCCAAGTTGCAAGTGTTCAGAGTGACCTCAGGGCTCAGCAGGTGCAGAGAGACCTGGATCAAGCTGAGGGACTAGTCACTAGCTGTCCCAGGGACCAGGCAGGGAGGCAGGAGTCCCAGGAAGAGTTCCCCATGAGTTGCTTCCAATGCCCAGGGTAACCAGATCCTCACCCAGGCTGCCCAGATGGCTTTCACATCCTTCCTCAGCTGGCTGTTACTTCCGCAGCTCTTCTGGGGATGTGGTCCTGGGAATCCTCCCCAGTTCTAACATCCTCCCCAGTTCTAACATCGCAGATGTATCTGCCTGGCCATATGATGAGAATAGAAATGTCTCCGTGGTGATGCTCAAGTCTGGACTGGGCAATGAGAGACTCTGAGGCCCCAGCCAGATCTGGGGTCCAGGGGTGTCTATGTTGTTGGCTTCTATTCTAGGTCTGATTGATGGTCTAGAATCATATAGAAGAGACTCAAGCAGGGGTCTTCAGGGATCCCTGTGCCTCAGTTTCCTCACACCCCACAATATCTGCCAGATGTTAGGAGTCAGTAGGGCCAGTGTTGCCTCATGATAGTTAGTATTTTGTTTGCCTGAGCCTTGAATGGTCCCTTCGAGGACTCACGCTTTCTCCTTAGAAGAGTGTTGGGTCTCTTTGTCCGGGTGACATCAGGCTGCCTGGCCAAGAAACACCCTCCTTGTCACAGCCTGTCATCAATCTGGTCACTCCTGTAGTTCAGGAATGACCCGGAACTGCCACAGCTGAGAGTTTCCGGCTTGCCTGCTGTGCCTGTGTGGGGGCTGGTGACGTCCCCATCCCCTCCGCTTTAATTAGTGTAAAGCCACCTGGTGCGCCCAGCTGCCTGGATGCTGGTGATTAAGGGCATCAAGCCACTAGCTGGGTGGGGTGCCGATGTGGTGATTGCAGGCACAGCCTGGCGCTGGAGAGCCGCAGTCCCCGGACGGCAGGAGGAGCAGGTGGGGTGCATGGGTGGGAATTGAGTAAATGAGGGCGACCTCTCCCTAGAGGGCCAGAAGGTAAGCAACATTCGGGGATGGTTTCCTGGATTCACGGTCCTCAGAAATGTATGGTGACGAGAAGGGTGAAGGGGTCGGAGGGCCCCATGGCATCCAAGGACCAACCAAAGGTCTGCAAAGGAGACGGAGTAGCCCCCTACACTCATATCATAGCCTTGCATCTCAGCTCAACCCATCCACTTAGCCAAGGCCACTGTACCTAGACCCTCTCCAAGGCTTTAGTTCTTTAAGTCCATCCTCCCCTATGTATGTCCTGTGCCACCAGCCTGCCCTTTTGGGCCCCACAACCCTATTCCTGCCTGAGCAGCATGCTCGGAGTGATGAGGATACACGAGGTGACAAATACATGCTCACTTCTCCTGGGACACGCCCACTGAGTGCTGGTGTCATATTGACTGTGTGATGGGGCTGTGCCCACTGACGCTAAGACTCCCACTGATACAGGGAAACTCCTACTGAGTCCTGAGGACACGCCCACTGAATGCAGGGGAGATCTCCTTGCACTCGGCAGGTATATAATATTCACCTCTGAGGGCCACATATGGAGGGTGTTCTCAAGGGTCCCTTGGGGACTGCAGGAAACTGGGGCTGGCCCAGGCAATTGGGGACAGGAGTGGTTGGAACCGGACACATTAAGCGTGTTGTGAAGTTGTTTCAGAGGTTTCCGTGTGCTGGATTGAAGCTGTGGTCACTGAAGCTGAAGTCACAGCCACAGGGCTTAGCTTGGGTGGAATGGGGATGGATTGGAGGAGCCACGTTAACGTGAGACTACAGATGTCACTGAGGGTGGACATACAGGACTTAGGAGAAAACTCAGGGGTCACCAGCATGGAAGATAGGGTGGCCAGGCTGCGGGAGAGTGATGACAGGCTGTGGACACACGTCTGGGCCACGCCTGCCCACACTGCAGGCAACACTGGCAACTGATAATTGTCCTCGTCCCTCTCACTTTCACTTTAATAAATAATTTACCTGAATTACTCACACGGAAACTTCAATATTATTAAAAATTAACCAACATAAATGAGTCCGTGGTAAATAGCTGGTGTCTCTTTTGAGGGCGGGGATACTGCAGATGGCAGGAAGCCGCTCCCGGAGGTACTGGGGCAGAACAGTGAGCAGAGGGTGGGAACAAGAGGTCCTGGGGGGCAACAGGAGCCAAAATTCACACCACTGAGGTAGCCATGGCAGGAGCTGAGCCTGAAGACCGTCTCCAACTCCCTTTGCATGCTGAGCAGCCTTAAGCAAGTGCTGGCATCTCACGGGCCTTTGGCTAACTCTTGCTCAGAGGGCTGTGGGGAGGACTGAGCAGGAAGGGAAAGCAGAGGCAATGAGAGATGCTGACCCTGGCATCATCTGGCACAAGATGTTCCCAGAGCTCAGAGAATGTGGATATAGAATACTGGGAAAAGGACTGGGGGGGGGGGGGAGTCAGCAGCCTATAGTGGTTGCTCTGAGCACCATGCCCTGGGGTTCTCCTCAGTATTCTGTGTGTGAAGGTTGGGAGGGCTAGTGGTGTGTATTTGTGCAAGTGTGCATGCATGCGTGTGGGGGGGGAGTCTAGAGGATGAGTGTTGTTCTTCAGGGAACATCCACTTTTATTTTCTTCTTTGAGATGGGGTCTCCCTGGCCTGTAGCCCATGGCTCAGGCTTGTCTGGATGGCCAGTGAGATCCTGGGATCCACCTGTCTCAGCCTCCCTGTTCTGGGACATCAAGTGTGCTCTACTCCCTGGCTTATTTCACATGGGTTCTGAGGAATTGCTCACAACATCTTGCTTGCAAGATGAGATTTTTCTAACCATATTCTCCCTCCAGCCCTACTCTGAAATTCTTTCCTCGACACTGAAAAATTAAAAACTGATTTTAAAATGTCAAGATGGGTATCATGACTAATGCTGATCTAGATGGGGGGGGTGCACTTTGCCATTCATGTTTTAATTCTTTATCGGCGCTGTCGTCATCATCGTCATCTTCATCACCGTCATCATCACCGCCTTTAAGGCTCAGCTTCAGGCAGAATGAACAGCACCAGTAGCCTCATAAATATTCTCCAAAAGCACGGGCAATCTTTTTTCCTCTTTCTTTCTTTCTTTCTTTCTTTCTTTCTTTCTTTCTTTCTTCCTTCCTTCCTTCCTTCCTTCCTTCCTTCCTTATTTTATTTATTTATTTATTTTAAATTCTTCCCTCATAGATTACATTCTAACCACAGTTTCTCCTTCCTCCACCTTGTCCCTTCTTCTTTAAGACTACTATCACTATGTAGTCCCGACCAACCTGCAACTCCACATGGAAACCAGGCTGCCCTCAAACTCACAGAGACCCGCCTGTCTCTGCCTCCCAGGTGCTAGAATTAAAGACGTGCACCACCATACCTGTCCAGGACTTTCTTTGGTCAAGCCACAATATATGGGTCCCATTCCAGAAACAGTGAGACGGTTCCTCACAGTTGAGTCCCATCCTGAGAACCCACACTAAGGTGAAAGGAGAAGAGTGACCCCACAAGGCTGTCCCCTGACCCCCCACCTCTGTGCTGTAGTGTGCATGCACCCATATACACCCCATTTTATACACATGCATATGAGCACACACACAAATAATCATAATGATGATAATGATGACGACAATAAAAATAAAAACAAAAAAATAGTCTTAGGGTTTCTATTGCCGCGACAAAAACACCATGACCAAAGAACAAGTTGGGGAGGAAAGGGTTTATTTGGCTCACACTTCAGCATTGCTGTTTCTTACTGGAGGAAGTCAGGACAGGAACTCAAACAGGGCAGGATCCTGGAGGCGGGAGTGATGCAGAGGCGATGTAAGGGAGTTACTCACTGCTTTGCTTCCCCTGGCTTCTCAGTCTGCCTTCTTATAGATCTCAGCCCAGGGATGACACCACCCACCACGGGCTGGGCCCTCATTGATCACTAAATGAGAAAATGCCTTACAGCTGGGTCTCATCGAGGCCTTTCCCCAACTGAGGCTCCTTCCTCTCTGATGACTTCAGCTTGTGTCAAGGGGAAACACGAAACCAGCCAATACAGTAACAACAATAATCAATGAACCAGGTGTAGTGGTGCATTCAGAAGGCAGAGGTAGGCAGATCTTTGTGAGTTTGAGGCCAGCCTGGTCTATAGAATGAGTTCTAGGACAGCCAGGGAAACACAGAGAAACCCTGTCTCCAAAAACCAAAAAGAAATAAAATAGAAGAAAAAGAAAGAAAGAAGAGAAAAGAAAGGAAAGAAGGAGGGATGGAGGAAGGGAGGGGGGAGGGAAGGAAGGAAAGAAGAAAGGAAAGAAGGAAGGAAAGAAGGAAGGAAGGAAGGAAAGAAAGAAAGAAAGAAAGAAAGAAAGAAAGAAAGAAAGAAAGAAAGAAAGAAAGAAAAAGCTGATTGATACCTGGGGTGGCCTGAGGCCCCTCATTTCTCCCTCTTTTCAGCCCTCTGTCCCTCTGTGTATGTGTGCTTGTGAGGTGCGCACGCCACACCATGTGGAGGTCAGAGGGCAACCTCAGGTGTTGGCCCTCATCTTTGACCTTGTTTGAAGTGGACACCAGGCTGACTGTTCTCCTGGTTTCCTGAGGTTCTCCTGTTGTCAGCTCATATCTGCCGTAGGAGGTTCGGGGGTTACCGGGACATGCTACCTGAGCTCACGCCCTCATGTTCACGTGATGTGCTGGTTAGTTTTGTTGTGGTGGTTATCTTGACACAAGCTAGAGTCATATAGGAAGAGGGATCCTCAATCGAGAAAATGCCTCCATTTGGACTGGACTGTAGGTAAGTCTGTAGCTCTCTCTCTCTCTCTCTCTCTCTCTCTCTCTCTCTCTCTCTCTCTCTCTCTCTCTCTCTCTCTCTCTCCTTCTTCCTCCTCTTCTTCTCTACTCTTTGGCTTTTTGAGTCAGCGTCTATCTACATAGCCCTGGTTATCTTGGAACTTACTGTGTATATCAGCTGGCCTGGAACTCACGGAGATCCACCTGCCTGTGCCTCCCAAGGACAGGAATTAAAGGCGTGTGCTACCATGCCTTTCAAGAAGCATCTCTGATGAGGGGTGAGAGCTACATTTATTGTGGATATGAGAATAAGTATTTAGAATGTAGGTAAGCATTGGCTTAGGAAAGTGGCTCCTCATGTTGCAGGGTCTCTCACTGAACATGGAGTGTGCCAATCTGGCTAGACAGGCTGGCCAGCAAGCTGCAGGGATCCTAGTATTGCACAACCCTCCCAGGTTTTATAAGTATTATATTTTATATTATAACTACTATATATTATATTACAGTATTATGTTATTATATTAATTATATTATATTATTGTAGGTGTTTACTATTGTGTTTGACTTTTTAAAAACAAAACAAAATAAAAACCTGGATAGAGGGATTCAAACTCAGGTCCTCATGCTTTCTGGGAAAGTGCTTTACTGGCTGAGCCATCTTCATGACCCCTGGAACTTTATTGATTAATGGTTGATGTGGGAGCGCCCAGGCCAGCCCAGGCCACTCTGGATGGTGCCATCCCTGATCAGGTGGCCCTGGGTTCTATAACAAAGCAGGCTGAGCAAGCCATGAGGAGCAAGCCAGTAAGCAGTGTTCCTCCATGGTCTCTGTATCGGTCCCCATCTCCAGGTGTTTCTTCCTTGAGTTCTTGCGCTGGCTTCTCTCACTAATGCAAATAAAATAAACCCTTTCCTCTCCACATTGCTTTTGTCCCTGGTGCTTATCACAGCAAAGGAGAGCAAACAAGGACCTATGACAAGCACTTTTCCCACTGAGCCATCTCCCAGCACGAGTCTCCTCTCCCCAGCCCGAGTCTCCTCTCCCCAGCCCCAGGGCTACCCTGTACTCCACGGCACATGCTCAGACTCTGCCACTTACCCCAGGGCTGTCACAACGTGTCCCCTGGTCCTTCACAGGGTCCTCAACCACATATCTCTTTGGTCCCCTTAGTTCTCAGCTTCCTTCCATGAAAGCTCTCCAATACCTTATGTAATTGAACGTAAGCAGAAGTACACACCTTTGCAATCTGGCTGATTTTCCTGTAGGTACTGTTCCCCTGCCCCCCCCCCCTCACATTCCTGCCTATGTCCATGACTTAGCAAGCTGAGGCAGGAAGATTTTGAGGTCTGGTAGAGAGTTCAAGGCCCAAGTCTTGGAAACTCCACATGTACTTCTCACGCCCAGCTTCCCCTAGTCGGAAAGGCCACAGCCCGCATGCCGAGTAGCTGTGACTTTCCAACATGTGACTCCACAGCCATGTCTTCTTGGCTATGGTGGGGTCCTGGGAGGGCGGATGTCACGATCTATATAAACTACGTATAAACCATACCCCATGTAAACTATACTTTATGCAGTTGAATAATTCTCAATTTAAATGAGTCGGTTTTGATTGGCTAAACAGAAAATGATTGTTTGGGTGTGTGTATACGTAAATGCATGTTCACATGTGTGGGCTCACGTGTTCTCCCTTGATCCCGCTCCATCTTATTTACCAAGGCAGGAGGATTGAACCCAAGGTCTCCAATTGAACTCAGAGCCTGTCTATTTGCTCATCTAGAAGCCAGCTTCTTCTGGAGATTTTGTCTCGGCCTTCTGAGCTCTCACCATATAGGTGAGCTGCCACGGTCACCTGGCATTTCCAGGGGTGTGTGGGATCATTCTGGTCCTCGCATTTGTCCAGCAAAATTTCTATCTACCTAGCCATCTCCCAGGCTCCAGAAAAATTGATTAAAAAAAAATCCCAAAGTCAGCCTAGCCTGGGCTGCATGACATCCTGCCCCTCGGAAAAACAAAACGAAGTTAGTCAAGTACTTGTTGCTCAAGAATGAGGACCTGAGGTCAATTCCCAGCATCCAAGTTAAAAAAAAAAAAAAAAAAAGGCCACCCTTGGAAGTGCCTGCTTGTACTTCCAGCAGTGGGGGTTGGAGAGAGCAGAGCCAGGTTGGTCCCTGGGTCTGGAGCTCGCTGGTCAGTCAGCCTAGCTGAGTCAGTGAGCTCCAGGACAGCGAGCGACCCTGCCTCAGAACTAGGACAAGCCACTTCTGAAGACTGACACTTGAACTTGACTTCTGACCTCCAGAAGCACTTGCACATGCACACCCACAACACACACACCAAAAAAGACACTACAGAGATAAAGGAGGAGACAGAGGAGGAGGAGAAGAGGAAGATGAGGAGGAAGAGGAGAAAATCCGGGCTTCCATTCAGAGCCAGGCAGGCTGGGAGTGGAGTGGGGCAGAGGCTGAGAATGTCCCTGTGTGGAGCTCGGCTGAGAGCTTTCCTGCCCGAGGCTGCCACCTGCCCTCCAAGGTAGGCAGGAGGATTTAATTAAAGCAGGCTGGCCACCTCCACCTGGCGCAGGGGGAGAGGTGAGGGGTTGGTGCAGCCTGAGGGGTGGGGTCACTTCTTAACTCGCCTTAGGCCTGACCTTAAATTAATAAAATCGCATCCAGTGGATGCCCTCCCAGCTCGCCTTCTGTCCCCTCCAAGCCACTCAAGGACCCTCATAACTGGTTATTAAGGAAAGTAAATAACTTGGCAGGGTTGGGGGGGTGTTACTGTCTTGGTCCCTGGGTGGTGGCTGAAGCCCAGAACTCAGAGGTGTGGGGGAAGCACAGGAATCTCCATCTAGTCAGCTATTAAGAAAGGGATCAGGTGGGATGGATGATGCTCTGAATACTGCCTGGAGCCTGACCTGGTGGTACAGGTCAGTCATCTTAGCTACTAGAGAGGCTAAGGCAGAAGGATCACAAGTACAAGGCCTACATGTGACTGAAGGCAATTCTGGGAAATTTAATGAGTCCCTGTTTCAAAATAAAAAGTTAAAAGAGGTCTGGTGATATAGGTCAGTGGTAGAGCCCCTGCCTAGAATCCCCCAGTGAAGGGCTGGGTGTGGCTCAGTGGTAGAGCACCTGCCTAGAATCCCCCAGTGAGGGGCTGGGTGTGGCTCAGTGGTAGAGCCCCTGCCTAGAATCCCCCAATGAGGGGCTGGGTGTGGCTCAGTGGTAGAGCACCTGCCTAGAATCCCCCAGTGAGGGGCTGGGGCAAGGCTCAGGAGCACTACAAATGATGATGATGACAATGATGATGATGATGATGATGATGGAGGAGGAGGAGAATTAATATGAGAAGAGCATTGTGGGTTAAGGGCAAACTTAGAGATCCCCTGGAAACCTTCCCTCCCTCTGGAATGTACAGAGGGAGTTTATTAGAGGGAGGGCTTGCTCTGAATTGGGTGCACTGCAGAGCTGAGAGTGGCCTGCTTCTATGGGGCCCCCACTCTGCTGGTTCAGTAGGCCCCGTATGTGTATCTGGGAAGAAACAAGCCTACAAGACATTGAAACTCTGACCAGGGGCTGGAGATGTGGCTCAGCTTGTAGAGTCCTCGTCTAACATGCACCAGACCCTGGGTTCGATCCCCAGCATCTCATAAACCAGGCATGGTGGTGCATACCTGTAATCTCAGCACATGGTGGAGGGACCAGAAGTTCAGGGTCATCTCCAGCTACACAGGGAATCTGAGGCCACTCTGGGCATTTGAGATCCTCTCTCAAAACCAAACACTTGACCCAGTATCTTAACTGAGTCAAGTGTCTGAAGGGACACTTCTTCAGGGATGATATAGAAATGGATGAGAAGGTTTGGGGGCTCAGAGGGCACAACCCCAATTCTAACACACCAAGGGCATCTTGGGTAGACTGTTGGATAGCCCACTGTGGGTGCTTCACTGCTCCCCCCACCTGGGGTGTGCAGATCCAGGATGGAATCCTAGTACCAGGAACGGCCACCATGAATCCCCAGTGCTGGCCGTGGACACCAACAATGCCCTGAAGGTCTGGTCTTCTAGCAGGCCTGCTAACTCAGTATCAAGAATGCACAGTTGAGGTGGGGAAACTGAGGCCCAGAAAGGGGAAAGGTCTTGTCCAAACGAGTCAGGGAGCAGCCAGCATCCAGACCCAGCTGACAGGAGCCTCACTAAACCTAGACAAGTGTTGGGTTGATTTCCCTGCGTTATGACTGTGCTTCACTATGATGGACACCCCCGGAATCTGCAGGTTGTCAGAGCCAGGGATGTATGGTGAAGGCAGGGCTCCCTAAGGGCCTTGGATTGGGGGTGCTCCCACATCACATGGCCTAGAGACAAGTGCTCAACCATGAGCCCTCAGCCTCTGTCACCTGTACGAGTGGGACAGAGGACCCTCCGCCCTTTTCATGTTTGAGAGAGGCCAAAGGGGCTGCTGCAGACCATGCAAAACCTCGCCCTGATGCTCATGGGGGCTTCCAAGGATGCTGCAATGGCTGCCTGGGCCCCAACACTCACCTTGAGTCTTGCTAATTGTGAGATTATGTGAGACTGTGTGTCTCAACTCTGTGTGTGTGTGTGTGTATTCTCTGTGTGTGTGTGTGCATGTGTACATATATGTATTCCTAGTTGTGTATGTGCAGTTGTAGTATATGTATGTTAGATGCATGTTTGCATGGGCTACATGTGGCATGCGTATGTAGTGTGTATATGGTACATGTGTGTGGGTGCCTGCATAACGAGGACCGAGGAGGCCATCAAGCGATTTACAAGTGGCCTCCACCTTATTCCTTTGAGACAAAGTCTCTCACTGAACCTAGAGCTGAACTGGCAGCCAGCAAGCCCCAGTGATCCTCCTGTCTCCGTCCCTCACAGTACTGAAGTCACAGACACAGGAGAGAGCACCCCTGGCTTTTTACCTGGGTCCTGGGGACTTGAACTTAAGTCATGTTTGCACAGCAAGCCATCTATCCACCTTCTGGGCCTCAACTTTCTCGCAGACAAAAATGACCATCTTGACACATGTATGTCCTGCTCTGTCCCCCCAACACCCAATCCGGAGGGACCCAGCAGCTAGCTCCAAAGGAATCATCCCGAGGCTCAGAGTGTGGGACAGAGCTAGCACCTTGCGGACCCTGGCGAACTCCCGAGATCCAGAGCCTTCGGTGACTGGGTATATAGAGTCCTTCCCCGGAGCACTGACTTCACTTCTGAAATAATCTGGATTCTTAAGCACAATTAGAGAGGTAACGAGGGTCAGGAACGCCTTTCAAACCCAGTTTAGCACGAAGTCCTGACGCAGGCATCGCCCAGGTGGATACTGTCAATAAAATGGATTCTCAGCCATCAGGCGCACACGGTGGCGGCGGGCCCAGCGCTAATGCAGCCCAGCAGAGCTGCGGCCGGCTTCCACCCTCCTTCATTACCGCAGAGCCTGTAACAGCTTTCGCAGAATTCATTAGGGAAAGAAAACAGTAAGATTTGAAGTTATTTGTAAACCCGACGGGGAAAACACGCGTCGTGTCTGGGAAGGAAGTGTGTCGATTTCAGACGGAGCCGTGGGGGGCTGGGAGGAGGGCAGCCAGGGAATCTGGGGGGGGGGGCGAAGTCTAAAGGGAATGTGGGTCACAGCCCTGTTTCCTCACAGCTCACAGCCCCGGATGCAGCAAGAGCCCAGAGAGGGCAGCGCTTTTCCTATAGTCACACAGCACGCAGGCTGGAGACTGAAGCAACCCATAGGTTACCAGGAGGTCTGCCTGGGAGGGGAAGCCTCTCGGCTTCTGTTGTAATAAGTGAGTCCCCCCAACTTCCAAGACCTTGTTGTTTTGGGAATCACTCCGCTTGGCGCCCATGAACTGTGTACCTCACAGCTAAGCTAAGGGGAAAGGTTCCAGGCTGGTGACCTCCTACAGGGGACTTCACGCCCCTCCTCTGAGGGAGGAGTGCCACGCCTCCAGTTTCCAGGTAAGGAGTCTGGATATCAGAGAGGTGATAGGCCTGCCCAGGGTCACTTGGTGGGGTGCAGGGATGAAGTCGGCAGGGGAGAAAGGTGCTTTGGCTCAGGTTTTCAGAGGGTTTCTATCCATGGGGGGTGGGGGGAGCCCTGGCAGGCTGGTTGATGCGTGCGAGACTGGACAAGCTGTTCTCATTACTGTGGCTGGGGAAGCAGGGAGCAGCACAGAGTGTGTCTGGGGGGTCTCAAGGTAGGCAGCGCCAGCTCCCCCCTCCTGCGTAGCCATGTATTTCAGGAGGTGGTCGCATGCCCCTGTGACCAGGACACCAGCACCAGGTGGAGGAAGAAAGGCAGGAAAGAGACAGGTGTGTCACTGGGGGTGGAGGTACGGGCCGCAGCCACAGGCCCTTTAGCAGAAGCCTACATGCAGCTCCCTAGCCTAGAGAGCAGGAGTTGCAGAGCAGATGGAGCTGCCCCGGCTCCAGAGGAAGCACAATTACAGGAGGTATCGAGACTGCATTGGAAGCCAGGCTCGGGAGTGCACACCTTTAATCCCAGCCCTCCAAAGGCAGAGGCAGGCGGATCTGTGTGGATTGGAGGTCAGCGTGGTCTACCTAGGAAGTTCCAGACTAGTTGTAACTATATAGAGAGATCTTGACTCAAAAAGAAAAAGAAAAAGAAAAAAAGGAAGGAAGGAAGAAAAAGAAAAAGAAAGAGAGAGAGAGAGAAAGAAAGAAAGCAAAAGCTGGGTTAGCTAAATTTCAGTTTCTCTGAATAGACTGCCCGATGGAATAACTTGAGGGAGGGAAGATTTATTTGGGGGTCAGGCTGGGGAGGTAGCCCGGCCAGTGAACTGCTACACAAGCATGAGTACCCGAGTTTGGATCCCGGCACCCTTGTAAGAAGCCAAGGGTGTCAGCATGCGCTCACCCCAGCACCGGAGAGGCAGACACAGGACTGGGAGTTTTCTAGCTAACTAATCTGGACACATGGGCGAGTCCCAGTTTCAGTGAGAAAGCCTGCTTCGGAGAAATAAGGTGGTCAGGGAGATGGTTCCGCTGGTACAGGCACTTGCTGCACAAGCCTGTCGACCTGAGTTTACCCCTCAGAGCCCATGGTGGAAGGAGAGAACCAACTTGTCAAAGTTGTTCTCTGACCTCCACATGCATGTCCTGGCATGTGTACACACATGTACAAGTGCATGAACTCACACACACATATGTGCACATGCGTGTGCATATAACCTGATCATACCAATGCATTTTGGCTCACAGTTTCTGGGGTTTTCGGTCCAGTACGGCAGGGAAGGCATGGCAGAGTGGGCCAGCTCATGGTGGTGAGAGTCTGGTTAAGTGTCTCCACACCATGGTGGACCAGCAAGCAGAGAAGAGCAGGAACCAGGGCTGAGGTTATAACTCTCAAAGGCCTGCAACAGAGACCCCACCTTCTAAATGCTCTGCAGCCTCCAAAAAAGCGCCACCAGCTGGGCACCCAGAATTCAACAGGAGCCTATGAGGGACAGTTCACACCCCAAACATAACAGGGGCTGAAGGATCACCATTCCCAGTCAGAGATGGGGCAGACTT
Organism: Alexandromys fortis; assembly: GCF_014885135.2. Taxonomy (NCBI): domain Eukaryota; kingdom Metazoa; phylum Chordata; class Mammalia; order Rodentia; family Cricetidae; genus Alexandromys; species Alexandromys fortis. The sequence continues at coordinate 3,330,514 of NW_026068021.1, forward strand.
CACAGGGGCAGTTGGGATTATGAGGTGGGTGGTGGATGATCAAACTCCCTGGTGAGAGTCCCTGCCCTGGCACCCACCTGAGGGCCCACAGGTGGGGACTTGGTGGAGACTCCAGCCAAGCTGGAGCGATGGATCAGCACCATCATTGCCCAGGGTCCTCCTGCATCTGTGTTCAGCCCAGGCCTTGAGTCCAGATCCAGAGTGACTGTCACCATCACTCAGGGTCCTCTCTCTAGGAAGATCTTTCTCCTAGGCTGGTCCCGGCCTCCCTCAGAGTCTGCCCTTGGGCTGAGGGTCAGGTCCTCTCTTGGGAATCGGGACCTTTTTGACCCAGAATCTAGGTGTCAGTGGGGAGCAGTGGGATGAGCCATCTGTCCTGTGCTGAGTCCATCCCCGGGCGTAGGAGGAGCCCCTGTCTCTTCAGGTCAGAGGAAGGAAGCCAGATCAAAGTTGGAGTTTATGATCCGAGCTCGGCAGCTGCCGGAACAGGCTGGAGTGGGCTGCGGGGTGGTTCTGGGATCCATAGACCTTGTCTGTGCCTAGGGGTGGGGGACCATTGCGGGTGGAGACTGGAAAGAGTTTGGGAGTGAGGGTACCGCTGAGGTGCCAGGTAGGGCTGGGAGTTCTAAATCTGCCGAGCCACTTCTTCAGATGGAGAAAATAAGACTGACTTAGATGAATCACTTAGGGCCAAGTCAGGAGTAACCCATAGCCAGCTAGGGTTGCCACCCCACCAGTGGCTCGCAGAAGGCAGGACCAGTTGCAAGCGGGAGAGTGGGTAGAGTTGGGGTCCCAGGCTGGTGCCATGGCACATGCAGACAGGACCAGGATATAAGCAGTCTAAACTTGCCCTGCAGAGGACCCAAGGGAGCCCTGAGCCTGGCTTTCCAGCAGGTTCTTTCTGCCCCTTACCCTGGCCTGGGAGTTGGATTCACAGGTGACCTGGTTAGGGGTCTGTGGCGATGCAGTACTGAGAGAGGCCCCTCTCTCCCTTCCTTCAATTCCTCCTCTCTCTTTTTCATCTATCTTCTTTCTCCACATTCTCTCTATCTCTCTTGTCTTTCTCATTCCATCCCCTCTCCCCCTCCTTTCCTTTCTCTTTTCTTTTTTCCCCTCTTTTTTCCCTCTGAGAAAGGGTTTCACTGCGTAGCTCTGGCTGTCCTGGAACTTGCTCTGTAGACCAGGCTGGCTTCGAACTCACAGAGAGCTTCCTGCATCTGCCTCCCCAGCACTGGGATTAAAGGCGTGTACTACTATAGACCCACCCTTTCTCATTTCTTCTCTCTTTTCCTTTCCCCTTTCTCTTCTTTTTCCATCTTTCTTCTTCCCATCCTCCTTTCTCCTCTTTCTGTCTTCTCTCGTCTTTTTCTTTCTTTCGCCTGCCTTCTCTCTTTCCTTTCTCTTCCTCTCCCCCTCTTCTCTCTTCTCTCGCCATTCTCTCTCTCACTCTCACCCCCACCAAACCCTCCCCTAGAGTCCTTTCCCAACCCCTGCATCCCCACGGTGTGCCCTCCTTGACCCCAGGCTGAGCTTCCCACTCTGACTGAGCTCAGGCCTCTCTTTAGTCCTGCTTAAACCAGGGCCCTAGCTTATGGAGGCAGTAGTGACAGGCCCCTGAGACCTTCACCCCAGGGGTCCCCAACCATGAGCTCCTATGGTGTCCCTTCCTGCAGCCCATATACTCTGGACACTCTAGCCATTCCTTGGGGGCTGCCTGAGGCTGCCCAGTTAGCTACAGAGGTGGGAACAGACCCAAAGCCTTGCATGTGGTACTCAGAAGAAGGCCCTGGAGTCCCTAGCCACCATCCCTCCCTAAGGTTGACCCCCAAACCTAGCACCCAGAGAAACACGCTCCTCCCTCATCTTTCCCTGCAGCTGGTCATCTCTGGGCCACTGACTTTTCTCACTGCCAGGCCCTTGGCCCTGTGCTGCCTTATCTGGGTATGTTCTCTCTCTCTCTCTCTCTCTCTCTCTCTCTCTCTCTCTCTCTCTCTCTCTCTCTCTCTCTCTCTCTCCAAGGAACCTGCAAAGTCTTGCCCAATGCCACTTTCTCCAGAAGCAAGACCCAGTCGGGCTGACGTGTTCTACAGGCCCCAGCTCCTGGCCTAACTGCACGGTGTGGGCCTTGCCACCTGGCGGGGACCAGTCTATTCTCCCACAGATGACACGTGCAGGAGCCAGGATGCTCTACCCCCACCAAGGTCAGACCAGCACCAAGGGTTCCAGCTCCGGCAGTGACTGCTGTGACAGGACTCCTTCGCATGCAAACACTGCATCTAAGGCTCCCAATGACCCTCTGGCTCAACTCCCATTGTCCCTTTAGCTAGAGAAACTGAGGGCTGACATAAGCAAGCCCCTCCCTCTTCTGTTTCCCTGTGCAGCAGAGGCCACCTGCCTAGAAGCATCTAGAGAGAGTGGATCTGGGCTGGGGAGACAGCACACTCAATAAAACACCTGCCACGCAGTCACGAGGATCTGACTTCCATGGCAAAAACACACTTAAAAAAACGCAGGCATGGTGGTGCCCTCTTGGAATCTTGGAGCTGGGTGGATCCCTGGGGCTTGCTAGTCAGCCAGTCTAGGGCAGTAAGGACCTCCCTCAAAAATAAGACGGAAGGTGCCTGAGACAGAACATCCAAGGCTGATCTTCAGCTACAACACTCATAAACACGTGCGCGCGCACACACACACACACATGCATACGTACACACACCTGCACACACATGTACTCACATACACACAAGCACATGCACACACACATGAGCTCACAAAGAGGGGTGAATTTCAATTCAGTTCGTATACAATTACCCAGGCACCCCACCCCCATGATAAGGTTCTGGAGAGTCTTCGTTTTTCATCTAAAAGTTCTATCGACTGCTTGCCAACATGGGGGATCAGGTCCTCTTGCACAGGTGGCCTGTGTGTCTGGTGCTGGCCTCCTGAGGAGTCGTGAGTCCACTGAGGCACCAGCAGCGCGCTACCATGGGTTCCCAGATGGCCTGGTCATCACATTGTAGGGAATGTTTGTGTCCAGTTGTGTCCACTGGAGTGCCATCTGGCCCCTATTCTGCCCAGCTTGCAGAGTGTCAGGGTTTCCCCTCCACCCCCATCCCCCATAGTTCTGCTGGCTTTTCAGGGAAGGCTGAGAATCTGACAAGAGACTTCTCACACAACCACCAACTTCAGGGACTACATCGGCCTGTGTAAAGATGCTGTGGTCTCTGGGAAGCTGTGGGGAGTGTGCTTGGGGTTCAGCAGCTGAGATTTCCTGGATGGCTCTGTGTGTGTAGTGAAGGACTCGCCTGTCCCTTCAGCAGCCCTATCCCCTGTCCTAGCCCCTCTTGAGGCTCCACCCCTCCAGCGTTTGCTGATGGCATGCCATGTATGAAGTTGCTCACTTCACAGACAACCCGTGTTAAACTGGAATTGAAAAACCAGGCAGTCTCACATAGAACGTGCTGCTGGGCTTCCTGTAAAACCCTGACAGATCTCCAGAGGCAATATCAGCCGGTGGTGTGGCCAGGCCTGTCCATGCCTGGGGTCTGGATTCTGCATGGCAGGCTTCCAGGTCAGGTTGTCCAGGTTGCACACTTAGCTCATTCTCCACCATGCTGCACAGGCCAACAGCACTCCAATTTGCTCATCTCTTGAGGTATTCCAGAGCGTCATCATGGAACTACCCCCATCCATTTCCCTGCCACCCCAAGTCGGCAAAGGCATGGGCTGTGAGCAGCTGTCACCCATGTGTGGCTCAGGTGACACTGTAGCCCATAGCTCTAACTCTCAGCCTAGATAGATGATCAGAATGGATGAATGGTCTAAAGTTCACCCCAGAGGCTTCAGGTGCAGCCCGGGATGGGGGGACACATCACTGTTGTCCCTGGAAGTCCCAAGGCCTGGGGGAGACAAGTGGAGCCAGATCTCAGCAGAAGGGACCACTGATGCATCCTCGAAGCCCCCCCGGAGGACGGAGCTACACCGGTCGCTGCTCTGCGCTCCCGGGAATGCTGTGTGTCGGAGCCGGGTGCTGACAGATTACCACAGCAGGTTAATAAGTGCGTGCCTTCCTCCTAAAGGCTAATGCAATATTAATCAGCCTGGTGTGGTCAGCAGAAAACGCTCAGCAGCCACAGAGTGAGAGGCCTTTAATTAATTCTCCTGTGGAGGGTCTGGCAGGGGCCCCCCACCCTGCCACTCTCGGTCCCACCCCACCCAGGAAGCCATCTGCACTGGCCCAGGCTTCTGAAAAGCCGGTTGGTTGCTTGTACCCTGTCTACTCCCATCCTACAAGGCCCGGAAGGGAAGTGTGTGGGCAGGGGAAAGGTCACCTCTCTGATCACCCTCAGCCCAGATTACTTCCCTGTTTGGACCCTGCTGAGATGCAGGGGAGTTCCACCTGCCCATCAGCTCAGGGTGGGGCTCTCAGAGCCAAGGCTGAAAGACTGTGGACCTGACAGGCCAGGTGTGGACCTGCTGATAAAGCTTGGCCTTGTTGGTACAGGTCTGTCAGCCCCTCGACTTCTGAGACGAAGGCAAAAGGATAACACGTTCAAGGCTAGCCTGCTCTACAGAGTAAGTTCCAGGCTGTGCTGAGACACTTAGCCAGATTTTGTCTTGAAATAAAAAAGTAAAAAGAGGATTGGAGATACAGCTTACAGGTAGAGCCCCTGCCTAGAATCTCCTGTGAGGGGCTGGGATGTGGCTCAGTGGTAGAGCACCTGCCTAGAATCCCCCAGTGGAAGCTGTGAGAGGCATGGCCTAGTCATATAAAGCACTTGTCTAGCATGTATGAAGCTCTTAGTCTCATCCTCCCCTTAAAATGAAAGAATTATTGGCACATTCTGAGCAGAGCTGGAAGGACGGGAGGGGCAATGTCTGACCCCAGCTTCCTCATGTACCATCTGGTGACCATCAGAGAAGGCCCTGCCTACTCCTGTCACCTCTAGGACTGACCTGGTGCCCAGGGGCAGTTAGGCTGCTCAGCAGGGTCCCACAAGACCTAGTGGAGGACTAAAGATCCAGCTGGGTAGCAGGGTTGCCAGACCACCGAGAGGGACAGTCACAGCAGTGGGTCTCCGTGTGACCTCCCAGACTAACTCAGGAAGGTCACACTGAGGCCGCCGTGGGGAAGGGAGCTTGTGGGAAGGGGCAAATGCTGTAGCCAGCACTCTGCACATGCTGGGCCTGGGTCCCTGACCCGGAGACCACACTGCCCACGATCAGAATGGGGTCTTGGTGGAGCCTGCGGAGGCAGAGGCATCACTAAGACACCATGATGCTGCCTTGGGTGGGAGACAGCAACAATGACTCTAGTCTGTCTCTTGGACCATGGTTCTCCCCCAGGGCCCTGTGTCCCAGTGTCAGGTCAACCTCTCCAGAGGTGGGTCAGGGGGTCCCCACACCTGGCTCTGAGCTCCGGCCATGTTAATCTTTTATTTATCTGAAGCCGCCTGGACGCGCTGCTTGCGAGTCCAGAGTAATTAGGGGTTCCCGCTGATGGATCGCACTGGAGGGACACGGTGGTTATTTATTACCGAGTCACTTGCCGGAAAGGTTAGGGGCTGAGAAGTAATTATTTTTCCTTCCTCTCTGCCCCCTCCCCAGTTTTGCCATCTAAAAGGGGGCATTTTACAGGAAGCTGGTTGGCGATCTGGAGTTCTCTATCCTAAGGCAGGTGGGCCTACAGTCCAGGCTTGGCTGGAAAGAAGCAGGGTCATGGGGATCCTCGGGGAAGCTGTGTGGCTCTCTCTCTTCTCTACCCTGCTCTTTGTCCACTCTCTAGTTGAGGGCCCCTAGGGGAAATAAAGCACTGATTTTCCTGTGAATCCACTCCCATGGGAGATCTGGGGCACCTCAGGATGGACTATTGGAGCCAGACTGGATGAAGACAAGGATAGAGTGACCTAGGATGCTGGTAGAGCAGGTGCAAAGGCCCTGGGTGGGGCTGAGCTGATGGGACTTGGACAAGGGAAGGAAGACAGTGTGATGGGTACAGGGGAGTGAGCAGAGGTGTGGCCTTGACTTGGACCTCAGGACTTTGTTCTAAGCATCTAGAAACATCTTGAGGGTAAGGAGTGCAAACCACGTAATCCATTTCCTCTTTTTACCTGGTCAGATTACAGCATCAAAACTGCAAAGCTCGGGCTAGGGAGATGGTTCAGATGATAAACTGCTTGCTGCACAAACATGAGGACCTGGTCCCATCTAAAAACCCAGAACCCATCTAAAAAAAGGTAGGCATGGCCACATGCACAGAGTTGGGGAGGCAGAGACTAGTGGATCCTTGGGGCTCGAAGGCCAGCCAGCATAGATTATTTGGTGAGCTCTAGGGCAGTGAGAGACCCTGTCTTTTTTTTTTTAATTTATTTATTATGTATACAATATTCTGTCTGTGTGTATGCCTGCAGGCCAGAAGAGGGCACCGGACCTCATTACAGATGGTTGTGAGCCACCATGTGGTTGCTGGGAATTGAACTCAGGACCTTTGGAAGAGCAGGCAATGCTCTTAACCACTGAGCCATCTCTCCAGCCCAGAGACCCTGTCTTAATAGTAACAATATGGACAGCTACTGAGAAAGACACCCAAAGTTGACCTTTGACTTACACATACCCCCCCCCACACCCCTTTAGTGCTTACCCTGTCTCTCTAACCTGGCCTGGCCAAACCTCACTTTCACTTCCCATTTTCAGTAGCATGTTTTACCATCAGGGAGGGACCTTCCCCAGGCAGCTGTGTTCCTCTAGAAAGTGACTAGTCCCAGGACACAGAAAGTCCAGTGTGGTACCCCCCCCCATAAGCTCATGGTTTGAATGCTTGGTCCCCATCCCCAACTTGTGGCACTGTTTCTTGGAAAGTTTAGGAAACAGGTCCTAACTGGAGGAAGTAGGTACTTGGGGATGGCGCCTTGTGGGTCATGGTATCAAAGCAGCCATCACTTCCTGTCTCCCTTTCGATGCTTCCTGTCAGCCATGAGGTGAACGGCTTCTGCCAGCTGCCCCTACCACTGTATTGCTTGCCTCATGACAGGAAGGGCGGGCCACACAGAAGTGACCCCTCCGAAATCATGAGTCCAGATGAACCTGTCTTCACATAAGTAGCCTGCGTGGGCAATTTTGGTCACTGTGATAGGGTATAACTAGAACATTTGATTGGACCAGCTTCAATAGCAGAGGAGGTTTGTTTTCACCTAGAGCTGCAGGCTAGGGTAGATCTCCTCCTTCAGACACGGTTTGAGCAGGGCTCAGCCATTACCAGGCTCTGAGTAGTAGATCATTTTTTCCCCAAGATGTCAGTTCAGCCTCAGGCTCTGGAAACTGGCCACAGAGTTTACTTTCAGCAACGACAAAAGCAGGAAGGACTAGATTTTTGCTCCTACTTGAAATGTCTACTGTGTTCTTTTGTTGTTGTTTTGTTTTTTAGACAGTCTCTCTGCACAGCCCAGGCTGTTCTGGAACTCACTCTGCAGACCAGGCTGGCCTTGAACTCCCAGAGATCCACCTGCCTCTGCCTACTGAGTGCTGGGACTAAAGGCGTGCACCGCCACCACTGCCTGGCTTTTGCTCCTATTTGAAATAGCACCACAGAAAATGTAAGGCCTGCCAGGCAGTGGTGGCGCACGCCTTTAATCCCAGCACTTGGGAGGCAGAGGCAGGTGGATCTCTGGGAGTTTGAGACCAGCCTTGTCTACAAGAGCTAGTTCCAGGACAGGCTCCAAAACCATAGAGAAACCCTGTCTCGAAAAACCAAAAAAAAAAAAAAAAGGAAAAAAAGAAAGAAAATGTAAGGCCTGTGACAGCTCACTAGAGAGCTGAGAACAAGCATCTACTCACCTGCGACAGGACACCAATGACAGACCAAAGTAAGGACATCATCAAAATCCAGTTTGGTGAACAAATGAGTGTTTTAGGTTCCTTGTAGGAGTGTGAGTGAGGGGTCTCTTAGAGGAGCAGGGACAACTGAGAAGTCATGACGTTACTGTAAGCAAAACAATCTGGTGGTAATTAGGTCAGTTATCCAGGTTCTTAAGCCACCTGTGAGGCCATGGAACTGAGGGTGGGGCTTGGGTCACAAAGATTTGGCAATAGTAAATGATTTCTAAAGGTGCACTGATTAAAAATGAATTCAGGGTTAGGCGTGGTGGTGCACATCTTTAATCCCAGCACTTGGGAGGCAGAGGCAGGTGGATCTCTGAATTTGAGGTCAGCCTAGTCTACGTAGGGAGCTGCAGGACAGCCAGGGCTGGGACTGGAGAGATTGCTCAGTGGTTAAAAACATTTGCTGCTCAGTCATAAGGAGTGGAGGTCAGTACTCAGCACCCAGTCAGGCAACCCACAAATGCCCATGACTCCAGCGCCAAGTAATCCAGCTCCCTCTTCTGGCCTCTTTGAGCACACACACACACACACACAAAGTTTTAAAAGCTTTAAACTTTAATATTTATTTTTTTTACTTAAAAAATTTGAGTTGCTAACTTGAGTTTCATAATAAAAATGATGAAATGAACTTTGACTTGGGATTAGGACAGACTTTCCAATAAATTCTTAACAGCTCTAAACCTGTGTCTGCCAGCTTGGGCTGTGTGTTTATGTGAAGTGGTGTTCTCTTGTTGATGATTATAAATCAAAGTATCACCAATTCTGAAAGGTGCCAAATATGCTCTGTGTCCTGCAGTATCAAATATTAGCCAAGATTTAATTTTTAAATTGATTTTATTTTGAGTTATACGTGTGTGTGTGTGTGTGTGTGTATGTGTGCATGCACATGAGTGTAATAGCTGGCAGAAGCCAGAAGAGGGAGTCGGATTTCCCTGGAACTAGAGTCACTTGTCATGAGATGCCAGATGTAGGTTCTGGGAACCAAACTTCAGGCTCCTTGAGCCATCATTCCAGCCCCACAACTTAATTCTTCATATAAACCAAGTATGTCCAGCTCATCAGTATGAAATTTTGCTTTTTTTGTCTTTAATAATTGATGAAAATTGTGTTTATACCAGAGGGCTGCTTTAAAATAAATCTCTCAATATTTATTACTAGCAATGTCTGACCTACGTACCTACCTTATGCGTCTGTGATTGGATAAAACTGTCATGAAGGTGGTTTGAAAGAAAATGGTCCCCAAGGGGAGTGACACTATTAGGAGCTGTGGCCTTGTTGGAGAAGGTGTGGCCTTGTTTGAGGAAGTGTGTCACTGTGGAGGTGAGCTTAGAGGGTTCATATATGCTCAAGCCCCATCCAACATCTGAGGCCACTTTCTGTAGCCTGTGCAGGATGCAGAACTCTCAGCTACCTCTCCAGCACCATGGCTGCCTGCACGCTGACATACTCCCAGCCTCCATGCTTCCCACCATGTTAACAATGCACTAGACCTCGGAAACTGTAAGCCTCCACTTCACTCAAATGTTTCCTTTCTAAGAGTTGCTGTGGTCATGGTGTCTCTTACAGCGATAGAAGCCCTGACTAAGATAGGTGGTGACAATAAGGCTGCCAACACTTCCTTGTGGAAGGAGCAGGCTCATTAGACCTTTACCTGGGATTTCAGCCCCCACTCCCTCCTGCCAAGCTGCCCAGGGTCTTGAAGGTGCAGGAGAACACAGGAGGAGGTAGGGTGACTGGGGTGGGGACTCCAGGGTTGCCACCTTTATGCATAGTTGCCCACACTGGTGTGGGTGTGTTCAAGTGGACAGCTAGCTTCTTGGAGTCCCCTGTGCTCCAGTAAGTCACCCCGATGACGTCACTGGTTCTGTAAGATGGACCAGTGTGGAATCCTTTTCTTGGTCTATTGGTGCCCTCCCTGGAGTCAATAGATGGCTTTTCAGGAAAAAACACACAAAGAGCATACATCTGAGCAGAAAGCTGGGCAGAGAGGCCCTTGGATATTTCTCTGGGTCCATAGCTTAAGTGCTCAGTGCTCCACTGGAAGAGAATCATCTAGAAGGGCTAGAGAGCAGTGCCCACTGCTGACGTGGAGTCCTGAGGCATCTGGTCGCTCTCAGTAGACTAATGCTAGGAAAATTTACTATGCACAAGGCCTCAGAAAGAATATTCTGGGAGGAATAATTCCCACCAGACTAAGATCTGTCCCAGGTGCACAAAGCCATTAAGACCAGAGAGACCGGAAAGGATCATGGTATCCAAGCACCTCACATGTAGCCACAGGAACACAAAGTTACCTAGCAACCAATGATGTAAAGACTGGCATCCAATCCAATCTGTTTTTATTTATTTTTTTAATAGAGTAGAGTCAGAGCCACAGTGAGAAGACTCAGTCAACAGAAACTGCAGGGCTGGGAGAATCTTTGGCAGGGGGCGGGAGGGGGTGTAAGTACTTCTTGCCTCACAAGCTTGAGGACCTGGGTTTGGATCCCCAGGACCCATGTTAAAAACTGTGCGTGGTTGCACATGCATGTAATCCCAGAGAGGCCCTGTCCCAAAAAACAAGACACTGAGCTCCTCATTCACACAACACACACACAGAGAGAGAGAGAGAGAGAGAGAGAGAGAGAGAGAGAGAGAGAGAGAGAGAGAGAAAACTGGCCTAGAACTGACATGTCATAGGTATTAGAAAATACAGGAATACAGGCAAGGACACTGAATCATTGTAACTGTTCTTTTTAATCTTTTATGCACGCATGTGTGCACGTGTGCATGCACATGCTTGCGCGCCTTTGTGTGTTTGTGTGAATACTACATGAGTGTCGGTACCTGTGGAGTCCAGAAGAAGCCGTCTGAAACCCGGGAACTGGAATTTCAGATGGTGGTGAACTGCCTGTAGTGGGTGCTGGGAACTGAACTCGGGACTTCTCAAAGTTAGTTACTCTTCTGTTGCTGCCATAAAACACCCTGACTAGTTCCGTAACGATGGAAGAACTAGGTCATTTTAGTTTATAGCTTCAGAGGTAGTATCCCTCCAACAGAGGGGTCCAGGGAGCAGCAGGCAATGGGGGGGGGGGAGGAAACTGAGGGAGTCACATTCTCAACTGGGAGTGAGAAGCAGAACTGGGGTGAGGGCATAAAGTTTCAGAGCCTGCTCCCAGTGACATCCCTCCTCCATCAGGGCTTCCTCACCTCCCCAGACAGAGGCTGCTTGAGCCTGTCGGGGGCTATTCTCTTTCAAACCACCACACTCTGGAAGAGCAGCAAGGGTTTTTTAACCCGAGTCTTCTCTTCCGCCCCTTCGTTGGAACTGTCCTATGCCTGTTATATTGGAACGGAAGCATCCCGAAGAAGCTTGTGTTGGGAGCTTGGTCCCAGCTGGTGTGACTGCTTGGAAAGGTTCCATAACTCTTAGGAGGCAGAGTTTGGCTTGAGGTAGGAAGACCCTGGGGGAGTGGGTCTCTGTGGGCATTTTCCTCTGGCTTCATCCTGCCTCTCTTTCTATGCTTCCGGTCAGCAATGACATGAAGAGGCGCGCGGCTACACACTGCCATCAGTGTGATGCTCCACCCAGACAGATGGGTGAAACTGACTGGGGGAGGGGCTAGTTCTCGCCTACCTGGCACACCTGGAAAGAGGAAACCTCAACCGAGGAATTTCCCCCACAGGGCTGGCCTATGGGCGTGTTCATGGGAGGTTTCCTTGGTTGCTAGCCCTCCCACTGTGGGCTGTGACTTAGGCAAGAGGGCGGGCAGTGGTGGCACATGCCTTTTAATCCCAGAATTTAGGAGGCAGAGGCAGGTGGGTCTCTATGAGTTTGAGCCTAGCCTTGGTCTCAGAGCTAGTTCCAGGATAGCCAGAGCTACACAAAAGAAACCCTGTCTCAAAAAAAAAAAAACAGGGCTGGAGAGATGGCTCAGAGGTTAAGAGCACTGGCTGCTCTTCCAGAAGTCCTGAGTTCAATTTCCAGCAACTACATGGTGGCTCACACCATCTATGAGACCTGATGCCCTCTTCTGGTGGGCAGGCATACATGCAGACAGAACATTGTATACATAATAAATGATTAATTAAAAAAAAACAAAAACAAAAAAGAAAGAAAAGTGGCTGAATATGGGAGCAGCACGCAATCAATTTTCCTCCATGGTCTCGGCTTCAGTTCTTGCCTTGTGTTCCTGCCCTTGCTTCCCTTGGTGATGAGCTGCAGCCTAGAAGAGGAAATAAGCCCTCTCCTTCCCAAGTGTTTTTGGTCATGGTGTTTATCTCAGTGACAGAAGACCAACTAAAGCAAAGACCACGAGTGGAGCCCCCTGAAACCGTGAGCCCAGATAAAGTCTTCCACCACTACACTGTTTCTATTAGAGACTTGGGTCACAGCTATGTGAAAGTGATTAAACAAACGCACCATTCAGAAAGCTATGGAAGGCAGGAAAAGAATGAAAAAAAAAAACAAGGGGTTGGGAGGCTCAGTGTAGTGCTCGCTGCACAACATGAGTGCCTGAGTTCAGATGCCAGGATGCCACTTTAAATAAGCAGGGTTGATGGCATGTGCCTGTGATTCCAGTGTTGGGGAGGGGGAGACAGGGACGAATGGGTCCCTGGGGCTCACTGGCAAGCCAGCCTAGCTGAATCAGAGCGTTCTAGGTGAGAGACCCTGCCTCGAAAACTAAAATGGAAAGTGATTGAAAAGGACACCAGATGTTGACCTCTGGTCCCCATGTGCACCTGTATAAGCAAGCACACCCCCATACACTTGCACACATGCATGCGACACACGGAGAGTAAAGATAAAAAGACCCCGACTGAACTTGTGAGTGTGAAACTGCGATGTCTTAGGAAAAGAGTGAACCTAGGCATCACCAGTCTACAGCATGTGAGACACGTCAGAAGATGCTACCAGAGGACTGGGAACCACTGGGCTGGCTACTTTTGTATAACCATGACCAAAATATCTGAAAGAGACAATTTCTGGAAAGGAGGGTCTGTTTTGGCTCACGGATTTCAAAGGGTTTCAGTCTAGTATGGTGGGAGGCCAGTGCAGAACAGCTCAGCTCATGGCATAAGGAGTGTGTGGCGGAGGCCCACTCACGTCAGTATGGAACAGAAAGCAGGGAGAGGCCAGAGCCATGGGTGGATCTCACAGTCCAAAGCCCACCCCTAGTGACCTGCTCCTGCCAGCCAGGCCCCACCTCCTAAAGGCTCCACAGTCTTCCAAAATGGTGCCACAAGTTAGGGACCGAGTGTTTCAAACACACACCTGTGGGGAACACTTCAGAATCAAATTATACAGCAATGCCTCTCTTTGGAGACAGGGTTTCTCTGTGCAGCCCTGGGTGTCCAGAACTCATTCTGCAGGTCAGGCTGGCCTCAGACTCACAGAGAGCCACCTGTCTCTGCCTCCCTAGTGCTGGGATTAAGAGCATGTGCCACCACCGCCCGGCACAATGACTTTTTTAAAAATGAAAAGAGCAACCATTCTCTGTGGAGCAACTTTGAGAAGTTCCTGGGGTGCGGTGAGCGGATGGATTTTGTTGATGATTAATAATGGGAAAAAATGTGCCGGAGACAAATAGTTCTGTAATAGGAATCTCAGTGGGGGAGGCATTTCTCTGTAAGGAAAGTGCTCTCCACACAAGCCTGGGGACCTGAGACCTGAGTTCAGGTCCCCAGAATCCAAATACAAAGCTGGGCTTGTGGGACAGGAGAGATGGCTCAGCAGTTCAAAGCGCCAGCTGCTTTTCCTGAGGACCCAGTGTCCTCAGGCAGCCAATCGCCTGCGACTCCGATCCCAGGGGCACCCATCACCATCTTCTGTTTTTTCTGGGCCCTACCTGCATGTGGAACATAGACATACACATAAAATTTTAAAAGGAAAACCTGGGTTTGTTGCTTTCCGTGCTGGGAAGGCAGAGCTAGAAGGATCCCTGGTGCTCACTGGTTAGCAAGTATTGCCAATCCGGTGAGCTCCGGGTTCAGGGAGAAATCCTGTTTCAGAACACATAGTGGAAAACGATAGCGGAGGACTCCTGCCATGGGCCTCTGGCTCCCACATACGTGTGCACACACACACACATGCACACATGTGTATACCAAAAACACATGTGCACAAAGGAGTTCTTTTTAAAAAATTTTATTGATTTTTATTGAGCTCTACATTTTTCTCTGCTCCCCTCCCTGCATCTCCCCTCCCCTCTTAAATCCTCTCCCAAGGTCCCCATGCTCCCAATTTACTCAGGAGACCTTGTCTTTTTCTACTTCCCATGTAGATTAGATCTATGTAAGTCTCTCTTAGTGTCTGCATTGTTGTCTAGGTTCTCTGGGATTGTGATTTGTAGGCTGGTTTTCTTTGCTTTGTGTTTAAAAACCACTTATGAGTGAGTACATGTGATAATTGTCTTTCTGGGTCTGAGTTACCTCACTCAAAATAATGTTTTCTAGCTTCATTCATTTGCCTGCAAAATTCAAGATGTCATTATTTTTTTCTGCTGTGTAGTACTTCATTGTGTAAATGTACCACATTTTCCTTATCCATACCAAGGATTTCTTAAAACCTCAACGTAAGGGCTGGAGAGATGACTTCATGTACTGATTTTCCAGAGGTCAATTCCCAGCATCCATATTGAGCTGCTCACAATCTCCTGTAACTCCAGCTCCAGGCAATACCCTCCTTTCTGGCCTGTGAGGATACCTTCACCCACACATGTGTACATACTCCCTGTGATGGCTATTCTTGTCTGTCAACTGGACTACATCTAGAATTAAACTGAAACTCAAATGGCTTGGCACACCTGTGAAGGATTTTTTCTTAATTAAATAATTTGAAGTCAGAAGACCTGCTTCTAATCTCAGTCTTTAAGGTGGGAAGATCCACCTTTAATATAGATATGTTTGTGGGAAGATCCACCTTTAACCTGGGCCACACTTTTTTGCTGGCAGCCTATATAAAGGCTGCAGAAGAAGGAAGCCAACTCTTTGCCTGCGTATTCTCTCACCAGCAAGTCCATTCCTTCACTGGCATTAGAGCCTCCTTTAGTATTCTGGCGTATACAGAAGACCACCTGGGACATCCAGCCTCACCTGAACCACTACTGGATTCTTGAACCTTTCATTGGTAGACAGCCCTTGTTGGGTTAGCTGGACCATAGCCTGTAAGTCAGTCTAATACCCTCCTCTACTATATATATTCTATGAGTCATATATATCCTCCCATACATATATACACATAAGTAAAAATAAAATCTTTTTTCCTAAATCTCAATATATCCCAAGTTTAAGATACATTAAGAAAATTATGATTTGATTATTAATCAAAACCCACCATAAAGACAATACTCTTATGAGCAGAGAGAAGGCAAATACACAGAGGGGTAAAGTTGAGACTAACAACAGATTTCTTAGCAGAAAGATGGTAAGCAAAGACTGGAGAATCCACTGACCCTGGATATACTCGGCAACACTATCTTTCAAACCTGCAAATGAAACAAAGGCATCATCAACAAGTAGCCACTGGGAGAATTTGCTCTTAGTGGATCTGGGCTTTAAGAACGAGACAGGGTCCTCCACACAGAAGAAATAATAGCAGCAGAAATGTAAGTTTGCCAATACTGAAGAGCCCTCCAGATGGTCTCAATATGTAGAAATCAACACATTTCCCGTGTTTAAATCTCTGTACATGAGAATAGACCGTTTAAACAAAATAGTAACCATGGATCTGGAAGCTCTGTGGAGTGGGTGAGAGAGACACTGTGTGTCCTGGGAGGGGGAAGTGGAAGTAATTGACAAAAATTGTCTGAGATTGTTATCAGTGTTGATTAATATCGAAGCCCCAGAGCCTGGGTGATGGCTGCATGGATAAAGTGTTTGCCACACAAGCGTGAGACCTGAATTCAGACCCCTTGAACCAACACACAGCCAGATATGGCAGAGCTTGCTTGTAACCCAAGCACTGGGGAAACGTAGGCAAGAGGGTCCCTAGGACTTGCTGGCCAGCCAGTTTAGCTGAGTCAGCAAGCTCCGGGTTCAGTGAGAGACCCTCCCTGTCTCAAAAGAACGTCTGGAGGCATCACAAACCTGACTTCAAACTCTGCTACAGAGCTACAGCACTGAAAACAGCATGAGAACAGACAGGAGGACCAATGGAACCGAATAGAAGACCCGGATATTAATCCACACACCTTCGAACACCTGATTTTTGACAAAGAAGCAAAAAAATATCAAATGGGGAAAAGAAAGCATATTTAACAAATGGTGCTGGCATAACTGGATATCAACATGTAGAAGAATGAAAATAGACCCATATCTATCACCATGCACAAAACTCAAGTCCAAATGGATCAAAGACCTCAACATAAAGCTAACCACACTAAACCTCATAAAAGAGAAAGTGGGAAGTACACTTGAACGCATTGGCACAGGAGACTACTTCCTAAATATAACCCCAGTAGCACAGACACTAAGAAAAACAATTAATAAATGGGACCTCCTGAAACTGAAAAGTTTCTGTAAAGCGAAGGACATGGTCAACAAGACAAAACAACAGCCTACAGAATGGGAAAAGATCTTCACTAACCCCACATCACACTGAGGTTTAATCTCCAAAATATACAAAGAACTCAAGAAATTGGTCATCAAAAGAAAAAATAACCCAATTAAAAAATGGAACACAGACCTAAACAGAGAACTCTCAAAAGAGGAATCTAAAATGGCTGAAAGATACTTAAGGAAATGTTTAACATCCTTAGTCATCAGAGAAATGCAAATCAAAACAACTCTGAGATTTCATCTTACACCTGAAAGAATGGCCAGGATCAAAAACACTGATGACAACTTATGCTGGAGAGGTTGTGGGGTAAAGGGAACACTTCTGCATTGCTGGTGGGAATGCAAGCTGGTACAACCCCTTTGGATGTCAGCATGGCTATTTCTCAGAAAATTAGGAAACAACCTTCCTCAAGACCCAGCAATACCACTTTGGGGTATATATCCCAAGGAGGCTCAATTGTGTCACAAGGACATGTGCTCAACTATGTTCATAGCAGCTTTGTTTGTCATAGCCAGAACCTGGACACAACCTAAATGTGCCTTGACCAAAGAATGGGTAAGGAAAATGTGGTACATTTACACAGTGGAGTACTACACAGCAGAAAAAAATAACGACATCTTGAATTTTGCAGGCAAATAGATGGAGCTAGAAAGCATCATTTTGAGTGAGGTAACCCAGACCAGATAAAACAATTATCACGTGTACTCACTCATAAGTGGTTTTTAAACACAAAGCAAAGAAAACCAGCCTACAAATCACAATCCCAGAGAACCTAGACAACAATGCAGACACTAAGAGAGACTTACATTGATCTAATCTACATGGGAAGTAGAAAAAGACAAGGTCTCCTGAGTAAATTGGGAGCATGGGGACCTTGGGAGAGGGCTGTAGGGGAAGGAGAGGCAGGGAGGGGAGCAGAGAAAAATGTAGAGCTCAATAAAAATCAATAGAAAAAGAAAAGATGGAGAGAGATTGAGAAAGACAGTGGGCTTTGACATTTGACCTCCACACATGTGTGCATACATATATACACACATTCTACACACACACCCTTAAACCTACATGACTATAATCCCAGCATTTAGGAGATGGAGGCTTGAGGTTATACTAAGCTATATAGCAAGCCTAAAGATAGGATTTTGGTTTTGTTTTTGTTTTTTGGTCTCACTATGTAGCTTTTGACTGGCCTGGAACTTGCGCTCTTCCCTGATCACATCTGCATGGTCTCACCATCACCTTGGAACACAAGAACAATTTTCTGAGTCTGCTTCCAGTCAGTAAACAAGGATGAGGACCCAACTCTGACAGGCGGAATCCATCCATATTGTGGAATCTGGCTCGGCCATAGAAGATGATGTCATCTGACTCCTGGGCTTCACACAGAGAAATGCAGTCACGTGGGCTTTGTCCCGCAACATTGAATCCAAGTCCTTGAAGAGGCATCAGAGAGGACCTGGTGGGGAGGAGAGGGAAAATCCCCTGGGAGTGGAATCACACAGGCAAAGAGCTTGAGGCAGGAAAGAGTGCAGCACCCAACTGTGTGGGTTAACCTGGAACACGTTCACCTGAGTGGGAGACACACCCTACTGTGCCACCACACAGGTGGGTGCCTGGCATAGGCAAACCCCAGAAAGCTATGGGAGCTCTGGTGGCTTCCAACAGCTGAGCAGAGAGGTAGGGGCCCATAGTCACTGGTAAAAGGAGGAACATATCATGCCCGTCTGTAGGCTGGCATCTCCTCCAGAAAGCAGCTGGACTTCCCCTAGGGCCTCACTGTCCTCTTTGTAGAAGTTGGGTTTTTTTTTTAATGTCTCAGCTACTCCTACACCCATTAAAGACTTTCATGATACCATGTCATTGCCCTGTGAGCCCCTGCATTCCCGGACCCACCACACATAGCCAAGGACCCCCTATACTCACTGAGGCCCCAACTTCTTGCCCTTCCTTCTGCCTCAGGGCCTTTGCACAGGCTGCTCCATCCATGGTTACTTCTCCCCCAGCATTGGCTTTGAGACCCAGATCTCCTTTAGGGATAAGGCTTTGTTACTAAAATAGAGGTGTTGGTTGCACAACATTGTGAACCTATCATATACCGCTAATGCTCACTAGGTTAACCACTCAGTCACTGGGTCAAAGCCTCTTCCAGTTCAGTGTTGCTTTCTAGGGCATCTGGTCTACTGGCCTGGGCTTGTGGCCTCTGTAAACCTCCACTGCACAGTTCCCTCTATGACATGTCCTGGGACTGTGCCAGGGAGCAGGCAGATATGATTGTTCAATGCTGTGCTGGCTTCACACTGTGCTGGCCTAGAAGAGCTTTGAGTAATTGTGAGAACAGGAATCAGTGAATGGAGGGAGGCACGGAAGGATGTAGGGGGCTGGGGGGCAATAGAAAGAAGGGGAAGGAAGGGGAGGTAGATGGAGGGAGGGAGGGAAGAAAGGAAGGAAGGAAGGAAAGAAAGAAAGAAAGAAAGAAAGAAAGAAAGAAAGAAAGAAAGAAAGAAAGAAAGAAAGAAGAAAGGAGGGAGAATGAAATAAATGTCTCTGGGGACAGGGGTGACGACATCTGTGGGACAAAGCTGGCAGAACCATCTTGTTCTATGTGAGGCCCAGGGGCCAGCTGACATGACCCTGGCCTCCTGGGCATCCCCCCACTGCTGGCCTGTCTCTCCCAGGGTAATGGGTTCTGGGTTGAAGTAAAAGAGGCTTTTCTGAACCCAAGGAGACCAAGGCTGCTTTGCACTTCTGGCCTCGGGGCCTGGGGATGTGGATCAGCGGTAGAGCACCTGCCTAGAATCCCATCTGTAAAACAGACAGCTGCATGGTCCTTATGTATGGACAGCGAGCAAGAGACCTATATAGACATGCATGTGATCCGCAGACTGTAAAGTATGGTGCGCGTGTGGGGGTGGGGGTGAGGGTGAGGGTGTTTCCTTCGGGCTTAGCCACCTGCCCTCCTTTCTCCTCCAGCCTCATGCTGTCTTCCGGCAGGCTGGTGGGGGTCCTTCCTCGGGTTCAGGAGGACACGGGGCAGTCAGGAAGGGGCAGCCAGCAGGGCCCAGCACTGTCCGCTGTCTGTCAGTCTATCTGTGAGGGTCCCACTGCTCAGCAGGGGCTGGTGGGCGGCTGCGGGGTGCGCAGCTGTTTGCTGGGTCTTGTCCTGAAGCGAACACAATAACTGTTTAGCGACTGAGCCACACTAATGAATATCGGGCCAGATATTTTCGAGGCCTGTTTCAACTGATTACTTGGAGAGCTGAGTACGTCTCCCAATTACCCAGGCAATTAGGCGACTAATTAAATACTTACCCTCCGCTTCATAAACAGGCACAGGCGGGCGGGAGCTGGAGTTGGCTCAGGCGCCTGTGAAATATCGGCTGTCAGGGAGGCCCACGCGTGCACCCGCGCATTCGCATACAGGCACGCACTCACGTATACGCCAAGTTTCAGCGGCCCTGTGGGCAAGCTGCCAGTGGTCAAACCAGGGGACTGGCATCCGGATGTGCTGAAGGGTCCCGTCACACGTCCTGGGTCAGAGTCTGGGCTCCTCAGCTTGTTCCTTACTCCCAGAAGCCCTCCTGATTTACCTCGGCCTCAAGGACCTCCGCCCACTGACTGTCTTTGTCCCAGCCCTGGCTCTGAGCCTTCACCCGTGAGTCCGAGCGATTCTCCTGCTCTGGGCACAAGTATTCATCAATAGGAGATTCTCTGATCCCACCCAGGGCAGAGCTGGCATCAGGTTTCACTCTCCACTCCATGCCGGTGCTTGATCTGGAAGGATTACCTGGTCATGCCCTTGGGATGATTTACAAGCATGCTCTGGGGTTCAGGGTATAGCTCAGAGTGCTTGACTGGCATCCACGAAGCCTGGGTTCTACCCTAAGCCTCACTTAAGCTGGGTGTGGTGGCTCACACCTGTGATCCAAGAACTTGGGAGGAGGAGGAGGAGGAGGAGGAGGAGGAGGAGGAGGAGGAGGAGGAGGAGGAGGAGGCAAGAAGATCAAAAGTTCAAGGCCACCCTAGGCTACCTAGTGAGTTCAGGGCTATCCTGGGCTACAAGAGACCCTGTCTCAAAGTAAAATCAAAGTTAAAAAATATGTTCTCAATTAAAGTCTACACCAAATGCTTTGACTGCCTCTCATCCCAGCTTTCTATGTCTTCCCCTGTTCCCTGGAATCTGGCTGGGCTGTGGTGGCCTCAAGCAAGGAAGTATGAAGTGCCATCTTGGCCCCTAGGCTGGTCAGTGGGGCCCTCAGCTATGTTCATAGAACTTGGGTGCTTGAAACTCCAAGCCCACAGTGCATTAGGGGGGATCACTGAGCATGCGCGCATGCTCACACAGGATCTGTGTGGACCCCGACTCCTGTGCTGCTCTGTGGAGTTCTTGCCAGGGCGTTATGACAGTCTGGCTCAGGACTGGCTTCCCACCTGAGGCACAAGCCTCTACTCAGCCCTTACTGAATGCCAGAGATACATTTCTGACACACATGCACTAAGAACGCATATGGGAGGGCAGGAGGGAAGAAAAGTAGTGTCGGAGGGTCAAAGGTCATGCCTCGGACCCATCAAGACACCAGAGAACAATAGCCCACGAGATTTCACCACCCTTGGGGGAAGTCTGCCACATTTGGGGTCACTGCTGCCCCAAGAATCTGTGAGCGTCTGGACTGTGCACCCAGAAAGGTGCAGATAGCAAGCATTAGAGTTTGTCAGGCCCCTGGGAGCCAGGCAGAGTATGTCTCATGTGCACCTAAGGTGGGAAGTTGAGGCAGGTGGAAACACATGCACATCTGTGCCCCAGCCAGCAGGCAGCTCTCTGGTTTCACTGTGCTGTCTCTTTCTCTGCCCATCCTGGGTGCTAGGCTTACTGACTGAGTGTGTGTGTGCGCGCGCACCCCTGCACGGACAATGGAGGTTTCTGTATCTGAAGACTGAGCTCTTTCCCACCTGGACACTCTTCCCTATTCCTTCTAAGACACTGTGTGGATCCTGGGACATCGTCAGTGCTCACCTGCTGACTCCTCAAGGCAAGTTCTGCCTCTCCTCAACCTCCAGCCTCCTAGGCTGCTGGCCTTTCTGGGTGAGGGACAACTGCCCAGGCCAGATGTTGCCCTCCAAGGAACCATTTGGAGCATTTTTTTTGTCTGTGATGCCCATGTTGATCAGATGTTAATCCTGATGTTAGGGCAGTGTGTTACCCACACCTACAGCTGGGTGTCTAGCTGGTGAGATGCCTGGACTAATGTTTCCTATTCTGACCACCTGGTCCCAAATAACTGACTCAGAGGCTGAATGTGAACTATAAATGCTTGGCCAATAGCTCAGGCTTATTACTAGCTAACTCTTACACTTAGCCCATATTTCTATTTATGTTTTGCCACTTGGCTCATAGCTTATTTCCTCATTTTTTACTTGTCCTGTTTGTTCAACCACTGGCTGGTGTCACTCCTGAATCCACCCTCCTTCTCCCATCATTCTCAGTTTGGTTTTCCAGTCTAACTTCCCACCCAGCTACTGACTTGCCAGCTTTCTATTAGCCAATGAGAGTGATGCATATTAATAATATAGAAAACCACTGTTTCACAGCACTGACTGATGGACCAGTTCTGATCAACTGAGGATTTTTAATTTGGGGGGAAAGGGCATGCACATGCCACAGTACATGTGTGGCCCTCTGAGGACAACTTTGGGAGGCTGCTTCTTGCCTTTCACCTTGTCAGTGAGGCACAGTCTCTCTTGTTTATTCTTCTGTGTTGCATATCCTAGTTCGGCCTGTGAGATCCTAGGTGGTGCTCTGGCTTCCATCTCCCGTCTCTTCATGGGAGAGCTGGGATTACAGCTG
Organism: Alexandromys fortis; assembly: GCF_014885135.2. Taxonomy (NCBI): domain Eukaryota; kingdom Metazoa; phylum Chordata; class Mammalia; order Rodentia; family Cricetidae; genus Alexandromys; species Alexandromys fortis. The sequence continues at coordinate 3,352,767 of NW_026068021.1, forward strand.
CATCTCACCATATCTGGCTTATTAGGTGGTTCAGGTCATCAAGCTTGAACAGAACTTCACCGTCTGAGCAACCTCTTTGGTCCTCTGATGAAGATTTTAATAGCAGAGCCAGGGCTTCCTGAGGCAGGCGTAATCTGGTCTGTGGGTGGCTGCTTCCTTCTTACTTGGGTACCAGCTGCTCTTAGGAGGTCCAAGCCCTCCGATAGATCTCTTTGTAATGTAAGGGTGTGCAGGCATGCTACGTGGCTGGAAACTTAGAATAAGATGGATGATGTTGGGGGCTGGAGAGATGGCTCAAAGGTTAAGAGCACCTGACTGCTCTTCCAGAGGTCCTGAGTTCAATTCCCAGCAACCCACATGGTGGCTCACAACCATCTGTAATGAGATCTGGTGCCCTCTTCTGGCCTTCAGGCATACATGGAGGCTGAACACTGTGTACATAATAAATAAATAAATCTTTAAAAAAAAAAAGATGGATGATGTCAGGCTGGGGAATCAAAGTCAGTTGGTGAAACGCTTACTTGCCTTGCAAGCATAAAAGCCTGGGTTCAATCCCTGGAAACTGTGTTAAACAAACAAACAAAAACTGGACATGGTAATGTGCGTGTGTAATCTCAGCACTGGAGAGACGGTTAGGTGTGTCCCCGTCCCACACAAAGCAGTAAGTAAAGAGATGAGCAACGGGTACCTGCATAAGTTGGGGCCCCTCAGAGAAGATGAAGCTGATCCATAAAATAGATGTTACTGTATGTATACATAAAAATTCATCACGTGGCACCGTATGAATCATGTTAGTGTGTCTCTTCATCTATCCTTCTGTATTTGTGTATGCATGGCTGTGTGTTCCTGTGTATGCACCTGTGTGTGCAGACCAGAGGCCAACTTTGGTTGTAGTTTCTCGGGCACCATTCACCGTGTTACTGGGCCAGGGTCACTCACCGGCTTGGAGCCCATCAGGTAGGCTAGGCTGGCTGGCCAGAGCCCAGGGATCAGCTTGTCATTACCTTCCCAGGGCTGGCATATAAGAGTGCAATCATACCCAGCTCTTTGAAAAGGTGAGTTCTGGTCATCGAACTCAGGTCCCTGTGTCTGCAAGGCAAGCCTTTTATTGACTAAGCCATCTTCCCAGCCCCCAGTTAGTAGATATTAGTTGAGCATCTATGACAAGTCAGGCTTGGGTTTAAAAACTGAAGCCTACAGTCTGGGGGATGAAAAAAGGGAGAGAGAGATTAGTCTTTTTTTTTTTTCAAGTACTGATACAGCAATATGATAAATTATGGCTCAGTGATAAAGTGCCTGCCTAGAATCCCCCAGTGAGGGGCTGGGGTGTGGCTCAGTGGTAGAGCCCCTGCCTAGAATCCCCCAGTGAGGGGCTGGGGTGTGGCTCAGTGGTAGAGCCCCTGCCTATCATATGCAAGTCCCTGGTTTCTCAAAGGGAAAGGGAGATCAGTTGACACCTAGAAGACATCAGAGGAGAGTGACAGAATGACCAAGCCCAGGCAGTGCTCAGGTAGAGTCCACATCCTAAGCCTTAGGATGATGGAAACAACTTGTAAAATTGTTACTTTCCACATCCCAGGACCATGCAAGTGATTCAGAGTTAATCTTCCCGCCCCCAGCTGCCTTCCAGTACCTGGGTTGCTAACTGTCCTGGCATCCCTTGGCTTGTGACTGCATCTTTCCATTGCCTCTCCACTGCTTTCTTTCCTTTGTCTCCTGCCTGCCCCCAAATGTGCCTGGCCTGACCATCTTCCAGTGCCTCATGCAGGCCAGGCCAGCACGCTACCACCAAATTCCACCTCCCAGGTCTTTTTCCAATCTTTATTTTCAAAATTTATTTATTGTTGTTTTATGAGCATTGGTGTTTTGCATGTGCATCTGTGTGAGGGTGTTGGATCATCTGGAACTGGAGTTACAGGCAGTTGTGAGTTGCCATGTAGGAGCTAGGAATTGAACCTGGGTTTTCCAGAAGAGCCGTCAGTGCTCCTAACCACTGAACCATCTCTACAGCCCCAGATCTCCCAATCCTGCAAGAACAGTAGATCAGGAGACTTACAAATGGCTCTTGGTTGGTTCCAGCATGAATATATTGTATTTTGATCAATTTACCTCCATTACCCTTTCTTATCCCCCGCCCCCCTTCCATGACCTCTGGACCTTATATCTTCCCAACACGTTCCCCTTCCCTATTTCCATGCCTTCTTAAATGACCTACTGAGTTTCATTAAGGCTTCTGGTATAAGCATAGGTGGAGGGGTCATTGACAGAAGCAGGGGCAACTTACCAGAGGCTTGAACTGAAGAACATAACTCCCCTTCTCCCGGCCCAATAAGTGGCCCCCAACTCCTCAACTCAGCGATTGGGTGGATGTGTCCACCCGGCTTCCTGCTGGAATGTCCAGGGCTTGACCTGCAGGAACCACAGCTGAGCTCCTGAAAGCAGCAACCGTGTTAGGTCTGGAAGCCAGTGTTTCACAGCTCCCCTTCTCATACTCTCGTCCCCTGGTTCTTACGCTCTTTCCACCCTCTCTCCCGTCATGCTCCTTGAGCCTTGCTGGCCATGATAGAGATGTGTAGGGCGGAGCACTCCACAGCTACTTACCCTCAGCACTTATTTATTCTCTCTCTCTCTCTCTCTCTCTCTCTCTCTCTCTCTCTCTCTCTCTCTCTCTCTGTGTGTGTGTGTGTGTGCCATGGTGCACAAGTGTAAGTCAGAGGACCACTTGTGGAGTTGGAGCTCTCCTTCCATGGTGTGGGTCCCAGGGATTGAACTCAGGCTTGACTGCGAGCACCTTCACCCACTTAATCATCTCACTCACTCCCTAAAAGGTTCCTTAAAAATATTTTCTATTTTAATTTTCTGTGTATAGGGTTTTTTTTTGACCTGCCTGCCTGTCTGTCTGTTTATGCACCATGTGCTTATCTGGTACCTGGGCTCAGGTCTCCTGGGACTGGGGTTACAGGGGGCTGTAAGCAGCCTTATGGGTAAGAGCAGCCAGCACTCTTAACCACTGGGCCACCTCTCCAGCCCTGCTAAAAGGTTAAGGCAGTGTCTCTGCCTGGGGTTACCCCCATCCTGAGCTTCCACCGTGCCATGTGGGGAAGGTCAGGACCATGTAACGTAGACCCCCCCTCCCCCAGCCCAGGTCTACCACTGGCCTTGCACAAAAAAAACAGACAGGGCTGCTCCATCCCAGAGTGGCCAGTTTCTCCCTGCATAGCTGGGTCTCTTCTTCCCAAACCCCTGGTGAGTGTGGATCTAGGGAAGTCACAGCCAGGACACCCTCAGACTCAGCCCCACTCAGAAGCACCCACAGGGCCCAGAATCGCATCAGGCCCTTGGTGGTGTGGGTAGGGGTGGGGCTGCCCTGGAGCTGGAGGCCCCTGGGCCAGGCCTACCCAGAGGCCCGATGAAGGGAAGGGAAGTCAGACAAAAAGCTTCTGTTTGGGCCCAGCTGTGCAAGGCTGATATTTATGGGGGGCCGAGAGTTTAAGAAAACAGGGGCCTTCCGTCCACGGGCGAGCGCGGCCGGCGGGGGAAGCGAAGCTAATTAAATCTGCGCGGGCCGGGGCTACAGAGGCCGATTGTGCGCGCGAGAGGATGTTTAATGCGCATTTTAAATATTTATTGTAACTGAGGTAGGTTATGAAAACACACATTCTTCCTTTCAACACTCCGAGCGGGCAAATTTAGGAGCTGTCAGCCCGCTCGGTGATTTCGCGGCAGTCGGCCGGCCAGGCGCTCATCCATCACGCCCCAAGAGAGGCCAGCGGACGGTGAAAGATTAGGCCCTTGATTTATAGGCCATCGGGGCCGCGATCGGAGAGGGCAGCCGCACACACCTGTCTGGGCTGGTGGGCACCGGGGGTGTCCCTGGCCAGACCCAGGCTGAGGAATGACGTAGGGATCCTCTAAAGACCGTGTAGCATTTTCCACCGCCAGGCCAGGGTTACCAAAAATCTCTTCCTCGCTGCTGGGCCTCAGTTTCCTCCTAGAAAATGGCACAGAGCAGCTGCTAGCCAAGTTTGCAGGATGGGGAATGGGACTATGGCACGGTGAGCCCTGAGCACCTCTCAGGAGAAAATGCCCAAGGCCAGGAGCAAGAAGGGGTTTCTGGGCACAGAGTAGGCAGAGCTGGGGCAGCTGACTCAATACCATTATGGGCTGGGGTAGCTGCTTTAACTTGCCTCCTTCTTGAGGGCCAAATGTCCTTTCGGGGCCTCCCTGACATTCTGGCTGTCTTTAAGCTGGCTGTGGGCCCCTGAAGGCTGCGGAATCTGGTGCTTAAGGGAATTCTGTCTGGGGAGGGGGGGGCAGGGAGCAGGAGCAACTATGGCTACTCCAGCCTTGGGTCCTGCTGTGATGGGGGCACACATGGGAACAGGCTTGCGTGTTTTGCTATAACTGGGCCTGCTCAGGCTGTGGTGGGGCTTGGTGGTGACACCGCTTTCTGAGGGTTGGGGATGAGGACAGGTTGATGGACGGATTGCTGCAGAGAATGGGGGGGTCCCGTTGGATATTGGGGAATCTTTGTTCGCAAGAGCCCAGCTTCCTGTTTCTGAGCGCACTCTTGGTCCTGGTTCTGGATGGCCCTTAGGGACATTCCTGAGCTCCACCTGCTGGCTGGAATAGCTGCATGCAGGGTGGAGCCTCTCCTGTACCCCAAAATGGGCCACCTGATACTTCTCAGAGAATTCAGCACCCCACATGGTCCTCCAGGAAGCAGGGGTACCCTATTCCCACAGGGAAATGACCCCCAAACAAGGGTTTCCATTTTCTTCCTGCCTAGAAACCTTGTCTCTTTTATCTCCTGGACCACGATCCCCTGACCCCTCAGCACATTCCCCTGTTGCCAGGTCTCTCTCTGTGCACCTCCATCCCCTTGTGGGAGACTTCCCACCTGTCCCATGATGGGGCTGGGGACAGCCCCTTCCTAGGGTGCCATTCTTGGGTTCCACGGCCTTGCTGATGTCTTCCCTGAGTGTCTCCTTCAGGACTCCTCTGAGCATGGTCCTGGTCCCCACTGCAAGCTGGGTGGGGCAGGCACCATGGCCCAGGCTTCCAGACAGACATGCACGTGCCGCCCTGCCCATCAGGCTCGTTAACAGAGCGTGGAAGGAGCGGTATATGGGGCGGTCGATGGGGCTATGGCTTACCTGGTGTGTACGGCCCCCTGCCTGGAAGATCAATGGTCCCCCCACATCCCAGGCCCTGAGGAGCTGGGCCAAGCAGGGCTCCTAGGGAGCAAGGGACAGCCCACCATGGCTCAAGCTGGTCTGACCCTTTTTCATTCTCAAACCAGTCCTGGGACAGAAAAACTGGGCTGGTGGGCACCAGGGATGCCCAGGCTGGAGAATGACGTAGGAAACCTAGCATTTTCCACCGCCAGGCTAGGATTACCAAGAGTCTCTACCTCCTAGGAAATGAGCACGGAGCAGCTACTGGCCAAGTCTGCAGGATGGGAAGGTGAGCCCCGAGCACCTCTCAGGAGAAAATGCCCACGGCCAGGAGAAGTAGGGGTGTCTGGGCATGGAGGAGGCAGAGCTGGGGCAGCTGACTTAGTGCCATTATGGGCTGGGGCAGCTGCTTCAGCTCACCTCCATCTTGAGGTCCAAATGTCTTCGTGGGAGCCTGTGCTCCACTTTACAGAAGTGGGGGTCCAGGCTCAGAGTGGGGTGTGTGACTTTGTCCCTGGTACCCAGTAACTCTTGAGGGGGTCAGGATGATTCGTTCCCACTCCTTGTCTGCAAGGGATCCAGTGAGACAGGAACAGAGGTATTTCTGACTCAGACATCAACCTCTCTGGGCCAGACTGAGGTTGGCAGTGGAAATTCTTAGTTACTTCTTACTCTACCATCTAGCATCCCTGGGGGCAGGGCCAAACCTGGCCCAGGTTAAGGCTGGTTTGCCCCTCCACCACATAGGTGTAATACCCTACCACAAGCCCTTTCCCCGGCAGCCTTCAGGGAAGTAGTCACCCTGTTCTTTGTTGCCTACTCCTAGAAACAGCAAGAGCGGGCGGCTACAAACCTGATGTGAGGTACGACGGCAGGTGGGTGAGCCTGGGTGCTGTGGGTTTCTCGGGATGGGTTCTGAACCCTGAGATGTGGCTGGGGGCAGAACTGGGGTTCATGTTGTCACTCTTCCCAACATCTGCTCTACTCCGGCCAAACTATTAAATCAGCAGGTAATGTGAGCCCACTTTCCTCAAGAGGACCGGGGTCAAGAGGAAGTCTCTCCAGATGGAAGGATGTGGAACTAATATGATCAGTCTAGTCTGGGGCTGGAAGTGTATCTGACCAGGAAGGACACCGCTGGACACTGGAGAAGAAGGGTAAGTGGGGTTGATGTACCAGCATGCCACAGCTACCCACCACTGCCATACGGGCTGCCCTCAGATTCTGCAGATGTGAAAGCAGCCATTCCACCATCCCTCCTGATCCCAGCCTCAGCCCCTGATAGCTCAGTTCCACATGGCATCTGCTCAGTTCACCCAGCAGTCCCCGACAGCCCCAGGATGGGTCAGCCCCAGGATGTGCAGTACACTCTTGGCCTCAAGGGTCAGGCAGCATCACAGAAGAGAAGGCAGAAAGGATGTGAGAGTTGGGGAAGTGCTGACAGCTGGACTGAGGAGCTCAACAGCTGTGTTGTCTGCACAAGACCTATGCAAGATGGAGCCAGTAGACAGTCTGTCCATGGAGCAGGGCAAGCTTGTGAAACCCAGCCTCTCCTCAGCTTGGGAGTGGTTGGCAGTTAGTGGTTGCTAGGGGAAAAGGTGCCATTTTCTTCATGTAAACACTGGTGAGTTGTTGGTGTTCCAGTAAATGATCCCACCCATGCTCCTGCCAGCCACTCTAGTTAAACTCAGTGGGACACACACACACACACACACACACACTAGAAGGGGGACATGTTGGAGGAAAGAGGTCTAGAGGAAGGGGAATGGAGGAGATGAGAGAAGAAAATAGGGTGAATATGATCAAAATACAATGTGTGTGTGCGTGTGTGCATGCGGGTGTGTGTGTGTGTGCATGTGCATATGTGTGTGTGCATGTGTGTGCATGTTATGTGTGTGTGAAACCATCAAAGGTTAAATAAAAATTCACTTTAAAAAATAATAAAAGGGACCTGAAAATATGGCTCAACCGTTACTGCTTTTGCTGAGGACCCAAATTCAGTTTCCAGCCCACAACATTGGACAGCTCACAACACCGTGTAACTCCAGTTCTGAGGGATCATTTGCCCTCTTTTGGCACTCAAATGCAAGGCGTTTACTCACACCAACACATTCAGACACATGCACATAAATAAAAATAATAAAAAATATTATTTTAAAAAATAAAAAAAGAGGGCTGGAGTAGTGGCTCAGTGGCTAAGAGCACTGGCTGTTCCTCAAGAGGACCTGGGTTCAATTCCCAGCACCCACATGGTGATTTACCATCTGCAACTCCAGTTCCAGAGAAACTGATGCCCTCTTCTGGCCTCCATGGGCATTGCATGCACACAATGCACAGATATGTATTCAGGCAAATCCTCATTTATGCAATGTAAAAATAAAATGCAATTCTAAAAAAATGAAAAAGGAAGGGTTAGAGGGAGGGCACACTGCTCTTGCAGAGGACCAGAGTTCTATTTCCAGCACCCAGGCTGGGTGACTCACAACCTCCTGCAGCTGCAGCCCCAGGGCATTGGATACCTCTGACCTCCACAGGCACCTGCACTCATCTGCACACACCTACACACAGAGGCTCAGATTAAAAACGAAAAGAAATCCCTGTCCCAGATAAGATTTAGTCCAGGAGTCAAGAGTTTATTAATGGACCCTCCAGGTGCCGGTGAGGGAGTCCCAGAAACCAAGAGGCTAAAGTCTTTTTAATGCTCCAGAAGCTTCATTTCACTATGTCCTAAGGGTGGAGTGAGTTTCCAGATGCAGGGGAGGAGGCTCAAACCCTGGCTGTCCACAGGGAGTCACAAGGGCACATGTGGTCCCTGGCTGTCCACGGGGAGTCACAAGGGCACGTGTGGTCCCTGGCTGTCCACGGGGAGTCACAAGGGCACGTGTGGTCCCTGGCTGTCCACGGGGAGTCACAAGGGCACGTGTAATCCCTGGCTGTCCACGGGGAGTCACAAGGACATGTGTGGTCCTTGATTTTGTAGGATGACAACCTTGCTTATGTATAGGCCATTTGCATCAAAAACTTGAAAAAGTGCACAGTGGTTAACCGGAAGCTTAGAACTGGTCAAACTACAGAGAGTAAGTGTTGGAGTAATAAGACACAAAATGGACATCAATATCATGCACGCGCACGCACACACACACACACACACCACATCACACCACATGCATACAGATCACACACAAACACCACACATACCACACACACCATCCACACACATATACATACCACACATACATACCACACACCATACACACCACACACATACACACACACAAACACCACAAAACACATACACACACACATACACACATACTACACCATACATATCACACACCATACACACATACACACCACACACATACATACACACAAACACCACAAAACACATACACACACACACACACACTACACCATACACACACCAAGGCTCAGGGAACATCTTGGAAAGGATGCCAGCAATACTGTAAGGGCCAGAAGTTGAGGCGGACCAGACTGAGACAGTGAATTGGGGACACGGCAAGACCACCGTACTTGTGAGCTCAGCATCTGTGGTTGTCTGAACAAGGCCTGCAGAAGCTCAAGTTAAGCAATATTCCAGCATGGGGGTGGGGAAGCCATGAGCCTCTTCCCCCCCTAGCTGCTGGGGGAAGATGAGTCAGCTTTCTTTAGAATGTGGCCCAGCTAGGTCAACCCTAATTCAGCGGACGGCCCCACACTCAGGAGTGGAGGAGCAGTACAGATTGGACTTGGTGGGGTGTAAGAAAACAGAGGACCTGGAGTTTTTATGGGGTGGGGTGGGACACAGTGGATCTAAGAGGAGGAGGAGGAGTGGGGGAGTGAATGAGATCAAATACGTTGTATAAAAGAAATTCTCTAAGAATTAATAAAATAATATATCACCAACAAGACCTTGGGAAAGATGAGGCTTCATGTCAACGTGACAATCTCTGTGGCAGTCTCAGTGAGGTGTGGGAGCACTTGGGAGCTAGAAGCAAGAATGTCTCTGAGCTCTAGGCCAGGCTGGTCTATAAGTTTCAGACCTGTCTTAAAGAAAAAAGAGCTGGACAGTGGTGGCACATGCCTTTAACCCCAGAACTCAGGAGGCAGAGGCAGACAGATCTCTGTGATTTTTGAGGCCAGCCTGGTCTACTTAGAGAATTCCAGAAAAGTCAGCACTATTTAATGAGATCCCGTCTCAAAAAGAAAATAAAAAAGAAGAGGAAGAAAATAAGGGAGGAAGGAAAGGAGGGAAGAAGGAAAATAAAGAAAAGGAACAAGAAAGAAAAAGAGGTGGGCTGGGGAAGAAAGGGAAACATCACCAAAGGACTGAGGACTGAGGTGCAGTTAAAAGCACACACTGTTTGCTGCGTGGTAGTGGAGCACACCTTTAATCCCAGCACTTGTGAGGCAGAGGCAGGTGGATCTCTGTGAGTTCGAGGCCAGCCTGGTCTATAAGAGCTAGTTCCAGGACAGACTCCAAAGCCACAGAGAAACCCTGTCTTGAAAAACCAAAAAAAAAAGAATGGCTCACAACTACCTGTATCTCCAGCTCCAGGGAGTGTGTATCTGCATGCACATGATGCATATAAACTCACACAGGTGCACACACACATACACACAATTTTTTTGCAAAACCACCAAAAAAGGCAACAGCATCAAGAACAACCAAACAAAACAAAACCAAAAACAAAACAAAAAAAAAAAAAAAAAACAGAAACAAAGATAGAGGAAGGAGAAAACAGACAACAATTTAATCATTGTATTTGATTTTGCTCCGAATGTCCAGCGTGTTGTCATGTCAACATGTTGTCACGGTAGCGGAGTTGTTGCTGGGATGCCTTGCACTGCCTCTCTCCTCCTACCCTCTATGGTTGGCATGTGCTTCTGGCGCCCAGCGCAGTCCCACTCAGATGCACAGCCCAGAGCTCTCAGCCCTGCTTACTCCATGCACCTGTGTGGGGGTGACTAAGGACCCCCAAGGAAAGGCAGGTGATGGGAAGCCCCTGGGCTATGTGTTCCACTCGTTCTCTCAGCCCTCCAGAGCGGTGGCTCTACTTCAGAGATGAGAACACAGATGGAGGAAGCAGGGCTGATCTGGGAGAGGATTCTGCCTAAAAACCCAGCCCCACGACCTATAGGTCAGGGGTCCCTTTTTGATCTGCTCCAGGCCTCCACCCACAGCCCTTTAGACCAGCTGAGGTACCGGAGTGCTGCCCCCCTGCTAGCAGCCTCCATGGTGCCTGCTGAGTGAGCACAGGAGTCCCAGCCAGGGCCAGCACAAAGTTAAGAGCTATGGATGCATTTAATCCTTAGAAAAATAGCAAGGCCGGCTCAGAGCCCCAGACATGCAAACCCCTCTTAGTAGGCAGAGCCAGAGCCCAGCCCTCCCTTGCCACCAGGTCCCCAGGATCTAGCTGGAGCCTCACCCACAGCGCACCCAGGCAGCTGGGGCAGGTGCCAGACAGACACGGCAGGCGGGCAGTGGGTAGAAGCCAGCGGGGCCTCTCCTCATGTCCCCACCCAAGCAGTGGCTAGGGCTCTCGGCCCATCCCAGTACCTCGGAACAGATGGCCAGCTTGCTCAAGAAGAGATAGTGACATGAACAAGATACCCCAGAGGCTTTCTCCATTCCCAGACTTTACAGAAAGGGGAGGGGGGACCAAAACCAAGGGTCACAAAGGGATGCTTCATGGCCTAGGGTCATGTGACCTTCAAAGAGATAGTAGAAGCCAGGTGTGGACAACTATATCTCAGCCTGTCAGAAGCCAGGCCAAGCTGGGCGTGGTGGCACATGCCTTTTCAATCCCAGAACTCAAGAGACTAAATCAGGAGGATTGTGAGTTCAAAGGCAGCCTGGGCTACATTATGAGACCTTGTCTGAAAAATGTCCAATCGACAAAAGTTGGGTCAAAAGCCAGTGGAGCTATGCTGACATCGGGCAAGCCCCAGTGATCCTCTTACCTTCAGCTTTTACACCTCTGGAGTCAAAGGCATAAGCATCTATGCCCAGCTTCTTATGGGAGAGCTAGGGAGTCGAACCTGGGTCCTTATGCTTGCTTAACACATACTTATCCACTGAGCCATCTCCCCATCCTCTGCCCCTGGGTATCTTGAGGCAGACCCTCACCAGAACCCCCCATGAGACCCTGAACTCCGAGTGTTCCCCTAGACGATGAGCAGGAGCCTTAATAAGAGGCAGGACAAGCCACCTGTACCCTCCCCCCCCACCACCACAGTCAAACAAGTGGACAGGTGGGAAGAGGCCCCTGAACCAAACCGTCTCCCTGTGGTTCCCACAACCTTTCTGAGCTATAACTTTTGGTCTTTGCTCCAAGACCAATCGATTTCTGGCTGCTGTGGCCTAGCAGGACCTCTCAATGTGGCTGTCAGGGTTAAAAATGGCCCAGTGGGAAAAGACGGCCCAGGGTCCTCCAATGACCACCCCTCCTCAGGTCCATTCCAACATCCAAACGTTGGCCAGTGTGAAGCCTCAGCCTGGGCCTCTATCATGCCTACCCCAAAGCACTCTGGGTTGCTTTGGTGAGACGGCCCACATGTCTGTGCTGCTCAGCAAGATCCCAGCTGCCCTTTCTCACAGTGACACGAGGAGGCATAGCACGTGTGGAGGGGAGATATATGACCAGCTACAGTCAACCAGCTACAGTGTGCCAAGGGCATTTCCTTTTCTTTCTCCTATTCTTCCCCCTCCGACCCCCCCACTCCTCCTTCACCTTCTCCACACCCCTGCCTTGGCACTCTATACACTAGAGTGGGCAGGCTAACCTGGATGGAGCCTGAGGCCTGGATGAGGGAGAAAGGAGAAGAGTGACCTGAGGCTACAGGCAAGTAACTGAGAAACTGGACTTTAAGTGGGTAGAAGTAAGTGTCCCTGTAATTCCAGTATTAGAGAGGCTGAGGCAGAAGGATTGTGAGTTCAAGGCAAGCTTGAACTATATAACCAGGTCACGTCTCAAAAATCCAAGGGATGGAATTGTGGCTCAGTAGTAGAGCCGCTGCCTAGAATCTCCCAGTGAGGGGATAGGGGTGTGGCTCAGTGGTAGAGCACCTGCCTAGAATCCCCCAGTGAGGGGCTGGGGTGTGGCTTAATGGTAGAACATTTGCTTGGAATCCCTTAGTGAGGGACTGGGGTGTGGTTCAGCATAGAGCACCTACGTAGCCTGTGCAAAGCCCTCAGTTCCTTCCCTAGCACTGCTAAAGAAGTTACATTCTGATCTGCTCATCTGGAGATCTGGAGATGGTGGTTACAGCTGCTTCCATCTCTTAGCCTCATGAACTGGTGCTCAAGTAGCTCTGGGTGACATGGCCTAAGCATGCATGTACACAAATGTGACCACAGCTCAGGACCATACGTGCCCAAACCCACAGGAGCCCAACAGTAGCCAGGCCAAGGACCTGTTTGGCAGGAGCCGCCTCTAGTCCTTCATCCTGCTGTCTCCCAGCTGGACCAGGCTGGTTGGAAGGCACCATCCCCTGGTAGAGCCAAAGGCCAGTTCAGCGCCTCCAGTTCTGCCCGCTCTGGCCTCTCCCTGCTGCCCAGCTCCCAGAACCCACGAGACAGGTTGGGAGTGGCGTGAGGGGCTGCAGAGCCTGTGTGTGGACCCCCGGGAGCGGCTTAGCTGCAATTCCCCGGGTCAGCGTATGAGCCCAGCCTCTGGTCTATCAACCAGATGGTCGCTTCAGCAGGGAGAGAAAAACCTGACACGCCATTTCAAACCGATTTCACGGCGGGCCTCCGGAGAGCCTCAGCGCACTCCTGACAATCCGATCTGTTGTGAATAAATATGACAAAATTGCCAATTACAGGGGGAGGCCTCAATGTCGCTTAGGCCAGGCTGGCGATGGCAGCACACTCAGGGGCCAGCACCATCAGGGGGATGGCCCAGCGGACAGAGAGAGCCTGGTCCAGATGAAGGGGGGTGGTTGGGCTGGGGCCATGTGCTATGCCAGCAGGCCCGGGGACAAACCGCCAAGGCCAGGCACCCTGCCAGCCTGGCAGAGGGACCCACTGCCCATGGCCCAGCTCTGGCTTCTGCTCTTGGACACACGCCAAGACTCAGTGTTCCTAGGAGGCTTCATGATGATGGGGCAGGGGCAAGTGGGGATACCAGGCCTGTGTCAGCCCTGAAGTTCAGCATGCTTGTGCATGTGTGTGTGTATCTGTTGTATACATGTTTGTGTACACGCTGGTATACATGTGTGCACATGTATGTGAAGGACACCTAGAGCTCATATCTCATGCACTGTCCAACTTGTGTTGTTTGAGACAGAGTCTCTCAGTGGCCTGGGGTTCATCATCTAGGCTAGGCCGGAGACCCGGGGATCCTCCTGGCTGTCTTTCCTACCATATTACAGAAATCACCATGTCTGGCTTTAAATTTTTTATTTGTTTACTTATTTATTTATTTGTGTGTGTTTGTATGTGTGTGCGTGCTTGCACCTGTGAGTGCAGTGCCCACAGAGGCCAGTAGAGGGCGTCATATACCCCTGGAGCTGGAGTCACAGACCATTGTGAGTCACCGGACATGGATGCTGGGAACTGAACTCTGGTCCTCTAGAAGAACAGCAAGTGTATTACACTAGTGAGCCATTTCCCCAGTCCTACCCAGCATTCCTAACCAATGCTTCCAGCCAGCAGCATCCAGCATCAGGCTTTGTAGCACAACCTCTCTCCAGTCGCAGAGGGAACAGGCCCCTCAGGTGGGCAGGCACCTTCCTGGCCCTCAACAGGTGGGCAGGAGCCGCACAGACGAACAAACTCGTGTCCCTCAACATATCCACAGGAACCTCAAAGGCCCTCCTTGTGACCTCTGATTGCTTGGCTACCCCTGTTTGAAGCTTACGCAGGAGGCAGGAAATCAGAGATGTCTGCATTTCACGTAGCCAGAGTGAGCAACCTGAGTTTGCTGCCATCTTGAAATTCACATCTAGGATAGGTTGAAATCTGGGCTGATACACTTAGCGTGGCTGTTCCCTGCAGGGTGGGTGTGATCATTGGCATCATGAAGCAGAGCAACTGTGATCACCCGCATGAGACCATCATGAGCTTGCGTCCATTCATCCCCTTGTGGAGGGGTCACAGGAGTTCTTAAGACCCAAGGCTTTGTCCCATCCCCACGATTTCAATTGTCACTATAGGACTTGAGAAAGTCATTAGGGGAGAGGACCTTGGGGCGGGGGTGGGTGGAAAGATGGTTCAGCCAGTAAAGTACTTGCCTCAAAAGCATGAGGACCTGAGTTCAAGCCCCTGCACCCATATGGAAATGCCTGGCATGGGGCTGGTGAGAGGGCTCAGTAAGTAGAGGTACTTGCGGCCAAGCTTAATGACCTGAGTTCAGTCAGAGGAGAACAGACTCTCACAAGTTGTCCTCTGACCTCCGTATGTGTGCCATGGTGTTCATATTACTCACCACGCCACCCCCACAGAAACAAATACATCAATGTAGTACTCTTTAAATGTCAGGTGCATGCATGTGATCCCAGAGGAAGTGGAGACAGGAATCCCTGGGACCATCAAGAGATCCAGTCACGGAGGACCAATGGCATTGAATCAAAGACCAAGACATCAATCCACACACCTATAAACACCTGATTTTTGACAAGGAGGCAAAAAAACACAAAATGGAATAAAGAAAGCATATTCAACAAATGGCACTGGCATAACTGGATATCAACATGTAGAAGAATGAAAATAGATCTATATCTATCACCATGCACAAAGCTCAAATGCAAATATATCAAAGACCTCAACCTAAAGCCAGTCACACTGAGCCTCATAGAAGAGAAAATGGAACAGGAGACCACTTTCTGAATATAACCTCTGTAGCACAGACACTGAGAGCAACAATTAATAAATGGTGGTATCCTCCTGAAACTGAAAAGCTTCGGTAAAGCAAAGGACACAGTCAACAAGACAAAACAGTAACCTACAGAATGGAAAAAGATCTTTACCAACTCCACATCAGACAGAGGGCTGATCTCCAAAATATACAAAGAACACAATAAACAGTCATCAAAAGAACAAATAATCCAATAAAAACATGGGGTACAGACCTAAACAGAGAACTCTCAACAGACTAATCTAAAATGGCTAAAAGACACTTAAGGAAGTACTCAGCATCCTTAGCCATCAGATAAAATGCAAATCAAAACAACTATGAGATTCCATCTTACACTGTAAGAATGGCCAAGATCAAAAACACTGATCACAGCTTAGGTTGGAGAGGATGTGGAGTAAGGGGAACACTCCTCCATTGCTGGCAGGAGTGCAAACTCATACCGATGATTTGGAAATCAGTATGGTGATTTCTCAGAATATTAGGAAACAATCTACCTCAAGACCAACAATACCACTTTTGGGTATATACCCAAAGGATGCTCAATCATACCACAAGGATGTGTGATGTGTGCTCAACTATATTCATAGCAGCATAATTTGATGTGGGATTCCCCTCTGTATGCTCTGATTACCACTTATTAATAAAGAAACTGCTTTGGGCCTATAGCAGGGTAGAACAGAGCTAGGTGGGGAAAACTAAACTGAATGCTGGGAGAAAGAAGGCAGAGCAAAGAGATGCCATGGAGCTGCCAGAGGGAAAAGATTCAAGCTGCTAGCTGGAACCTTGTTGGTAGGCCACAACCCTCATGGTAAAATATAAATGAATAGAAATGGGTTAATTTAAGATATAAGAGTAAGCCAGAAATATGTAAAAGCTGATTGGCCAAGCAGTGATTTAAATAATATAGTTTCTGTGTGATTATTTCAGGTCTGAGCTGCCGGGAATGAACAAGCTGCCTCCTACAATTATTTGTCATATTCAGAACCTGGAAACAACCTGAATGCCCCTCAACTGAAGAATGGTTGGGGAAAACGTGATACATTTACACAATGGAGTACTACACAGCGGAAAAAATGACATCTTGAAATTTGCAGGCAATGGATGGATCTCAAAAACACCATATTGGGTGAGGTAACCCAGACCCTGAAAGACAAATATCATATGTACTCATTCATAAGTGGTTTTTAGACATAAAGCAAAGAAAAACCAGCCTATAACTCACAACTCCAGAAAACCTAGATAACAAAGAAGACCCTAAGAGAGATATACAAGGATCTAATCTGCATTGGAAGTAGAAAAAGACAAGATCTCCTGAGTAAATTGGAAGCATGGGGTCATGGGAGAGGGGTAGAAGGTGAGGGGAGAGGATGAGAAGGGAGTGGAGAAAAATATATAGCTCAATAAAAACAATAAAAAAGAAAGACACTTAACTAAGATTTAAAAAGAGAGAGAGAGAGACCCTGTCACAAAAAACAAGGTGGATGGCTCATGAGAAACACTGGTATTTGTCCTCTGGCCTACACACACACACACACACACACACACACCACAACCCCCCACACCCCACACACGCACAAACACATGCCACATACCCCCACGCACACCACATACACCCCACACACGTACAGACACACACCACATACACACCACACACACAACACATACACACCACACACAACACATACACACCACACACGCACACACACACTACACACACACACATACACACACCCCAGTTGACTAGCCTAGGACTTCCTGGTGGTTCCTGAGACTTCTGCACTTCTGTCAGGAACCTCCAAAGACTCACCCACTTACCCAGCACTCACCCAGTTGAACTTGAATGAAATTCTCCTTTGACCTGCTGGCTCCCTCTCCATCTGAGATGGACTAATTTTTCCTTACCGGGGAAAAAAAACTACACAGCAATGAAGTGACAGGTAGAGATACCCTCAGAATGGAACTGGGCCACACCCCACTGGGTCTCCTAGGGACCACCCAGGCAGAGGGCGGATACCAGTGAGGTTGAGACCATACTGAGCAGGCTGAGGACTGAGTGATGTTGGTTCTGCAATATTGGTGGCCCCAACTTCCCATCTGTGAAAGACCCCCTTACCAGGTCCCATCACCTCCACCCAGGACTTCATGTCTTTTGTCCCCCAGTGTTTGACTGATCTGTGCCTGCCCACTGGTCCCAGGCTGTCAGCCTGTGCACCAGCTCTGCACCAAGCATACTTGCTTTCCTTCCACAGAGGGCGAATAAATAGGTCCATCTGCACAGACATTGAGCCTGCCCCTAGTGCTGAATCTCACAGGCTGGAGGCCAAATGTCAGTCTTGTCAAGCAGGCAAGTCCATCCAATCCTCAGAATGAGCACAACAGGACCGAGCACTGCAGAGTTTATCTCCCAAGAGCCCAGTGTCTGGTACAGAGAGCCTGGACAAATTACTATCACCGTCAGCGCCATCATCACCTCCATCATCATCATCTCCTTCATCATCACCACCGTTGTCGTCACCAGCATTACCACCACCATCACCCTCATTATCACTATCGCCTTCATTACTGTGATGATCCCCACCACACAACCACATCAGCATCGTTGCCGCCACCGCCACCATCACTATCAGTGTCACTGTGGTCATTCCCACCACCACCACCTTCGTCACCATCAACACTTCCATTGTAGTCACCGTCATCATCACTGCGGTCATTACTGTTAGTGCCATTACCATCACTGTGACCGCCAGCACCATCACTACTACCACCACCGCCACTGACATTACCACTGTGACCGCCAGCACCATCACTACTACCACCACTGCCACTGCCATCACCACGCCTCGTCCTGAGTGTCACCGTCACCCCCCCACACACACTTCACAGGGCACCTAGCAGCCCTCTCACCACCCACCTGCCCTCCTCCTAGGGACAAGGAGCGCCTCTGCCCCAGCCTGCACTCTCCTCTAGAGCAGCTCACAAAGGGCCCAGCTCCGTGCCTCTCCACCTTGCCATCCGTCCTGGGATAGGAGAAGTTTCAAATATTCATTAGAGAGAATTCAAAAAAAAAAAAAAAACCCAGAGAGATACAAAAGAAAAACAAAATTCACCCCTAATCCACAGCCTGGCAATAGACAATTTTAAAAAATACATTTGAAATTACCAGACAGTGCAATCCTTTCTGTAAAAGTCAGAAAACATGAAAACAAATGATCTCAACCCTTGTTCCTGTTGTACGACTCTCATCTTCTGGCCTTTTTCCTGACGCATATGCTTTTTACATCATTACATCCTTAATGTACACATAATTCTACATGCTGCCTTCCCTCTACATTACTTTGTTGATGTGTGTATGTATATATTTATATCGCTACCCAGTCTTTGTAATTATCACTTTTAATGACCGTCTAGTATTCCTTTGAGTGTGTGTAACATAATTTACTGAACTGCTCCCTGATTGTTGGACATTTCAACTGCATCATTTTTTCCTGGTCATTAAAAATTCTGTTGCAATGTCTATCTTCAGGCATGTGGCTCTCCCCATATTTTGGATGATTTCTCCAGAAGAGCATCCCAGTGGGGGCATTATTGGGTCAAAGGCACTGAGCAGTTCGGTGCTGCCCATTACACACTGCCAAATCACTTTCTAGAAAGGCTAGTCTGGCTCCCAGCACCAACACGATGTGGGGGACCCCTTTTAGTCCCCCCTCTCTCTTTCAGTGATGGGGCTGGAATGCAGCACCTTTGAACCACACCCCATCCCCTCACTGGGGGATTCTAGACAGGGGCTCTACCACTGAGCCACACGCCAGCCCCTCACTGGGGGATTCTAGGCAGGGGCTCTACCACTGAGCCACACCCCAGCCCCTCACTGGGGGATTCTAGGAAGGGGCTCTACCACTGAGTCACCCTTTCCCCCTCACTGGGGGGTTCTGGGTAGGCTGACCTTGAACTCCTCTAAGTTTGGTAGAATCACAGAGTAGCTGGAAGGACAGGTCTGCCATCACAGTCCTCTTGCTTGAAGAGGGAACAGGCTTGAAAAAGAGATTGTGGAAGCAAGTCCCTCAGGATCTGTTGCCCTGTGATTCCTGCCCCACCAAACACACAGCCATATTGATAGGGGAGGTGTCTGGAGACTCAGTAAACTCCAGGCCAGTACCCTACTCTGTGTTTAGGTTTTGTGACCTGTTGCTGAATGTGTCTAGGGCAGGCAACAGGACCTGCCCAGTCTGACTTTGCTCCTTCCTGTCAGCTCAAATGGTTTTAGCTGCATTTCTCCAGGCATGTTTCCTCTTTTTAAAGGGATATATTTTTATTTATGTGCACGGGGCTGCAGGGTGGTATGTGCAGGATAGCACAGGTGCCTACAGAGTCCCACAGGAGGGCACTAGGCTTCCTGGAGCTGGAATCACAGGCAGTTGTGAGCCGTCTGGCGTGAGTGCCGGGAACCAAATTCGGGTCCTCGGCAAGAGCACTCGGCAATATTGTTTTTAATTTATATTTTTTATTTTATATGCATGGATGTTTTGCTTGCATGTATGTTTGTCTGTGCACCATGTGCATGCCTCGTGCCCAGAGAGGTCAGAAGAAGACTTTGGATCCCCTGGGACTGGAGTTAAAGATGGTTGTTAGCTGCCACGTGGGTGGCAGGGATCGAACCAGGGTCCTGTGGAAGAGCAGCCAGTGCTCTTAACCACTAGCCCCTCAGTAAACACTCTTTGCTGTGGAGTACCCCACCCCAACACAGGGTCACATATCACAGGCTGGTCCTAAACTCACTACATAGCTAAGGGTGGAAATGAACGCCCGATCCTCCGGCCTCCACCTCCCAAGCGCTGGGAGTCCAGTCGTGTGCCACGGCGGCTTGTTTAAGCAGTGCTAGGAACGGAATCTCGAGCCTTACCCACGCCAGGCAAACACTCCACCAACTGAATCCCAGCCCCAGTCACCACCGCCTTTATTTAGTAGCAGGGGAGAGTGATTGAGACAGGGTACGAGCTGCCAGATAGACTGGTGGCTGAGTCAGAAGCACTGTGTTAATTCTCCTGTCTCTGGCCTGTGCCTGTTCCTCTGGCCTTCAAAGCCACAACCATTCATCATGGCCAGTGAACACATTGGGACTGGGTGATGAAAGGCTCTGAGGCCCTCCTAGCCCCTCCCTGGGGGCCACTGATGTTCCCTGAGGCCGAGCATGAGACTCCATCTGTGACAAGCGTGGCAGGGGCGACACCTTGTTTTCTCATCTTCTGCCAGCCTGGGTTACTGCCCTGTCTCCGCTTCCCAAGAACTTGGGGATGGGGGATGGGGCCTTAACCCATTACATGGAGGAGAAACTGAGGCTTGGAGTCATTCAGGGACCTCACTGCTCCTTGACTGGGGGACTCCAGAGCTGCATTGACAGCTGTGTCCCCAGAATATAGGGTGTCCAGAGACCTAACTGCAGCAGAAGTCAGAAGCATGAGCCTTGGCTGCAAGTCTCCTGCTGAAGAGGGGGCCCCACTTCTTCCTGGGGAGGCCTCAGCTTTAGCATCTGGGCCACACATGCTCAGCTGAGCGCCTGACTCAGCCATCATGACGAGTGACCCAATGGGGAGGGCCAGGGGTGGGCCAGGTCACTCTGTCCCCTCCATATCCTCCGTGAGAACTTCCCATGGCCGGTCTTCTCACCTGCCGCCGTGCCCCTCCCCAGCACCTGACCTCATAGAACCCACGCCCAGCTGACTAGAAATCGTATCCACATAGCCTAGGGAATAGGCAAACACGCAAGCCACAACCTTGCCAAGAGGAAGGGATGGGGTGGGAAGACACTCTAGGAGCCCGGCAGACAGGAGGATGGGAAACTCACCCATACTCTGGCTTTTTTGCCACCAAGTTTCCTATGTGACCTCGGGCAGGTAACTCCCCCTCTCCGAGTCACAACTCTTCTGCCTGAAGAATGTGAATATAACCAGACCACTGTATAGTCGTCACCTGGGACCCTGGGTCCTTCTCTACCATCACTGGGCCTCAGTTTCCTCATCTATAGAATGGGGTCATAAGTCCTAAGCCTCAAAGAAGCTAAGATACAAAAGGCAGTGGGGGACCTGGGAAATCCCAAGTCAGATGTACTGCCCTGCTCTGGCCTGGGTCCTGTGCCCCTTACTGGGTACCCAGAAAGCCCCTTTTGTGTACCTGTCACCTGACCAGCACTGAGCCCAGCTCCCCCCTTCCCGCCCCCGTTCTCTGTGTCCTGTCCCCTCCTCTGCTTCTAAGGACCACTGCCCAGCAGCTGGGCTCATATGACTGCCATGTGTTTTTATTTTGGCAAAGGCGTTAATCCACCAGAGCAAGGACCTCTCAGGCTGGCCTGGGGCCTTGTGGTTCTCAGAGCAATTAGGGGTCAGGGGTCAGGAAAGGTGAAGACAGGGAGGTGCTGGGACCCTGTGGGGGGCCAGGAGCCAGGATCTAGGGGGGCTGACCCCTGGTAATCTGCCTGGCATCCCAGTCCCATGAACAGGAAGGGGGAGCCACAGGAGGGAGCCCCGAACCTTCCCATTAGGCCTCAGCTGGGCTGTGTCTGCCCCCTCCCCACTCCCAGGGGTTTGCATTTCTGCCTGGGATGTGCGATGCAGGACCTCGTGCACACAGCTGTCGCCATTGCCCTAAAAACAAAATCAATATGGGGCACGTGGCCGGGGTGGGGGCTCTGAATGGCACTTAAGGTGTCCCAGTTTGTCAGCAGGGCCTGAAGTGAAATACACACCCTGGGGACTGCCATCCGCATGAGTCTCTCATGGAAAGATCTACCCTGAATTGTACACACACACACACACACACACACACACACACACCCTGCCACTCCAGTACCCTGACAGAGACTACAGCTGAGTTCCCCCGATCCTGTTTTCTCACCTGGTCTCTGTGGCAGATGCTCTCGAACATGAGGAAGACCCAGCTTGGGCCCAGCAGCATTTCAGTCTGAGTCCACAGAACCAGAATCCCCGTTTCCAGGGACTGCATCTTGGTCCACGTTGCTGTCTTCCACTTCAAGCAGGTGCATCTGGCTGAAATCCATTGGATTGGCTGACCTGCCCAGGGACAGGGGCAGCTGAACTAGAGACAGGTTGGTATGAGGCAGGAGAGGGGGGGGAGGAGAAAGGGGGCTGCAGTAGAGGAAAGGTCACAGCAGGAATCCGGTCACCCCAGGCTCCATCCATGACACCCCTCCGTGACACCCAGACATTACACCCACAGGACTCGTCAGGACAATGGACCTAGTCCCTTATCTCTGGGACTGTAGCAAGTACCCACGTATCCTTGCTCACAGACTTCAGGAAGGCCCGGGCATGTGCAAACAGTAGGGTTTCCTGTGCTCTTTTCTACCTGTCCACCCTCCTCTTCAGAACCCCAGGACCCACCCCAGGCCTCCAGGGGAGAGCCCATCCAGGTTGCAGAGACAGTGGCTCTGTTATTGGTATACCCTGGGGGTATCAGGGTGAACTTGACCATCGAGCTGACTCATTTTTGTCAACTTGAAACAAACTTGAGTCATCTGAGAAAGGGAACCTCCTCAACTGAGGGCTTGCCTTCATCAGATTGGCCTAAGGAGAACTCGGAGGGGCATTTTCCTGATGACTGACCCAGTGGGAGGGCCCAGTCCACCGACGATGGTGCCACCCCTGGGCAGGTAGTCCTGGGTTCTATAAGAAAGCAGGCTGAGCAAACGTTCCTCCATGGTCTCTGCTACAGGCTCTGCCTCCAGATTCCTGCCTGAGTTCCCGCCCTGACTTCCTTCAGTCGTGGGCTGTAAGATGCTAGGTGAAATAAACCGTTTCCTGTCCAAGTTGCTTTTGATCATGGTGTTGATCACAGCAGGCGAAGACAGCTGTCACTCTCCTGTGAATGGAGTTGATGACCTGGGCTGTTGAACGTGAGGGGCAAAGGCACGGCGCATATGCACAGGCCTGCCAGGAGCTTCAGATGGAAGCTCCAGCCCAGAGACCCCTGGATGAGCAGTTGCTGGCTGAGCTGGGTCCACAGAGGTTCTAGAACTTCTGCCACAGAGGTGTGCTTTCGTAGAAGATTCTTCGTGCTTACAAAAGGCTTGTGGATAAGAAAATGCCCGTCTCTATGTGCCCACCCCATCCCAGCCTTTGCACCCTGTAAGCTCTGGCCACCCCACGAGATCCACACCCACCCCATCTCATCTCTCCCTCTCTTTCCTGAAGTTGAGAGCTGGGGTTCTTCCAGGCCCCAGCATGGTTCCCCCCAGGACTGCCCATGCCTGGGAAGTGACTGCAGGAGGGGGCACAGAAGCCTGTAGGGCAGAATCCTGAAACCCCTGCTTTCTCCTGCATGGATAAGGTATGTTCCCAGGTCCTTTGGGCAGCTTTGTCTGGGGAGCCAGGAGTCACAAGTTGAGTTCCGTCAAAACTAATACCAAAGTCTGGAGATGTGGCTCAGTGGATAGAACACTTGCCCAGCCATACACAAAGCTCCAGGGTCCATTTGCAGCAATGCAGACGCCAAGCAGGGTGGTGCATGTGACTGTAACCCTAGCACTCCGTCGGTGGGGGCAGGAGGATTGGGAGATTTACAGTGAGTTCAAGGCCAGCCTGGGCAACCTGAGACCAAAAAATTTTTTAACTTGAGTCGGCAAGATAGCTCAACAGGTAAAGGTGCTTGCTGTGGGTTCTGACAACCTGAGTCCTGTCCTTGGGACCCACATGATGGAAGGAGAGACCTGTCAAGTTGTCCTCCTCAGTCTCCTCAGTCTGAGGCAAGCTGTCCTCGGACCTCCACGAGTGCACCGTGGCACATATACACTCACAACTCATGTGCACACGAACAAATAAATAAATGTGGTGTTAAAAATTAACTTAATTTTAAAAATCATTTTTGACACACTTAAAAGAGTCAGTATGGTGGCACCTGTTGGGGGCGGAAAGGTTAGGAGTTCAGTTCCCCGACCTGCAGCATCGTGTGCTCTGTTTATGGATGGAACCCAGGACTTCCGGCATGCTAGGCAAGCCCTCTACCAATGCAGCTACATCCTCAGCTCCTGGTGTTAGTTTGGACCAAATTCATACTAAATCCTGATGCATAGGGAGTTCAAGAGCAGCTCAGTTACAAAAGATCTTACCTTAAATTTTTTTAATTTAGTTTTTTTGTTTGTTTCTTGGGGTGGGTGGTGGTGTTTTCTTTTTGTTTTTGTTTTGTTTTGTTTTGTTTTGTTTTTCTGTGTAGCCTTGGTTGTCCTGGAACTAGCTCTACAGATCAGGCTGGTCTCGAAATCACAGAGATTCGTCTGCCTCTGCCTCCCAAGTGCTGGGATTAAGGGGAGGTGCCTTAAAAGTGTGTGCTGCCACCAGCCGACTTTATTTAATTTTTTAAAATGTTTTTAAAAGCCAGGTGTGGTGGTGCCTGTAATTCCAATACTAGGAGGTGGAGGCAGGAAAGTCAGGAGTTTCCCGCTAAGTAATGAATTTGAGGCTAAGTCCCTGTCTCCAAACATACAAAGCAACAAAACAAACACCAAAAAGCCTGCTTCCCCCCAGGGTACCCTTTGCATGCCCTCCTCCTGCACTTCAAGATTTGTACTTCCCTCCAAATCCTTACTGGGTCTCCCAGGAACAGAAGCAGAGTCTTAGTCCCAACCACGCCGAGCACCCCGCAGAGAGACAACTGCTGGTGCCCCCTGCAACCGAGGTGAGGAGGAGACAGGCGAGCTCACCTTCCCTGCTAAGTGGTCCTGTCTTGTTCCCCGGGCACTCACAGGTGTGTCCCCCGAACTCCTCCGCTGCTGGTAGGTTTCGCATCAGGGTCCTGAGAGGGCGACCATCGCTGTGCAGGGAGAATGGGCTGGTGCCGGCTAATTGATTTTACAGCAGTACCGAAGGACAGACAATGAAAACGCCATCAATTTAATCCACTATTTAATGGTTCCAATTTAGCCCCTGTAAGTGCTCACTAAACTAATTTCTCTGGGTTCAGCAGCCTGAAAAGCTATCATATCTGTAATCTCCTTCAATATATTCATCTGGAAAAGGGAATTTAGCCAATTCCGATGTACGGAGATGATCTGTTAGTGCAGTGTAAATGTTTATAACACGGCAATCGAGTTCGTTTATAAGGATATGAAAAGTTTTATTGGGGAGGGCACTGGAGTGGAACCAGAGGATAATAGGCAGTTACCCAGCAGGCCGTGGGCGCCCGGGAGCGGGCAGGCATGCAGAAAAAAACACTCTCGGATTTCTCTAATCCCGGGCTGGAGGCGCAAGTTCGCCCGGTGCTACACAAAGCGCATAGAACTTGTCTGCACAAAGGAGTCAAGCCCCCCCCTCCCACCTCCAGACCCCCGACCTCCCCACCTGGTACAGCCCGGTGCACCCCAAACAAAGGCTGCTGAGCCAGCGACAACCTCTTTTTCTGGGGATCAGAACTCCAGGGGTTCGGGGCAGACCCAAAGGTCCACAGCTTTTGCTCTTTGGTCTGTGTCTGGGGACTGTAGGGCGGCCATCCCTGAGCCAGGCGATGTCCCTCCTTCTCTACTGCTGGGATTTATTAGAAGCCGTGGGTGACCAGCTGTTCCCCATCTTTCCAGGGGACAGGACGGGAGACAGCAAGCTTAAATTACTAGGCAGGATTTGGGTTCCCACAAGCCTTCCGACCCCCGGCTCCCTCCAGGGACCTTTTCCCAGGGTTGCCAGAGGGAGGAGTCCTCACTCACACCCTCTGAGGGTGTGAAGGTTGCCTGCTGTAGGAGACTCCGTGGGACCCTACGTCCCCAGGATCCCCACCCCCCACCCCGCCCAAGCATGAGGGCCCCTCACCGTGCCGGCACTGCGTGTGGCTTGTTTGTTTTTTGTTCTGCAGCTGCGTGCCTACAGCTCAAGTCTTCAGCGCTAACTAGCCAGTGGTTCCGGCCACTGTCGCTTTTCTCACAGGCCATCTTGTTTTTAAAGAAAATAACCCCTCTCACACGCGCTCCTCACCACCGAGGTGCATAAATTAGGAAGGCTGGGGATGTGGAAATGTACTTGCTAAGAAGCCACCGGGTGACAAGGGCCCTGGGAGACGCAGCAGGAGAGGCAGGGGAACCACCTCCCCATTGCCCCCAACAGCACTGTCCCAAGAGAACCCTGAGGCCCTGGGACCCAGGTGGCCCATCTTAGGCCAGGCCTCCCTTGATGCCCAGCTGATGAGGACAGAAATCGATTGGCCACACAGACCCCGGCTGCTGTGGCCGCTTCCCGGCTATCCCGCAAGATGGGAGAGCCATGCCCCACCACCCCATCCCCAAGAAGGGGCCTCACCTGGTACTCGGGGGTCCCCAATTCCCAGCAACAGGGTCTGGAACTCAACCCAACTCTTCCCAAGTGGGAAGAGAGAGTGGACACCCACCTGCACACGTGTGGAGGTGGCTTAGAGGCCTGGGCCTGGCGCCGCTCTGCAAGGCTCATGTGTCCCATCACTGCTATAGCCCCAATGTCTGAGTGGCTTCTGTAGCCCCAGTGTCCGAGGGGCAGGGGACAGGACTTCAGGGTGGCCCAGATTATGATTCCTTAGGCCAGGCACACCAACACCCCTTCTCCACTCCAGCCCTGCCAATAGAAGAAAGACTTGGGTATTCATTTACAATATGGTGAAAACGAGGTCCTTTGTCCATGAGTCTCTCTAGGACCACCATATAGGTCAGGCAAGTAGTCTGAGACTGCCTGGGGACATGCCCTGACCTCACAGGGACCCCCCCCCAAGAGACACACGAATATACTTATAGTCCCACATATTAAGATTGGCACATATTAATCTATGATTCTGGCCCAGTACTAGTCAGATACCAAACCCTCTGCAGACACATAGACACACACATACACACACACACACACACACACACACACACACACACACACACACAGGCCATACCTCGGGACTGTGAGGCTTCTGCCCCTGAGGGATTTCCCCCCATGAGAACCCTCACCTTGACTGCTCCCCCACAGAGCCCTGAGCGGTTGGAAAGTCATCTCTATCCACATGTAGTCTGGAGGAGGGTTCTACTCTAAGCAGCTCCCTTTGTCTCCCATCCTATCCACAGCCCTGAAAGAGGAAAGGCTACTGTCCCGGGATTGCAATAGAGAAGCCCCTTCTCACCATAGTGTCCATGACGACCCAAGGCCAAGGTTGGAAGGGACCGGGACTCCGCAGTCCCTGCCATCCTTGTCTGCTGCCTTACCAAGTAATACCTGCCACTCACCACTCAGGGAAGAGGTGATGATGACAGCTGCCCCAGGCCAACCTACTCTGGGCCCTCAGATGGGGGCTAGGGATGTCCAGCAAACCCGTGCCAGGCAGGGGGTAGGGCAGCAGAGCCCAGCTTTCCAGGGACCCAAAGTGACGTGCCTCGGGAGGGTTTATGACAGCAAGGAACATTTTTTTCCACTGTAAATTATATTTAACATTCCACAGAACTTTATTGCCTCTTGTGTTTGGGGTTTATGAAAAAATCTGTATTTAACTTCAAGGCCTGGTAAACATCTTTGCTTATGTTGCTATGCCGTTCCTTATCTGAGTATTTCCATTTAATTTCACAGTTCATATACCTTAAAGTTTTGGCTGCCCCCCCCTCCTTTTTCCCACTCACTCAGAGATGCCAGCCCGGCCTGGCCCACCCCAGGGAGCTCTGTGGTGGGATGAGGAGACCCTTAGTTCACGGTCTGGGCTAGGGAAGTAGTCACCACCCTGAGCAGGGCATCTGAGCACCTCTGAACCTCTGGAGGGGAGGGGCTTCCAGAGGGTCGAGCTATCCACAAAGGATACAATTCTACTGATTTCAGAGATGCTGATTCTAGCTCCTCCGTGTGGCTCATTTTCCCCATCCTGCACACTATCTCTGCCCCAGGGACAGACAACAAAAACCGCTTCATTCCTGTGAACCTGGGAATTGATGCTGCCTCCAGGTGCCTCACCCAAAGCTCTGTAAAAGATGACTGCTCTACCCAGGATCCCCCAGCCCTTAACTCTCCCTGGCTTTAACCCAGGCAACTCCTAACACAGGCGCCTAGGCTTGGTGTCCTTCTGTGCTGCTTCAGGACCACAGGTGTCCTCAGCTACCCTCTCTGAGCCTGCTGGGTTCCCATTCCAAGCCTTTAGAGAAACCCAGAGTCCCCGGAGATCACCCCTGGGTGACCCTCTACCTACAAGAGACAGACCTCTCTAAGCAGCCAACATGGTGGATATGCTGATGGCCGAGCTTTGGTGCAGCCTGACTCCTGACCCCAGGGCTGTAATGCCAGTGGCAGCCATGGCATGTCCCTCTTTCACAGACAGAAAGGCCAGAGTGGGATAATAGGGCTCCTCCTTTATCCCTTGAGACAGGGGTCTCTCACTAAACCTGAAGCTAGGCTGGCAGCCAGAAAATCCCAGTGACTCTCATGGGTCCCCAACCCCATTGACAGATCTGGGGTTACAGATGTGTGCATGGCTACAACTGGCTTTGTTGTTGTTGGGGATTTGAACTCAGGTCCTCATGCTTGCACAGCAAGCGCTCTTACCCACTCGGCCATCTCTCCAGCCCTCCGAATCCTTCTTAACACAATACTCCAGAAAGCTTCTGTCAATCAAACCTGGCAAAAGAGATGAAAGACATTTGCTGACCCTGAGCAAAATAATCCCTCGCTCCGTTCCTGTCACAGTCTCTTGAGAGCTGCCCTGACTCACGCCACCTTGTCACCCTTCCCAGAGCCTCCCACATCATCACCCATCACCAGCATGAAAAGTCCCACCCACCCTGCTGGGATCGCCACAGAATCCCTGGGCAGGACGCTGAGCAAACACTGAGAAGATGGCTGGGTATCACCTCCCCTAGTGATGCTACCACCCTAGACAAAACATCACCTACCCAGACCCCACACAAGTTTCTAAAGGATTTAGGACCCTTAGTGAACCAGCATTGAGGAAGGGAGGTCTACAAAATTGTAAAAAAGACTACGGAGGCTGGGAGTGTAGCTGAATTGGTAGTGCATGTATGAAACCCTGGGGTCCATCCTCAGCACCGTAAACGAAAGTAATCCCAGCACTTGGGAGGAGCAGGCAAAAAAGTGAGGAGTCTGTGCTCATTCGCGACTACATAGAAAGTTTGAGGCTAGCCTAGGATACAACAAAGCAAAGGGCTGGAAAGATGGCTCAGAGGTTAAGAGCACTGACTGCTCTTCCAGAGGATCGGAGTTCAGTTCCCAGCACCCACACCGCCTGTAACTTAGTTGCAGGGAATCTGGTACCCTCACACTGATATGCATGCAAACAAAACACCAATGTACAAAAAAATGTTTAAAAAGAAAACAAAGTAAAACAAAACAAAACACCGCGCGTGTGGCACATGCCTTTAATCCCAGCACTGGGGAGGCACAAGTAGGAAAATCTCAGAGTTCAAAAACAAGCCTCGTCTACGTGGCAGGTTCCAGGACAGCCAGAGCTATGGGGAGATCCTGTTTCAAACAAACAAACAAACAAAACAAGCAAACAAAAAGCCCACAAGCTCGGAGCTTCCAAGGGGCCAAGGTAGAAAGAATAGGCACCATTTTCGTATATCCATGGCATATACGAATGGGAGAGAAAGTCGGGCTATCTGGAGAAACCAGAGACTCTGTCTCAGAGGCCTGAGGAGCTTCTGGCCAAGGCTCTGCCTGCAGAATGGATCTCCAAGGCTGCATCAGGCAATCTCAGGCTTCGCAGTGCTGTGGAGAGGTGCAGGTTTGTGGGTGGCCTTGGTTCCCCACCTGGAGAAGTAGGGGTGCTCGGGTGACTTCCTGCAGTGTCTGTGAGGAGCTTGGAGTGCTGGCATAGTGCCCGGTGGTGTGGGTTGCCTTGTGAGCCGTGGAGGTTGCTCCGGGCACGGTCGCTGCGTGTGTAATTTCCCATCATCGTTTCATCAGTCAGAAAAATTCAAATGGAATAAAAACAGACATAAATACACTCGTCCAGGGAGCTGCTGGACGGGGCATGGGACCCAGGGGAGGTGAGCGCGGGCACTGCTTGGCGCTGGGAATTGCAGTCAAAGCAGGCTGGGCCAGGTTGGAGGGTGAGCCTGACCTCCTGTCTGTCCCTCCAGGCCAGGGTGACAACGCTAAGGGAGACAAGTTGAGGGGGTGCGCAAGCCCTCCTCTACAACTTGAGAAACAAACTCAGGCTTTATAGCCAGCGCAGCACAGCCCTCTCAGCAGACTGAGCAGGTCAGGGACTTTGGGGGATCCAAAGGCAGTGGCAACATCCTAAAGGAAGAGATTCTAAACTTCTGGGAGGCTGTTCTCTGGGCCTCGGTTTCCCCTTCTATAAAGCAGCCATGACTACAGAATGACTCCCTCTGTCTGGAACAGAAACTCCAGCTGTGCAAACTGCAGCCTGGCAGGGAGATCTCCAGGGTTGTCAGCCTTCATGTGATGGCAATGCTGCCCTGGAGCAGGGTTTGCGACTGTTCTGTGACATTCACACCTTGACAGACCCCCACCTCATCTTCCTCTCTTCCCTGCCAACCTCAAGGGTGGTACTGTAACCTCTGAAATCTCATTTGAAATATCCTTTCCTGATCTAGATAGCTCTCTCTCTCTCTCTCTCTCTCTCTCTCTCTCTCTCTCTCTCTCTCTCTCTCTCTATATATCTCTCATTATGGAGGATAAATTTCTGTAGCCACCAATTACAGCCGTTTGATGTAGGTAATGATGAGGCCGTGGAAATTGGAATTGACACCTCCGGAGGATTGCAGACATGGAAAAAAAAAACGTCCGGGATATGAATCATCACAGGTTTTCTTCCATTGACAGAGATCTGAGGTTGGGGCTCAGCCTGGGGGGCTCAGGGGTCTGGGGAGGGCTCAGGGCCAGCCCAGCCTCCTCCTAAGCACGGATCAATTACAGCCCAGACAGCCCCTTGTCACTCGTGATTCACAATGTCAATTTCATGCTCGCGGTAACCGTTTAAGAAAGAGCCGGGCCGCTTTTACATTTGATAAGGAATCAGCGGCGTTTGTGTTTGTAAAAAGACCGATCACGCAGTGTGACAGGTCCCTCAGATTGCCAAGGCGGGCGACGACGGCCCGGTCTGGAGTCTGTCAGGGACCCGCAAGTATTTCTTTCAAATGGGTTTCCCCCCTCCGCCTGGCTGCCCTCCCCTCCAGCCGGGGGAACGCGAAAATAAACTGTCAATCTCTATTTACCACTGTACAAGCTGGAAACACAGAAGATTTTTAGGTTAAATTGTCAGTTACCAGAATTCAAAATAGAAAAAAAAAAAAAAGCAGAAGACATGGAGCCAGCTGCATGGATTGCCTGTTTCGATGGGGAAGTCATGGCTGTGTTGGAGGTGGTGCATTGGGGGCCACCGGAAGGGGCAGGCAGGATGCTGGTCACCCAGGCGCTGACCTGAGGACTTCCAGGTGTCAGAGAGAATCAGGATGATATTAGGGCTAATTAGACCAGAGCTGGAATTAATGGGGCTTGTGTCCTAGTCCTGGCCTGTTCTTAACCAATCTGCCAGTTTGCTGTCTTCACAAGCATGGGTGATGCTGACATGGGTGGGGGACATCCTTGGGGACATTTGGCTTTGAATGGAGCTGAAAGCAGCCTGGAGGCTGGGCATCCTAAGGGCACTGAAGACCTAAAGAGAGGAAGGGGAACATACCACCAGCCCTGCCAGGGTAGGCATGTGTCATCCTTCCTGTGAGATCAGCCACAACTCAAAGATGGGGAGATCTCCGGCCAGTCCAGTGTGTAGGATGCGGGAGTTCTCAGAGGCATGGCCTCAACCTCTGAACAGACACCTAGATCTTGGCTGTGCCTACAGGACCCACAGCTTCTCACCTTCCTGTGTGGCCCTGTGTATAACCACAGTGGGTGGTATTTAATTATGACAAACAGTCTGGCCCGATATAGTAATAGAAGCTCCCCAAGCCCCACCACCCCTATACCCATGCTGTCCTGGCAGCGGGATGGTGGGGCAGCTTCTGTGGGCATCTCCAGGACAAGCAATCAATACACTGTCTGGCTCCTCTGGGCTTCTAGGAAGCCAGGCTCCTGGGCATGAGGTTGCTGGGCAGGGGCTACTGGTTTCCCTGTGGCCAAGCATGCTGCTTCTGTGGGACAGAGTAAAGAGGTGGCAGAGAGAGAGAGAGAGAGAGAGAGAGAGAGAGAGAGAGAGAGAGAGAGAGAGAGAGAGAGAGAAAGAACACATAGCTAGGGATGTTTGCCCCATCAGAGCCATCAGAGGCCTGGAAGAAGAGTCTGCTTAGCACATGGAACCTGTCAAGCCTCAGCTTGCCCACATGAGAAGTGGGAACAAGGGAAGTGTCTATCTCAAGATCAAAATGAGTAGCCAACACACAGTAGGTGTTAATTGGGGCAGCCCCACACGGCAGGTGTGACTCATATGTCACTAGGGCTTGAGCTCTTGCTAGTGGCCAGGCTGCTAAGCCCTAAACACCTCAGACGCCTGCTGATGACCCTAGTAAGCCAGATCTGCCCTCTTCCATTCATTTCCCTATTTTTTCCCTTTTCTCTATCCCTTCTTTTTAAAAATGGTATTAGAGATTAAAATTCAGGGCCTTGGACATGCTAGACAAGTGCTCCCTGGCTGAACATCACCTCTGGCCCTCGGTGATTTGAAATGAGGTCCAAGTTGGACTCCACTTTTCTATCCTCCTGTCTCAGATTTTCAAGTACAGGGTTTACCATACTGTACCATCAAGCCAAGGTCTGTTTAGAATACTTTGACACATAGTCTAAGTGGGTAGCCCAGGCTGGCTTTGAACTCAGGACCCTCTCCTGTCTCAGTCCTCCACCCCACCCCTGTGCTAATGTGGCAGTTGTGTGTGTGTGTGTGTGTGTGTGTGTGTGTGTGGTTTATGCCTGGCTTCCCCACGACTGTTCAACAGATTGCACATGTTTCAGCCTGTACATGTTATTCTCACCCACCCAGAGGACTCGGGCCATGGGAGAAGGCAGGCTAGAGCCCTGCCCACTGGAGAAGGCCACTGCCCACTGTTGTCAGCCCCACTCGTCTATGGAGGGCATCCAACTATGTGGTTGAGATAGGCCTTGATCCACGCATTCATGCATCCTGCTGAATCCAACTCTCCCCAGACTTTACTGGCTACTGACCCCTCAGGCATCAGAAAGGCCAAGCTGGGATAGGGGCAAGACTCAGCAGGGTGGGACCATCCAAAGAGACAGAGTTCTGAGCGCTGTGGGAAGCAGAGCCAGGGACACGTGTCCTCCTAAGAGGCCCGGCTGGGCAGCAGCCCACATCTTCAGCCGACTTCAGAGTAAAAGATGGGGCAACCCTGCACGTGGAAAAAGCACTTATCCCTTCTCAGGTACTGCCCGGTGCTTCATCGTTTGATGAGGGACAAGCAACGTCTATTACAGTGACTTCTTTTCATGGTCTTTCTCGCGTCGTTTGGTACCCCTAGACTGAAGAGGAAACTGACCCCCACTCGGATCATGGGCAGGCCAGAGCTCATCTGCCTCCAGCACATTGTCAACCCCCTGCTCAACCTAGAGAAGTGGGAAGAAGTCAGTTGAGCCAGTGTCAGAGTCAGGAGTGGAGGGAGAGCCTAGAGGGTCACGTTGATGCTTGGCTCTGCTCTCCTGTACCCTTCAGAGGGCAGTGTCATTGCTGCCTCCCACTCCCAGCCCAAGGCTCCTCACACCAGTGACCAGTGACTTCTATGTGTAATGTTAATAGTCATCCCTGGCCACTCCTGTCCCAGCCCCTCTCTGGGGGATTCTAGGCAGGTGCTCTATACAATTTTTACTTTTTTTGTGGGGTAAGTCTCACACTGTAGGCCAGGATGGCCTCAAACTTACAGTAATTCTCAATCTCTCAAGTACTGGTGTGAGCCAGCCCACTTCCTGGATCTGACATCTTTCTTGTGTGAGGTGTTCAAAGCTGGGATGGCATGTTCCCCTCAGCCTGACTGGCTGGTTGCAAACACAGCCCTCACACTTTATGGGGAACTGTCATTTGGCATGACAAATACTATGTCAGGGAGAAGTTATTATTAGTTTGTTTGAAGTTTTTGTTGCTGTTGTTGCTCCTTTTTTGTTTTGGGGAGACACGGTCTTACTTACTATGTAGCTCTGACTGTCCAGGAACTCACTCTGTAGACCAGGCTGACCTCCAGCTCAGAGATCCTCCTGCAGGGCTCTACCTCCCTAGTGCTGGGATTAAAAGCATGTGCCACTATGCCTGGCTTGATGTACAAGTTTTTAACTCCACTTTTTAAAACTAATAAAGATATGAACTCTAAGGGAGCATTCTTCCGTCTCTGGATTCAGAGAATTCTGTAGCCCCCAAGGGAATTAGTGGATAAGAAGACACAGGTGTGTCTAGGGTTGTCTCTGTTTATCCTGTCTGGAGTGGGTGCTTATACTGCCCTCAGACCTCATCTGAGAAATAGATCTGTCATACCACCTTCACAGGTGGCTGAGGCAGGGGGATCAAGAAGGTTCCAGGCCAGCATAGGTAACAAAGTGAATCCACTAAGACCCTCCCTCAAAATAAAGGGAAACAGAGGGCTGGGGGCATACTCAGTGACAGAACACCAACCTAGAATCTCCCAGTGAGGGGCTGGGGTGTGGCTCAGTGGTAGAGCCCCTGCCTAGAATCCCCCAGTGAGGGGCTGGGCTGTGACTCAGTGGTAGAGCTCCTGCCTAGAATCCCTCAGTGAGGGGCTGGGGTGTGGCTCAGTGGTAAAGCACCAGCCTAGAATCCCCAGTGAGGGGCTGAGGTGTGGCTCAGTGATAGAGCACCTGCCTAGAATCCCCCAGTGAGGGGCTGGGGTATGGCTCAGTGATAGAGCACCTGCCTAGCATTGTCTGGAAAAGTGGACGTGACTTAGAAGGTCAACTGGAAGAGGCTCTGGATACAACAATCCTCTTTCTACCAAAAGAACCAATTTGTCAAGTGGTTGACAGTCCATGGCCCATCTTTGTCCACAACTGACGTGGAGCCATTGTGGGGGTGGCCACTCCAGGCATCTCTAGCTGGATACAGGCGGTGGGCACAACATCTCAGCTACATTGCATCCACTTTGGAAGACTCTTTCCTCAGTGGGTGCAGAGTGCTTGAGACCCCATGCCACTGAGAAGACTCAGGCAGCCAGGACCTCCTGCAGTCTCCTGGGAGGTACTCCCCGCAAAAGACAGGGCAGGCTGAATGGTAGTGGCACAAGCCTTTAATCCCAGCACTTCAGGAGGCAGAAGCAGGAGGATCTCTATGAGTTTGAGGGCAGCCTCATCTACAGAGCGAGTTCCAGGACAGGCTCCAAAATCTACACAGAGAAACCCTGTCTTGAAAAGAGAGAAAAAAAAAAGTGGGACAGTAGGGGGGGGTCCTGCCTCCCTCTAAAGCCCTACAGCCATCAACTAAATGCACTTATCGATCTGTTAAGAGCTCTGAGCTTCCAATGGGAAATACTGTTCCCTCCCCAGCTTGCCAGAACCCTAAGCCAGTTCTTTCTTCCCACCATAAATATCCATTCTGAACTTCTCAGAGACATGGAAACAAAGGAGTGGGTAAAAGAGCCGGTTCTAAAGGTCCTCTGGGGCCTCCCCTCCCCATCATGCACCTTGTTGCCTATCCCAGCCCCACAGACCCTGAGAGGCCCCTCCCTGATTATTCTCCACTTTCATCCAGCAAGACACCCCCGCCACCCTGACCACAGAGCTAAAGCCGGACAGTTGTTCACTGGCGATCAAGGAGGGGCCCTGAGCCCAGAACATGCTGGCTGCAAACATCCCAGCTGGCACTCACTTGATGACAGGCACAGATCTGCCCAAACCAGGTGACCCAGGCTGAGGTGGCCTCTAAGTAGCCTGTGTCCCTTCATGTCCTGACACCCCTCCCTGAGTGTCATAACTTTGGTGTATTTCAGGATTGACTGCCCAAGTCTGGAAAGTATGTGGAGGCCCTGAAGCCCCGACAGGTGAGTGTAACAGTGGGGGACCTGGCCACATGTCATCTGGGTTACCATCTAGTTCATCCTAGGGCTCTAGGACCCTCTCTAACAGATAAACTGGGACCCAGACAGGGCATAAGACTGTCTCTCCTTCCCAGAGATGGTTCCTGGCCATCTTCAGGCAACACTGGCAGGTGTTCTCCCCAGGTTTGGCTTCTGAGTGCTGGTCCACGCAAGGCAGGTTGAGGGCAGTATAAGAAGGTCCCAGGAAAATGCAGATACACCCAGATACACCAAGCTCGGTCCCTCCTATGAGCTGCCTGAAACTGAACAGTCTGTCCCATGTCACCACTGTTCCGCTCCCACACAGTCTCAGGGCCCAGACTTCCCTGAGGCAAACCCAGTCCTTTATAGAGCTGGTGGCTTGCCATCTCTCTGCACCAAGCCCTCCCTGACTCTTTACCTTTCTCAGGATGTGGCCACCAAAGAACAGAGGGACCAAGGGGGAGGAATGAGGAATGATGGTGGATGGTCACAAGGCCACTTTTGGGGAGTGTGAGAATGTTCTAGAACTTGACAGAGGTAGTATGCACACATACTGCTGGCGTTTGTATATTGATATTGTGCTCTCTATTTTTATTCTACTCATTTATTTGTTTATACATTTATTTATTTATTATTTGTGATATCACAAATACTGGGGACTGAACCAAAGGCTTATTGCAAACTAGGCAAACACTCTATCATGGAGCAACACCCAGCCCTCTCACTGGGGGATTCTAAGCAGGTGCTCCACCACTGAGCGATACCCCAGCCCCTCACTGGGGTATTCTAGGCAGGTTCTCTACCACTGAGCCACACCCCAGACCCTCACTGGGGGATTCTAGGCAGGTGCTCTACCACTGAGTCACACCCCAGCCCCTCACTGGGGGATTCTAGGCAGGTGCTCTACCACTGAGTCACACCCCAGCCCCTCACTGGGTGATTCTAGGCAAGCCTCCTACTGTGGACTCATGTCCCAAGTCACAGAATGCACTTTAAGATGCCAAATTTTATGTGAAGGGTACTTTATTTTAGTTATTTACTTTTTTTTTTTTTTTTTATAAAACCACCTTTTGGGTGCTGGGGAGATAGACCAGTGGGTAAAGCACTTTCCACACAAGTATGAAGACCTCAGTTTGGATCCTCAGTACAATGTAAAAATCTCAGAGGGGCAGTACTCACTTATAACACCAGTTCTGAAGCAGACGAGACCAGCCAAAACCATGGGGCTCACTGGTCAGGCAGCCTAGCTGAGAGACCCTGTCACAAACACTAAGCAGCGAAGTTGAGGATGAGACCCAATGACAGCCTCTCACCTCCATATCTACATGCATACAACTATACATCCATATTCATAGACATGCACCACACAAACATATTATAAATAAATAGGGGCTAGAGCTATAGCTTAGTGGTTAGGAGTACTTGCTTTTGCAGAAGAATGGGATTTGGTTCTCGGCACCCACACGTCTGTAACTCCAGTTACCAGAGATTCGATGCCCTCTTCTGGCCTCTGTGGGCACTGCACACATTTGCTGCACATACATACATGCAGGCAAACACTCCCACACATAAAATAAAATAAATATTTACAAATAAGTAGGTGAAGTTGATTCAAATATTTTATTTAATAATATATCACAATGAATCCAAAATATGATTATTTGAAGATACAATCCATGTCAAAATTTCAACCCAGTTGGCCACACTTCTACGTACAAAGTGGCCTTATATGTATTTTACATGCAATCCACATCCTCAAGGCCACTTTCCACAGCTCAGGGCTCTGTGGCCACAGGAGATAGTAGCCACTATGTGGGATGACTCTCTGGGGTCTCCTGATGGCCTGCTGTGCTGATGTCACAGTGTGGCTCTGTCGTAGGAACTCCTGTCTAAGTGTCCTGCAAGGGAAGTCCCACCTCCTACCCATCCATCTTCATGGTGTTGTAGAATTTCCTATGCAATCTTGTGGGCAAGAAGGAGGAAAAGGGCTGGGCGGTGGTGGCGCACACCTTTAATCCCAGCACTCGGGAGGCAGAGGCAGGCAGATCTCTGTGAGTTTGAGGCCAGCCTGGTCTACAAGAGCTAGTTCCAAGACAGGCTCCAAAGCTACAGAGAAACCCTGTCTCGAAAAACAAAAACAAAACAAAAAAAAAAAAAAGAGGAAGAAGCGGGGAGAAGTAAATGAGAGGAGGGGCAAAGAGTAGAGGGAGAGAGGAGGAGGGGGAGGGAAAAGAGAGGAGAGAAGGGAGACAAAGAGAGAACAGGAGGATAGAGCAGAAGGGCAAAGAGGCCAGCTCTGTGGACAGAGATGGAGGAACTGGGGAGATGGAGCAGAGGGCAAAATCACTGCCAAGGCTCGGAAGACCTTCTGCCAGCAACAGACTTACTCATCATAGCTTCAGACCGAGAGCAGCAAGGGCAGAACCGTGACAGAGTGGGCCACACAGCCGTGAGCATGGACTGGCTGCAGCAGCATACAGAATATGGGAATCTCGTAGACTCGACATCCACTCATCTAATCCAAGACAAAGAATTGACCGGGGCTAGATTCCGAGCAGACAGAGCCCAGGGATGAGTGGCAAGGCTGGGGGTGGGGCATAGAGGGGGAGCTTGTGTCTGTCATGATGAGGTCCTGGGTCCATCCTCAGTCTTACAAAAAACAATGGAATAAAGTAATAGCTGAGTATCTGGTACAACCCAGTACTCAGAAGGGTGAGACAGGAGGGTTGCCATGACAAGACCAGCTTGAGCTACCTAATGAGACCCTGTGAGAGAAGTTGGAACAGCAGGTACCTTTTTAGAATACACTGACTGTGCGGAGGAAAAACCAAGGGCCTTCTGGAACATTCTGTCCGTCCCTCTGAGAATGGCTTCCTGAAGGTGTCCACCTGACATTTATAGATAGTCTCTATGTATTTCCATTTAAAAAGAAGGAAAAAAGAATTGGAGCCCAGCGATGATGGGACACACCTTTAATCCCAGTACTTGGAAGGCAGAAGCAGGAGGATCTCTGTGAGTTCAAGGTCAGCCTGGTTTACAGAGCAAGTTTCAAGCCAGCCAGGACTACGTAGTGAGACTCTACGACAAGCAAATAAAAATATGCTGTGTTCTTTTTAAAATTTTTAAGAATCTTTTTATTACTTTGGTTTTTGTTTGTTTAGACAGGAGCTTGTGTAGCCCAGGCTGGCCTCAAAGTGACTGTGTAGCTAAGGACGACATTGGGCCTCTGATCTCCCTACCTCCAGCTCAGGAGTGCTGGGACCACAGGCACACACAACCACACCCAGTTTATTCGGTGCTGAGCCTGATCTCCAGGCTTCAGGAACACTAAACAAGCACCTTATCAACAAGTCACGTCCTCAGTTCCCCACTGTGGTCCTTCCCACTCTCCTAGCCCCACCTCAGTTTCTCCGTCTGTGAAATGGACCCACTGTCTTTGGAACCAGTCCCTCCTCCAGTTAGGTGCTGTTCAGCGGGTGTAGGCGGTCTGAGGAACCCCACACACAACTAGACCAGGTCTGCTGACCCTGCAAGCTTTCAAGGCTTGGTGACACCGGGGACTGTGTGCGATGGAGGCGGAGGCGCGGGCAGGGGCATCGGGAGGAAGGGAGGAAGCGTTTATAATGATGATTAGGGCTGAAATTGGCTGAGATTTACAGCGCCGGGGCCGGGAACGGAGGGAGAGGGCCGGGGCTGGGCCGCCTAATGGATCCGTCAGCGCGTTCGGCTGCTCAGCGGGCCGAGGCGGGTCACCCGGCTTTCCGCTGGCAGCACAAAGCACTTCAATTTCGTTAGGAAATGTATCAATTTAACTGACTTGAGCGGCACACTGGCAACCCTAATGAATCTGGACTCAATTTTCCGCCACACTGCTCCTGAGAACTGTCGGAAACAATGTCTGTGGTCGGAGGTGACGGGGTGGCCGAGGATAGGCCGCCCCTTCCCTTCCCACCCAGGCCCCCGTCCCTTCCCTGTCAGGGTTAGTGGAGAGAGACGGACCTGTCTCCAGCAAGCCGGTGACAGCCCAGCCCCGCCGCCACTTCCCTAACAATGATGTCATTATGGGAAAATTGGCCTCCATTTCGGAAGGACGATAGTGCTAATTGAGTAAGAAAATATAATACGGGAAGCTGTTGTCCGTGGCCAGGGGAGGGGGGCTGACTAAATGGCCTACCATTGTTGGTGTCAGGGTAGGCAGATGTGGCGTTCTGTTGATAACTGCGGTGACATAGCCAGGGCTTGTCACCGCAGCTTCTGCCGGGAGACTCACAGTCCTGGCGGCAGATGGCTCCGCTGAACAGCCAGGGAGAGTTAACGCAGCCCAATGGGCAGTCGGATAGGACTCCAGGGCCTTCTCCCGTCCCTTGGGAAAGGCTCAAGGACTTAGGAGTCAGTTCTGAGTGCTCTTTCTGGAGGCCTGGGCGGGGATGGACTTAAAGTCAGAGGCAGGCCATCATAAAGTCCCCTAGAAGATAGTGGTTGCAGCTGGGGAGGTCAGAGCTGGCTTAGTGGGGACGGGAGGGGGCACAAGGAGAGGATGGGAGTCTCCTGTCACCCTGTGCAGGAGCTGGCGTTTCTAAGGTGGATGCCTGGGGCTTGAGGGACCAGGTTTTCCAAACAGAGTCCCAGAGGCCAAGCTCCCAGGCATCTGGTGCACACTGGGGGGTTCCCTATCTGCTTAACATAGTTGCTGTGGACACCCACAGATGCAAGGACCAGACTCCAAGCTCCCTGAGAGCCAACTTACTGGGCCCCCAAACACCCTCAACTACTTCTAATGTGAACACAAGGCCAGTCTTCAGTGGGGAGGATACCAGATGCCCTGGGACCATGAGACTCCTTCCAAAGTTCAGGCTCCCTGGAGCTGATACCCTCTGGCAAGCTGTAACTGCAGTGGAAGAGGATACAGACAGTAAGAGCCATGATACAGGACTTGGTCCTAACTCCCCCAAAGCCACTCAGAGTCACTAGGTCATCTGTAGGGACATCAGTGGCCATGCAAGCTGTGAACCAGTGGCTTCTCTCCACAAGCCAGGAGATAGCACCCCCCTGCACACACACATACCACAGAGATAGAGAGAGAGAGAGAGAGAGAGAGAGAGAGAGAGAGAGAGAGAGAGAGAGAGAGAGAGAGAGAGCGCCTAGTAATGGCTCAGGACTGGCTCTTTATCCACTGTAACAGCAAGCCACCTGTGGCCATCTCCTTCGGGGACAGATGGTAAGAGTCTTGCTGGCGTCCCCAAAGTGGTAGTAATGACCAGGCCTCCAAGGACTGACAGGCATGAAAGAGATGTCTTCCCAAGCAGCGGATGGCCTTTTGACCTCCAGTTGACAGAGTCCCAGACCCACATCTCAGAACGTTAGGGGACATGCTCAGTGACTAAAAGCACTTGCCACCAAGACTGAAGATCTGAGTTTGATCCCTGGGACCCACATTGGTTTGTCCTCTGACCACAGGTGAGTTGTGGTTTGCATTTGCCCACATATGTAAATGAATGAATGAATGAATATTTAAAAATGAAAGTAGGGCAACCAGCGTGATTAAGTGAGTGCTTGTTCTATTCCCAAAATGTTCTTATCACTCTGGAACCTGGGGAGCCACTGAGGGGAAACTGAGACCTGCCAGAGAAGTCTGTTCAAGACCCAGTGAGGGGCTGCAGTTTGCTAGACCAGGGCCTCTAGGGAAGGACCGTCCTCCATCCCATACACCTCAGTACTTCAGACAAGGCTGGTTCCCTCCATTCTGGGACATTCTGGGTTTGTCCCAACTGCAGATAGTTCTGGAAGTGTAATTTGCTTTGTTATACTTTTCTTCCTTTTAAAAATGTCTTTATTGGGGGGTGGGAGCTGGAGGGATGGCTCTGTGGTTAAGAGCACTGACTGCTCTTCCAGAGGACCTGGGTTCAGTTCCTAGCACCCACATGGCAGCACACAGCTGTCTGTAACTTCAGTTCCAGGGGACCCAACCCCTCCATACAGATATGCATGCACGCAAACACCGATGCTCATAAATAATGTTTTTAAGATGTCTTTATTGAGGGGAGTGTTGCAGCATGAGGGGGGTCAGAGGACAACTTGCAGGAGTATCTGCTTTCCTTTTGCCACACGGATCCCCGGGATCAAACTCAGGTTGTCAGGTTTATTCCACAAGTGCCGTTAGCTGCTGAGCCGTCTTCCGGGCCCTTATAACGCTTTTCTGTATTCTCTTTCTTTGGTGAGAGTTGAAGTAGGGTTTTCATAAGTAACCCAGGATGGCCCTGAACTGGCGATCCTCCTGTCTCACCCTCAAGCATGCTGGAATGTCAGATGTCTGTCACTGTGCCCAGATCGGTTGAACTTCTTTAATCAGAGGGGTGCTTGAATACCCCTTTCTAAGCCTGCACCTGGATTTGTCTATTGGAAAATTTCGGGGCACAGAAAGACAACTCTGGGGTGGGTTCACAGATGGAGCTGCCCTGCCCTGTTGGTCCTGCCTCCTTCTGAGCCTGGAGCCCCCTCCCCGAACCCAGCCTGTTCCTGGGCTAAGGGTGGATTCCTACCCATAGAGAGGGCTAGATGCCAGGACACACTCACAGGTAACAAAGCTAAAATACACAAAGCTGCACCCTCCCTGGCTGGCCCACACCACCCCATCTTCCACCCCTGTTCCCAGTCAAAGGCACAATTGAAAGAGTTTCTCTGAACCCCAGTTTCTTCATCTGCATCTGGAGGCATCCCAAAGCACCTGTCTTCCCAAGGAGAGTCAGGGAAGCATTCTGTGACCACATAACAGAGACTGGGCAAGGTGTCCACAATGCCTCCTGAGAGGCTCTGTCCATGCCCACCCTCAGGAGCGCATTGCCTCAGCTCCGGTGCCCACATAGCTCCCACTGTGCCAACACTGGGCTAAAGAAAGTACCCCCAAGGTTTCTTAGGTAGGATGGACTCAAAGATGAGTCTTAACAAATAGACTCGTTGTGGCCTTAGCTGGGACACTGTATAGTGACTTGGATGGGCTTTGTGACCTGTGCTGCATTAGAAGAAGCATCTGGATAGCGACAAGGCTCATAGAGACAAAGGTGCCCGTGCTGGGCAAGACTTTGTGCCACCTCCTGTGAGCCCTGAGGAGAAAATCCAGGTTCAGTTCTCCAGCTCTGTGATTGAGGTCCCTGGCACTCCACCCTTTCTGTCTTCTTCAGGGAGCAATAATGATTTCCACCCCAACTATCAAGAACACAGGCCAGACTACTGCACTGGGCACACATTGATGAACTTTGTCATCCGTGGCGAGAGACGGGGGCAAGAAAGAGGACACCTAGCTCAGTGGTGGCTCCTCTGTTCTGCATGCAACAGCTTCAAACAGAAGTGACCAGAACTGCTGGGCGGTGGTGGCAATCACCTTTAATCTCAGCACTCAGGAGGCAGAGGCAGGTGGATCTCTGTGAGTTTGAGACCATACTGGTCTACAGAGTGAGTTCCAGGACAGCCAGGGCTACACAGAGAAACCCTGTCTCAAAAAATAAGGAAGAAGAAGGAGTTGGAGATTGAGGAGGAGGAGAGACCAGAACTAACAGATCATGGAATACTGTCACAGTGATGCAGGACCTCGGATTTGGGGGCTCTGCAAGGGGTGGCTGCAGCAAGAACTGGAGTCAGCATCCTCCAGGTGCAAGGCTCCCCTAGGAGCCAGGGATCCAGCACAGATTTGATCCAGTGATGGTGACCTGCCCCTCCCCCAAAGGACAGGCTGAGGAGGTGGGGGAGGAGCAGACAGGTTCTGGGCAGGAGCTGGGGTGTTCCTAGGAGGGGGGGGTG
This sequence comes from Alexandromys fortis, assembly GCF_014885135.2. Taxonomy (NCBI): domain Eukaryota; kingdom Metazoa; phylum Chordata; class Mammalia; order Rodentia; family Cricetidae; genus Alexandromys; species Alexandromys fortis. The sequence continues at coordinate 3,396,566 of NW_026068021.1, forward strand.
TCATGCTGAGGCTCCCCTGGGCTATCCCCAGCTTACTCGTGTGGGGCAGCTCAGCCCAGCACTTAGAGTCATCAAGAATGAGGCAAGTGACAGGTTTGTGTGTGTGTTTGTTAATTTACTCAGATTCATTCATGAGAACAGCTGGCCCGGTCCCAGCAGGGCAGCCTCGCCCGCCCACCTGCTGCCATACAGGCAGCTCTGGCTCGGAGAACACAGCAGCACTTACAGCGCAGCAGGCGGTGGCCCTGGCTGGCAGGGACACCCACTCTTTTTCCAGTAGGGGCCAGCCTGGGGAAGCTGGGGACGAGCCTGAGGACCCCACCCAGCAGCTAGAAGGCTATGGAAGCTGAGCTACATTGGGAGAGTCAGAGAGGGAGGAAATGGGATGCTTGGGATCACTGATCATCACCCAGAGTAGCAATTGGGGTTCAGCAGGCCCCTCACACACACACACACACACACACACCAGGTCCTCTGTTTGACCCTTTCTAGACAGTGTGAATTTGTCTCTTCTGATGCCTCCATCTTGGGACTTGGGGACTCCACAACACCCAACCCCTAGCCAATGGAACCCTGCTAAACCTAAGCTGTGACCTGGGTCTAAATCATCGAGGGAGGGAGGGAGGCAGGGAGGGAGGGAGGGAGGGAGGGAGGGAGGGAGGGAGGGAGGGAGAACAAACCCAGACCACCAGGGATGAGCACCCCCAAAGGACCAAGCCTGGCCAGAGCCAAGCCAGAGGTGGAGTGAACCCAGGCGGCCAGTGTTCTGAAGATCACGGAGTGCTGCCACCAAGCTCTACCAGCACCCAGTGTCTGGCACTGCCATGAGGCTCCTACATGAACAACCATTAACAGATTCTACTGCCTTCCTTATCTTCAGCCCCTTGTCCCCATAGCTTTGTTATTTAAAGTCAGGTTAAGAGAAGAAAGAAGAATGAAGAAAGAAAGAAGAATTAAAAAAAAAAAGAAAGAGAAGAAAAAGCAAACAGTAGACAGGTTTGGCTGGAAGCCGGAGGACGGGGAAAAGTTAGAGATATTTATTTGACAGGGTCAAGGTTGGAGCCCCTCTCTCCTCTCTCCCCAGGTCCCATAGGTGTTAGGCTGAGAGACATTTAATCGTGGGAGTAGCGGTTTCATATCTATAACAAAAATCAAATAATGCGGTGTGATTTACTCCCCCTAGCAACCGTGGAGCTCACCCCTAGCAACCAGGCTAGCCTCGGGCTGCGGTGTAATCAGCTTGAAAATATTTCAATTATTGTGTTGATTTTAGTGGATTTGAGAAGCGCTGTGTGGAGAGCCGGGCACATTCTCCCCGCGACCTGGAGAGGAAGATATTGATTTAAACAGGTGTCAGAGAGGGAAAGTGGAGTAAATTTAAATGCGACCGGAGAACGCACGCTGCCGCGGAACGGGGCGGGGATGACATTTTGCGCGTTGCCTTGAACGAAAGTGACTCAACTGGACTAGAAATTTCACCTTGAAAATCATCCTCGGGCCTGCGCAATCAAGCCGGCTGCCACAGAGCCCCGGAGGCCCTGCCGGGCAGCAGAGGGGGTCTGGGTGGTCACATGGGGACCTTTGAAGGTCCTAGGGCTTCAAGGCCCAGGAGTGGCCATGTCTCCAGGTGGCTACTACCAGAAAGAGGGGTGGACCAGAATCTCTGAGGGCACAGGTCCAGGGGTAGTCCCTCTTCTCCCAGCCTGAGCAGACTGAGGATTGAGTGTGGATCCAAGCGGCGGTTCCTTTCTTCCTTTCTTAAGATTTATTTTTATTTTTTATTTAGCCATGTGTGTGCCACATGTGTGTGCAGTGTCTGTGGAGGCCAGAAGAGGGCGTCATGGTCCTCCTGAAGATGGAATTACAGGTAGCTGTGCGCTGACCAGTGTGGGTGCTAGGAACTGAACCCTAGTCCTCTGCAAACTCAGCAAGCACTCTCAACAGCTAAACCTTCTCTCCAGCCCCTCCTTCCTTTTTTCCCTATCTTTTTTCTTTTCTGTCATCTTTTCTATTTTCTTTTTGTGTGTGTTAGAGAGAAAAACAAGGACCTCACATGCTAGGCAAGCATCCTACCACTGAACCACACCCCCAGCCCATTACTGGGGGATTCTAGGCAGGTGCTCTATCACTGAGTCACACTCTAACCCTTCACTGGGTGATTCTAGGCAGGGGTTCTGCCACTGAACTACACCCCCAGCCCCTCACTGGGGGATTCTAGGCAGGTGCTCTACCACTGAGTCACACCCCAGCCCCTCACTGGGGGATTCTAGGCAGGTGCTCTATGACTGAACTCCATCCCTGGCCCTTTTTAGTTTGAGACAGGATCTCCCTAAGTTGCACAGGTTGTCCTTGAACTCACTTTGTAGCCCAGGCTGACCTTGAACTTGTATATTCTCCAGCTAAAATACCAGACTCTTGCATCACCTCACCCAGCCATGGCCCTCTTGATCAGCATCACTAGAAAAGTGACATCCAGTGTGTGTGGTCACAAGTCAGTCTAGTCAGTGGACCGCAAGCTGAACATTGAGGTCAACACCAGCTCCCCATGTCTGTGAGCTCTAGGGCCCACAGCCTGGTGAGGGGGCAGCCATCAGGTGCGGAGAGCAGAGAGGATTTCAGGTGTGACTCAAAATTGCATGGGGCTTGCCTCAGTCATTGCTTCATAGAAAGGTCTGCACAGGCTCTGTAGGGCTCTGTGGCCGAGAATGGATGCCACCCACATGGTGGGTATGACCAGAAGAATACAAGCACAAGTGTTTGCACTTCCTCTCCAGAGGCCTGGAAAGAATCGTAGGGTTTTGAGAAGGATGGAAGAATCAACTGGTACCATAGACAAGGTACATACCACTTCCAGATTCAGGGTGACAAGGTCAGGGTGAGAGTTGGGATTTTGGATTGGCATCTTGTCACTAGCTGCCATGTTTAGAGAATAAGGCACCCTTGCCTTGGGTAGCCCAAGCTAGAGGGCAACTCTGGGGACAGATCCTCTGAGTGAAGACTCACTTATGCTCTTACTGTACCTGGCCAGGTCAGGGACTAGCTCATGGAAGATTAGACCAAAGATGTTCACTGGACAGGGTCCATGCCACCACGTGATCCAGCATCCCATTCCAGGTTCAGGGAAGGGAAAGAGCAGAGCCTTATGTACCAGGATCTGAAGATAGTTCCCTTAAAAAATGGACAGACTAGCCGGGCGGTAGTGGCGCATGCCTTTAATCCCAGCACTTGGGAGGCAGAGGCAGGAGGATCTCTGTGAGTTCGAGACCAGCCTGGTCTACAAGAGCTAGTGCCAGGACAGACTCCAAAACCACAGAGAAACCCTGTCTCGAAAAACCAAAAAAAAAAATGGACAGACTAAGTACACACAGCCCTAGAGGTCCAGTCTCCTGGTTCCTTCCCCATGGTCAGGCTCCGCACTGGGAAAGACCACAGCCACTGGCTACAAAAACCATGGGAGGAGGGGACAGCACACAGTGAACAACCCCAAAGCTTCTTGCTCTGCCTTTTTCACCCTGGGACCTGGGGCAGTGAGCTGCCCTCTGGAAGGCTCCCTACAAATTCCCTAGGATTTTTGGAAAGAGCTTGCACAACCTGCCCTGGCTAATCTCCCCAGCCCTTTACAGTCTTACCAGACTCTAGTCTACCCCCCCCCCCGTATACGTACTCCTCCCGCTCCACCCCACTGCTGTGCATCAATGTCCTCCTTAAGACTCAGCAAGTAAATGAAACTTGCAAGGCTCAGGAGGTTCCTGAAGCTCAGCAGATTCACGAGGCCCCTCCCCAGGGTTACGTAAGCAGTAACAACTGCTGGCAAGATGAGCCACCTACTGGCCCAGCTACCTATGGGTCGTGCAAGGAACTCCAAGGATGAGCTTTTGTGTGCTTTCCAGTGACACAGCTGACTTTGGGTTGCCCTTGCTCCTGTAAGTGATCTTTGCTCATACCCCTGTAAGGTAACCCCAGGCAGCTGGTGCTATTCTCTCTCTCTCTCTCTCTCTCTCTCTCTCTCTCTCTCTCTCTCTCTCTCTCTCTCTCTCATTCTCCCCACTTCACATAAGCTATTGTACATACTCTTTTCTGCCTGGAAGGGCTCTGGAGATGCCATAGGACATTAACTTATCACTTGTTTTTTATTTTTTACAACAAACACTGGCTACGGTGGCTCCTGTCCCTTGTCTAGAATGGCACCTGTCCCTTGCCACTCAAGTGTCTGTCTAACAAGACTTTGCTTTTTCACCAAATCTGGAACTGGGTCTGTGACTAAGGTTGATACCAGAGCAGAGAGCCCTCTCCCCATGTACCCCACGGCAACAGCACCGACTAAGAGGCAGCATCTCTGCTGAGGGCACACAAGCCACCTGCCATCTGGCCCAATGTCACCTGCACATAGCAGCCGAGTCACTTCTAACTTCTCTCTGTCTCAGTTTCTTTCCCTGAACATGGGGCCACAATGTCCCTCTTGGGGCTGCAAGGAGAGAGTCTCAGAGACAGGCATGATGGGGTGAGCAGGGAGGGGAGGGGAGGGGTTGATGATGGTCCTGGTGTCATTTTCCTGACAGAACCATGGTCACTGTATTAGTTAATGTTCTCATTGCTACAGCAAAACCCTTGACAAAAGCAACTTCAGGAAGGATGGGTTTACTTTGGCTCACAGTCTGAGAGTACACAGTCCACCCTAGCGGAAAAGACATAATGGCAGGAGCGTGAGGCACCTACAGTCAGGAAGAATGCTGGTGCTCAGCTCACTCCTTTTTGTTCAGACTGGGTGATGCCCGCACTCAGGATGGATCTTCTCTTCTCACTTAAGTCTCGGTGGAAACGCCGTTTCCTTCTAGAGGCACCTAGAGGTGTGTTTCTATAATTTTATTTTTAGGTGTGTGTGTGTACATACAAGTGCCTGCTGAGGCCAGAGGCATCTGACTCCCTTGAGTTAGAGTTACAGGTGATTGCAAGCAACCTGACATAGGTGCTGAGAATCGAACTTGTGTCCTCTGGGGAAAAAATATGTGCTCTTAACCACAAACCCATTTCTTTAGCGCCTCCGTGGTGGTTCTAAATCAATCAAGTTGAAAATAAAGAGTATCCATCACAAGCCTGAAAAGATAGTTCTATAGGTCATGGGCTCCCCGGGATCTTCTGTAGGGTACAAGCTGGGTGGTCAAGAATTATGCATGGACAAGCCTCAGGGGGAAATCTCCTGCCGAAACAGTCCAAGCCTGGGTGCTGGGGCTCAGAGGGCAGGAATCCAGGTCATATCACCCTCTTTGGAGACACCTGTCTTTGGGATGTTCTGTCTGCTTGTCACCAGAACATAGACTCCCCCACCCCCAGACCAAGCCATAGATACAGGAAACTTGGACAGCTCCAGGGCTTATCAACAGGCCTGAGTTTACAGCTGGGCCTAATTCAGGTCTTGGAAACTCTCTGGTACTGTCCCTCAATATCAAGCCTTTTTCATTATTTTCAGGGAACAAAGCCCCTGGCTCCCAAAAGCTTCTCCGAGGGGTCCTCAAAACTCCTGAAGAATGAAAGGGGAAAAACCCCACTGCACAAGGAGGAACTCAACTATAAATTGAAGTCAGAACCATCAGGTAGTATGGCTTGGTATGGTCGCCTGCAACTGTGGACCTACCCTCCGTCCTCCTGTCCCTCCAGTGCCAAACAGGACTGTGAACTCACAACCAACCCAGTCTCCCTAGGTTCCCTGGCTGTGTTCGAACAGTAATGCACTGCGTTGAATGTGTGCTTTTATTACTTTATTATAAGTAGAAATATTGTAAAGCCGTCTGATGATTAGCCAGCTGTCTGCTAGGATGGGAGGTGGTGCTCTGAAGGAACCCCGGGTTGTCGTGGTTTTCTGGTGAAGCTGGCCCCATATACACCAGGCCATATGTTCCTGGGCTGGGAATGGGATAATTGTGCCCATTTATCTTGCTATAGTTGAAAGTGCAAGAATCATAAAACAGCTCGGTGTCGGTGGCCTTACGGGGCAGCAGGAGCAATGTGGCTGGTGTCCCACAAACGCTAGCGAAAGAGGAGGAGGCACAGCTGGGAGGGACTGGAGCAGGCAGGATACCCTCATCCCCACCCTGGTCCATACCCCAACGCTCAGGTGAAAATCAACCTGGGGACCTCTGGAGATGACAGCGGTAGGTCCATTCATGTCAAACAAATCTATGACTAACAATATCTGCGAGACAAGGGTAGCAGAGAAGAGGAAGAAATCACCACAATTTCTCAGTCTGAAGTAAAAGTGGCACATGAGCCTGCAGGGCCTCATGGTATTTTTTATTATGGTAAAATATATATGCATAAAAATTCACCATGTTAACCATTTTTCAGGGGCCAACTGGCAGTATTTTCTTTTTTTCTTTTTTTTTTTTTTTTTTGCAATGTTGTACAACCAGTAACACAGAATTTTTAACTTCCTTTTTTTCTCTGCTGGAGATAGAAACAGGACCTTGCACATGCTAGGCCAGTGCTCTACCACTGAGCCACACCCCAGCCCCTCACTGGGGGATTCTAGGCAGATGCTCTACCACTGAGCCACACCCCAGCCCCTCACTGGGGGATTCTAGGCAGGTGCTGTACCACTGAGCCACACCCCAGCCCCTCACTGGGGGATTCTAGGCAGGTGCTGTACCACTGAGCCACACCCCAGCCCCTCACTGGGGGATTCTAGGCAGATGCTCTACCACTGAGCCACACCCCAGCCCCTCACTGGGGGATTCCGATGAGCACTCTACCTTTGAGCTCCATCCTCAATTGTGCATTAACAAATTTTCAATTGTTTCCAACGTTCAGCTTCTTTTCCAAAATGAAGACTTCTGGTAAGTTTAAGCCTGGGTGGTTCCGCAACCCCACTAGTGTTTGGAGCTTGCTAGATGCCTGTTGCCTTCCTGACGTCATAACCCTGTTCTGAGCCAAGACACCCAGTTTTGTTTTGTTGGGCTTGTTGTTGCTGTTGTTTTAAGATTTACTTATGGGTCTGGAGAGATGGCTCAGCAGTTAACAGCATTGGCTGTTCTTCTAGAGGTCCTGAGTTCAATTCCCAGCAACCACATGGTGGCTCACAACCATCTGTAGTAAGATTTGATGCCCTTTTCTGACCTAAAGTCGATAGAGCACTCATACATAAAATAAATGAATTTTAAAAAAGAGATTTATTTATTTGCTAGGCATAGTGGTGTACACATAGTGGTGCCCAGCACTCAGGAGGCAGAGGCAAGAGGTTCTCTGAGAGTTTGAGACCAACCTGGTCTACATAGCAAGCTCCAGGCCAACCAAGCTCCATAGTGAAACCCTCTCTGGAGAGAAAGGGAGAGAGAGACAGAGACAGAGACAGACAGAGACAGAGACAGAGAGATTGATTTTGTTTCATTTGTAGTTGTTGGGGTGGGGGTGCAGGTGGGGTGTGTGCCCATGGAGAACATTGTCTGCCCTGGCTGCAGTTATGGTTGTGAGTCACTCAGTGTGACTTGGAGCCAAACTGTGGTCCTTTTGCTAGAGCAGCGCTCCCCTTCACTACTGAGCCAGCTCTCTAGTGCCAAGACACCCATTTTACATGCAGGAAGACTGAGCCCTGGAATGGGCCTAGGGACAGAAGAGAGCATGACCCAGGTCTGAACTTTAGTGTAAAAGACTTTCAGGTCAGCTAGCATCCTATCATTGGCTTCTTTTCAGCTTTTCAGGGAGATCTGGCGTGGTGGCTCAGCCAGCAAACTGCTTGCTATACAATCATGAGGACCCGAGTTCAGTCCCCACAATTCACATTAAAAAGACAGAAGCAAACGTGGTGGTATGACTTTGTAATCCCAGCTCCTGGGGAGGCAAAGACAGGAGAATCTCGGGGGCTCAGTGTCCAACCAACCTAGGTGAATCCACAAGTTCCAGCCTAGCGAGAGACCCTGTTTCAAAAAAAAAAAATCCCATGTGGATGGCAGCCCAAGGAAAATGATACCTAAGATTGACCTCTGACCTTCGCACATGTGTGCACACACCTGCTCTCACACACACACAAAATCCTCCAAGAACACAAACTAAAAGCATCTCTCTCACACACACCCATGCACATTCACACTAATACATATTCCCACACACATGCATACATGCGCAGGCAAGAGAGGAGAGAGAGAGAGAGAGAGAGAGAGAGAGAGAGAGAGAGAGAGAGAGAGAGAGAGAGAGAGAGAGAGAGCCCAGCCTGACCTGCTCAGAATGCCTGAGCATTCAGCAAGGCTGGGAAGAAAGGCGATTCAACAAAATGACGAGGGGGGAAGTGGGGAGGGTGGAGGAGATACAGCTCCCTGGCCAGTCACTTTGATGTTCCACCCATGAAACTTCTCAAATTACAAAAGAGAATCACTCTTGAGTCTTTAAGTGGCTCCGAATAAACCAACTGTCCACGGATACAATGAAGACCCGACGCTGGCTCTCGGTAACAAGGCAGGGGAAATTGTCAGTGTCGTGGTGAATATTAAAAGCCCGTCTATGGAAACACCCGGAGAGGCAGCACCGAGCTGCTCCTGTGAGACTCAGAGAAGACCAGGAGTCCCCAGTCCGTGAGCCGGACGAGACGGGCTGGCTGCATGGGAAGTTGGGAAGGAGGACTAGTGCAGGAGAGAAAGCTGCAGCTACCTATCTGGGTGCAGATTTCAGCCTTCTTGGTGCTTCAAGAGCAGGAGCTCCACCCCCAAAGTCACCCCCAGATGTGGGCATGCTCATGTCACTGTGCTCTCTGTGAGTAGTACCAACGAAGACTCAGGAGACAGACTACACCTGCCCTCTTCTGCCTTGCCCACAGGAGAGGTGACCAGGCCGGGTCTCCTTGTCAGCAACTAGGTCTCACCATCCCTGGTCCTGCTACTTTCTCCTGGGTGGCCTTGGTCTCCTGAACAGGGAAGGGTGGGCTTGAAGAGCTAATCCATAGTAAACTTGGGCATGAGAGAGGTGGTTTAAAGTGTCCAGCCAGGAACTCTTTGGCAGTGGTCACCAGGGGGACAGCAAGTTAAAGCCCCCATGGACATCCTAGGTAGGTCTCCGGAATCACCTCATTTGCTCCTCTCACCCACCCCTGGTACCCACTCATCTGGCTAGGGAGGAGAACACAGGAAGCAGAAGAGAATGCCACATTGATTCTCAGAAAATCCATAGAAAAGACTGAGGATGTAACTCAGTGGTAGAGCATCTGCCTAGAATCTCCCAGTGAGGGACTGGGGTGTGGCTCAGTTGTAGAACCCCTGCCTAGAATCTCCCAGTGAGGGGCTGGGGTGTGGCTCAGTGGTAGAGCACTTGCCTAGACTCCCCCAGAGTCCGAAACACATAGCTTTTCTTTCAGATAGACGCTGGAGTAGTCCTGAGGAGACCTTCTGGGAGTTGGACCAAAGTCAAGGGACAGCCGCAGGCTGAATGTCCCTTCCCCACCTATTGTCCTCTGCTTGTATTTAGGATCTCCCAGGACAGCCTACAGAGAGCAGAGGTCCTCTCAAAGGTCACCTCCTCCACTCCAAGTCACCAGTCTACTCTCTATGGCTCAGCTGCCTCCTCCCAACTCACCCAGAGCTACAGGAAGGCAAGTGGGGATCCCTCTCGCTGTGGCCTTACCCACCACACCCTAGGTAGTTGGACATTTGGGGTGAAGTGCCTATGAAGCCACTGGGGCTGCACATCCCAAGGGATCCAAGACAAACCATGTCATCCCGCACAACTCAGACAAGGAATACGTGAAATAGAGGAGCTTCAAGGAGTCAGGTGTGGTGGTGCACACCTGTAACCCCAGCCATCAGGAAGCTGAGGCAGGAGAATTTCTGGGAGTTCAAAGCCAGCCTGGGCTACAGAACAAGATGCACACACACACACACACACACACACACACACACACAGAAAGAGAGAGCACAAAACCACCTTTTCCCTGGCCACAATACAGGGACGTTGGCCAGAACCAACAAAGAAGGTTCTAGAAGCTTCTGGTAAACACTAGAGAGCAAGTGGCTGGAGCAATAGCCTGTTGTCCTCCAAGCAGCCTTCCTTGTAATTAAGAGTAAACTTTGTAGCAATGTCTCTCTTTAGCTGTTGTCTCACGGCCTCCCAAATGATAAATTGTTAATGAACACCTGTTACAATACTAATGAAAGTGAGATCCCCATGTAAATAAAGAAAATTTAATAACTTAACAAGGTGGATTAAAATGCCCAGCCTCTGCCACAGCTAATCTGGGCCAAACACCCCGGAGTTGCCTTCTAAGCAGGCGCCAGCGCTGATGCATTCACCTCCGTGCGCTTGCCAAAATATAATTAATATTTTAAAAATTTATAAAACTGAAATCAGAAGTTTTGATTGTAACAAACAAAATATCCATCTTTAATCGGCTAACCAGTGGTCCTCGACTCCCCCTCCACCACCCCCGCCCCTGCACCAACACCCTCCTCCCACACAGACCTCCTTTAGAAAACACAAACCTGTATCAGGAGCAGCTAGGGGAGTGTGGGGGGGGGGAGCTCCACACCTAGATAGGTAGTAGGGCACTGAGCATGTGCAGTGGAAGTCCTGAGTTCGAGGCTCAGGCCTGGCTCACACTCTCCTGTGCCTCTCCTCAAGCACCTTCTCTATTCAAGGGCGGGGCTTGACTCTGACCTCCAGGTGTCCTTTAAGCCGACCTTCCTGTGGTCTGAGGCCTCCTGGAGCACTCTTGAACAACAGCAGCTCCCAGGGATGGCTGAGATCTCCCGGGCTTAGCTTCCCATCTTGGACTCAAAATTGCCAGAAGAGTCTCCAGGCTGAATGCTGGCCCGGGAGCAGATGGACCTTAGGGGTCTCAGACCTCAAACTGTGGCCTCCCTGTCTTATTGAAGGTGGTCACTGACGTCCAGAGAATGCCTTTGCCCTGCCCAGATTGCCACAGTCTACCAGGGAGGAGAGAATGCCACCCAGACCAACTCCTGGACACTAATGACCAGGATGGGTCTGCCAACCTTGGTCAGCCTTGCTCCAATCTGGTCACCAAGGTTGAAGCCATTGGCCTTGACCTTTCAGGAACATGGATGCCTGTGGGTGGGGGAAGCGTCCTGAAGCTGTCAGGAGAGTTCTCTCACGGTCCTGAGCTGTCCCTAGATAGCCAGCTGTGACAAAAGTGGAGCGGAGGCCTGAAGGGCTCTGTAGGTCACTTTGCAAGTAACCACTGATCCAAGGGAGGGAGGCATAACTCAGCCTGTCCCCTCCCTGCCCATAGGGGAAGGCCTGCACACATTATAATCCTAATATACATCCTGGGGGAGAGAGATAGGGTCTGACCTCCATCTACCAGATAGAAAGACAAACTCCAACAGGCTAGGGATGTAGCTCAGAAGGTGGAGTGCTTGCCTAGACCACACAAGGCCCTGGGTTCCATTCCCAGCACTGCTGGTTCCATAGACCAGTCGTGGTGGCTCAGGCTTGTAATGCCAGTACTTAGGAAGAGGGGGCCATGGCCTCAACACTGAAGAGGTGGGGGCAGGAGGAACAGGAGTTCAATTAAGGTCATCTTCAGCTACTTAGCGAGTCAGAGGCCATCCTAGGTTTCAAAAGAGAAAAAAAAAATAAAAGAAAAAAGAAACAAGAAAGAAAAAACTTTCAGTGGATCCCATGTATCGAAACATACTGTTCTGAGTCAGAGGCCGGCTAGTGAGATAACCAGTATGAGGGTGGGTTTTTGACATCTTCCTTTGAAAGAAGCTCTCTTATACCAACATAGTGGCTTTTGTCCAGAGACCACAGAGAGAGAGAGAGAGAGAGAGAGAGAGAGAGAGAGAGAGAGAGAGAGAGAGAGAGAGAGAGAGGTGAAGAGCGGCCAGGAATAGTGAACTTGGCAGATGGCCTTCTGCCACAGTGGACAAGCAAGGTGACCTCTAGGAAGACACCCAAGTAGTGAGGACAGAGAGAGAGCAAGCCAAGCAGGCTGATGGGCAAGAATGTTCCAGAAGGAATACACAGACAGGATGCATTTGTGTGTTTGAGAGAGGCACAGCAGAGAGAAAGGGGTCCTAAGGAACAACCATGGAGATGTAAACTCAGAGAGCCTGGAGTGCAACAGCCTCCATCACGGGGAGTTCTCTGCGGGCCAATGTGCACATGCTCTCTCTCTCTCTCTCTCTCTCTCTCTCTCTCTCTCTCTCTCACACACACACACACACACACACACACACACACACACACACACACACGCTACTCCGAGCACGCGGAGGAGAGGGGACAACTTACAGGAGTCAATTGTCTCTTACCGTGTGCTGGGAATCGAACTCCAGTGGTCAGGCTTGGTGGCAAGCACCTTTACCCGCTGAGCCATCTCACTGGCCCTCTCCCAGGGACCTCTTCCCCAGTTGGTCCCTGAAGCTGTCCCTGTGAGGAAGGCCCAGGTTTGCTGTATGAGCTGGCGCCCTGGCCACTTGCCTCTGGTGTCCCGGGGATTTAATGCATCACAGTGCCAGGGTCCGCACAGCCATTCTTCATTGCTTGACCTCACTTTTAATTAGAGACTAAATTATTCATGCCATTTGATGGGAGACAGAGAGAGCTTGGGAGGTGCTTGGGCCCAGGGCGGGCCTCAGCCCTCCAAGTCAAACAGAAGGGCAGGGAGGAGACCGGCTTTCCCGAATGGCTGCCATTCTGCCTCTTCCTTGTGCACCAGCTCTGCTCAGGCCTCTGATGTCTGGCCACTGACTGACTGATTCAACAAAGGGCTGGGGAGCCCTGGGGACCTAGAAGCAAGGAGCAAACCTCTCTTCACAGCCCAGCCTGCCATTCGAGAGGAAAGGCAGCTAGGGTCTGGGGGTCAGGCGGGGCTCATGGTTTTGTGTCCAGATCAGAGGACTGAACCTGCACCAAAAAAAAAAAAGGGGAGGGAGGAGTTTTAGCCAGAAGGAAGAATTTCCCTGCCTGCTGCCTCTTCTCCACCCTCCACCTACGTGTGTCCGCCTTTGTGTGTGACATCTCATACCTGCGGTGCTCGGTGGGTCACAGCATATCTGGGAGATTTTAGGGTTGTGTCAAGAGCTGGCCCCTTGTCCCTGGTAGCCCCAGGGAGTCACCCCCCCCCAAAAAAAAAGAAAGAAGAAAAAAAGAAATATCACATCCATGCCTGCAGGGGGCAGTGCAGTGTGGAGGGCTTACCAGGCCCTACCCCTTCTCCATCCTAGCCTTGACTTCTAGAAGGGCAGGCCTGTGAGGCTTCCTCCAGGACCAGGGACCAAGAAATGGTTGGTAGTTGGTGGATCCCAGGGTCGAAGAGAAAGGGAGGTCACAAGGAACCAGAGGAAAGGTCTGGGGTGGTATTCTACCTTCAGTGAGGTGCATGCACCCATATATCAGATGGGGAGGTTGACTCCCCCCGAGCAGGTTCGTGAGAAAAGAAGTCAGGACTGAGGGTGTCTTTGTCACCTGATCCTCTGCTGTGACTAGGTCCCTGTGGGATATGCCAAGTCACACTCAGGAGATAGGTGTCCATGGGCCACTGCAGAGATGTCACCTCCCTGTCTCCATCCAACATGAAACAGCACCGTGCCAGGCGGTGGTGGCGCACGCCTTTAATCCCAGCACTTGGGAGGCAGAGGCAATCGGATCTCTGTGAGTTCGAGACCAGCCTGGTCTACAAGAGCTAGTTCCAGGACAGGAACCAAAACCACAGAGAAATCCTGTCTCAAAAAACCAAAAAAAAAAAAAAAAAAAAAAAAAAAACCAGCACCGTGGTTTCCCCCAGATAGCTTCCCTCCCATTCCAGATAGTAAAAGTGGCCTGTCACAGGACAACTCCAGGATGTCACATAGCCAAGACACATTGAGTCCAGGCCTTTTGTACTACCCCACCACTACAACCCTGCTGCCAGGACCTGGGATTCCAGGGGTCCCACACCAGCTGGGAGAAAATTCTTAAAGGATCCTTTACAGTGGTCTTGGCAAAGCCCACGGGTGTCACCAACAATGCCCTGATCCTCTAGGCCATAGGCAATGGGGGCAACTGAGTGGTGTCCAGCAGCCTGAAAGAGATAATTCTCTCTCTCTCTCTCTCTCTCTCTCTCTCTCTCTCTCTCTCTCTCTCTCTCTGTGGGTGTGGGTGTGTCTCGTCTCTCCTATCTCTATCTCTCTATCTCTTCAGTAAGAGTAGCTATATACAAAGGGTCCCTGTGGGGGATGGTTAGTAAGTTAGGAACTCCTAGGTAACCAGAAGGGAGGAGCAAACTGGCTGAAACCAGAAGTGATATGTATGCATGCAAGTCAAAGCACTAAGTCATAGCCCCATAGCCACTGGCAACTAAACCCACCCTCCCGCACAGCCCATCGACTTTCAAATCCACATTCAACTACTGCCTGGTTGTGTGTTTAGACCTCTCTGAAGTTCTCTTCCCTCTTGTGTAAAGTGGAGACCCTCTGCCAAGCACCCAGTGGTAAATACAGTGCTGGGGACATGTGGCCTGGGAAGGACGTTAACTCGGTGTCACCCCCAAGGGTGGAGAGCACAAAGCACATGGACAAGGGGCCAGTCTGGCTGTTTCCCATGTGTATAGGTGGAAAATGTGACCCCTGAAGCCCAAATGGGATGACAGGCAGAGAAGGGAGCGCCCCTGGCTGGGAGAACACAGGAGCCTCCTTCCTGCCCACCTCGTGCAGGCATGACAGCCCCACACAGCCTCCTTTGTCCCTTCGAGGTAGCTGCGCTCAGTTCCCACAGTGGCCCCCTGACAGTTCTGAAGAGGAATAAATCAATCTGCCCTGGGGAGTCGCCTGGGGGACACAGGCCTGTCTTGCAGATGGGGGGCAGGGACGGGCTTCTGAATGTAACCACCCCCAGCCTGGCACCTGGGAATCTCTGTTTCTCTCCACAGTGTGGGGAAGAAAGTAAATTAAATGCAACAAGATTGTTTTAACATGCGTCCCCGTAGCGTCATAGCGCTAAATGACAGATGTTTCCCTCTGAAAAGTGACTCTCACACGTGAGCAGTAACTTCCTCTCAAGCAGTTTTAACGACAGGGGAGCTTCTTGGAGACAGCAAGAGGTGGTGACCGGCGGGGCCTATGGCGCCCCCTAGGGTCTGTGCCGTCAGGATGGCTTGCAGTGGTCTGAAGAGCAGGTGCTTCAGGGCAAGGAATCCAGCTAGCCAGCTAGCTAGAGGATGGTGTTGGGCACTAGAAGGCTGGTGAGCGCAAGAGTCACAGAGACCTGTCAAAACTAGACACAAGTAAGACCCTGCATCTAGAAGCAGTGTGCTTAGACCTAACCTATGTTACTCCTCGAACCAGTGTCTTTTATTTCCAGTCTGTTTGGTAGTACTGGCGGTTGAGCTCAGGACTTTGCACATGATGGCAAAACACTCTCCACTGAGCCACACCCCAGCCCCTCACTGGGGGATTCTAGGCAGGGGCTCTACCACTGAGCCACACCCCAGCCTTCTCTTCTTTTCTTTCTTTCCTTCCTTTCTTTCTTCCCTTCCTTCCTTCCTTTCTTTCTTTCTTTCTCTTTCTTTCCTTTCTTTCTCTCTTTGATACAAGATCTCTTCAAGTTGCTCAGACTACCCTTGAACTCACTCACTCTGTAGTCCAGACAGTCCTTGAACTCCTGCTCCTTCTGCCTCAGCCTCCCAAGTAGCAAGGATGACAGGCCTGCCCTACTTAAGTGTCTTCAGTCTGGAGATGGACAGGAGGAACTCCACCATGGAATGCCATCAGCCAGAGGAGCCTTGGGCCCTCCTCTCACTGGCTATCTCAAAGCCTCACAATCTCTGTCCTAGCCCCAAGCCTGTCAACAATTGCAGCAGGCTGTTACTCAAGAAAAGACATGGTAGCAGGGGGAGGAGTAGTGGGAGGTGACAGTGGGTGAGTGAGGGTTGCCTAGTGATGATGTGAGCAGAGTGAGGGGTGATGGAGGTAATGGGGGTGGTGTGAAGTGTGTTAAGGGATGACAGGGGATGGCGGCGGTGGCGATGATAGGGTGCTGGGAAGTGAGATGGGGGTGATGGGGTGGTGGAGGATAGGGTGGAGGTGATGAGGGATAGCGGGAGGGGCGGAGATGGGAGGAGCTTCATTTCCCTTCTTCCTTTCAAAATGTGGTCTCATTTTTAAGTGAAGGGTAGCTGCAGTCCTTGACTGGGTGTCTCAGCCCAACCCTTCAATGGGCACCTAATCCTCTAACGCCCTTTATCAAATACCCAGTCGTTTAAAGTGTTATTAAATGCCCCCTTTTTTTGGATTATATTTTCACTCTTGATTATAGGGTGACTCCATAATCAAATATTCATTGGATAATGATGATTAAAATATATAATCCCCCAAAAGATGTTTAGAGCAATTTAGACTACCATTGACTTAATTAAAGGAGTTATGGGATTAGTGGCGAAATAACGGGTGTTATTTTTTTTTCTTTAGAACTAATTTTGTGGTTCTTGAAGCTCTGAAACCAGAGGGAGAAGGGGGGTGATGGAGGAGATAGGTGCCAAGGGCAAGAGGTCACCTCATCCCTAGGGGCCTTTAGACCTGATGAGGTAATGGAAGGACACAGTCAAGACACTGTGAGGACCAACCTCCAGCCTCACACACCAAGCCAGCCTCCGGGATGGTGCCCTCTGTGAGCTGGGTAGAAGCCTGGTTCTATCTCCCCTCCGGATCCAGCGCGTGTTGTTTCCATCAGCACCATCAACACTTTTTAAGTTTCCATTCACGTATTTATTTATTTGAGACAAGTTCTTATGTAGCATAGGCTAGCCTCAAAGGTAGCTGAGGATGACCTTGAACTTCTGAGCCTCCAAGGTCAGCTGAAGAGTGCTTGTTTATTTTTCTCAGGCTGCCACTTTGGATTCCCAACTGTCCTTGCTTTAAACTTTTTTTTTTATTTACAGTGGAACCCAGGTTTGGGAACGTGCTGGGCTGCTGCTATACCAGCCCCTCCCTGGGGATTCTAGGCAGGTGCTCTACCACTGAGTCACACCCCAGCCCCTCACTGGGAGATTCTAGACAGGTGCTCACCACTGACCCACACCCCAGCCCCTCACTAGGGGATTCTAGGCAGGTGCTCTACCACTGAGCCACACCACAGCTCCTCACTAGACAGTTCTAGGCAGGGGCTCTACCACTCAATCACACCTTCATCCTGGCTGTCCTGGAAATCACTATGTAGATCAGGCTGGCCTTGAACTCAGAGATCTACCTGCCTCTGCCTCCCAAGTGCTGGGATTAAAGATGTGTGCCATCCTTTTTATTTGTTATTTTTATTTCTATTATGGTGCAGGAGAATTGTCTGTAGTCTGTCAATCATATTTTAAATAAACGCTGATTGGCCAGGCAGGAAGTATAGGTGGGAAAAACAGACAGGAAGTAGAAATGATGCAATGAGAACAGGAGAATTCTGGGAAGGAGGAAGTTGATTCCTGCCCAGACTCCAAAGAAGCAGGTTGTGACCTGCCAGCTGAAAAAGGTACCCCGCCATACGGCAAAAATAGATCAGAATAATGGGTTAATATAAGCTACAAGAGCTAATAAGTAGCCTGAGCTAATGAGCCAATCAGCTTTCTTATAGAGATCTCTGTGTGATTTTCTTTGGGACTTGCCGGCTGTGGGGAACTGGGCAGGACAGAAAACCCCAACAAGCAGGCCCCCTCATGTTACACTATTAACTTGTTTTTATTTTGAAACAATGTTTCACTAAGTTACCCAGACTAGACTTGAACTTCTAAATCCTCCTATCTCAACCTTGCAAATAGCTCATATGACCAGTACTACATCAGCAATGTGGACTGAACCTACTTTCTCAGATAGGGACACTGAGCTTCATGGAAGGACAGGGACCTGTCTGGAGTCACAGCAAGAATGAGGTCAGTCTGGCTTTCTGGAATCCTCTCTCATGGTTCCCAGTGGATGCACAAAACAGGTAAGCTGAAAAAGGCTCAGGTCAGGGTAGGGAAAGCCCTCCGTTTTGTGGCCCTGTCTTTCCCTCCCTGCTACAGCCTCCAAGCTGATGAGAGATGCCTAAGCCACAGCACACACGTGAGATAAGTCGACATTGGCCTGGGAATTAAGTGGTGCTCACTGACAGGCGGAGGGAATCCACCAACCATCAGCGCTAATGCCCCTTATGCTCCAAGCAGGGGAGGGGAAAGGAAGGAAAGCTAGGTGGAGCTCCACAACCTATATGTACATAAATCTGCAGCTACAAGCAGAGAATACTCAGAACACTCCACCATCCTACAGGCCAGCTCCCTTCACAAAGTCCGAGGCCATTACCAGCTTCTGTTCCCAGCTTCAAGAATGTCTTCTGGACCAAAGTCCCCTGGATACCACATCAGGAAGGCAGACATTTGCTGACTTCCTGACTGGCCAGCTCTAAACTGCTCCACCTCCCAGAAAGGGGAGCTAGACAATGGACAACCTTGACCGCTGGGTGGAGACTAGGAGAAGCCTTTTTCCATCCCTGGTTGTTTGACCAATGAAAAAAGGGGGGGAAAAAGTGGCACTGGGGACAAACCCCAGAGCCTTGGTTATATTAAGTGCTCTATGCAGAGACACATCCCCAGGCCCTCACTAGGTGTTTCTAGTCAGGTGCTGTACCACTGAGCCACACCCCAGCCCCTCACTGGGGGATTCTAGGCAGGAGCTCTACCACTGAGCCACACCCCAGCCCCTCACTGGGGGATTCTAGGCAGGGGCTCTACCACTAAGACATACCCACCGCTTCTTTTTATTCTCTTTATTCTTTTCATTCTCTTGAACTTGCAGCCTTCTGCCTCAGTCTCAACCAATTTAGAAGACAAGCCCACAACACCAGTCCCAGTTAAATATCTCACCCGGCCCTAGCACTGGGAAAACGGACACCCACAATTCTGATAGATAGATCGAGGAAGCACACACATCCTAACTCCTCCAGTGCCCAGGTGAGACCACGTGCAGGAGGCACAACCAGCAGATGTTTCCTTTGTGTCTTCCCTATCGTATATGCTGTGTCAGTCTGTTCACGCTGTGTAACAAATGGCACACACATTTACTCCTCATCCTCTAAAGAACTGAGTTCAAAATCCAGGCGTCTTGGGCTCCTTCCAGGTGTATAGATATGTGTTTCTTCCTTCTTTCCTCACAGGACCATACTTCTGGATGTGTCTGTATTAGGACTGCCTCCTTTGCCCAGGACCCCAGGGGGATTAGATTAGTGAGCTCTTTTATCTTATTTACCTCTACAAGGGCTCTATCTTTGAACACAGGCACATTCTGAGGTTGTGGGGTTACAGAGCATGAACTCCCCTCCCCACTAAACAGATAGATGACTTGTTCCGTTTCCCTAAATCCCCACATCCATTCCAGCGAGAATCCTGATCCACTTTTTTCCCCCGCCTGCATGGACATGCTTATGCACATGAATGTAGCTGTGCAGGTGCCGCTGTGTGACAACCACGTCAGTCCGCACCTTCAACCTTGTTTGACTTTGTTGTCCTTTGCTGTGTACTGAGCTGGAATCTGCCTCCCTTTTCTCTGTAGGACTCTGCTGTGATTATAGATACATGCTGCACCTCCTGACTTCTATATAGATTGTGGGCATTCAAACGCAGGTCCTCGCCATCACAAGGCAAGCCCTTTGCGTCCTGAGTTACCTCCTCAGACTCCGATTCAGCCCTGAGAGGTTCCTATACCAGGACTTCTGGCCTCTGTGGTTTCTCCTTGTGGTGACTCCCTCTTCTGGCAGTACCAGAGACCCTAAGGACTATCTTACTTGTCCCCAGCTTTCTAGAAACCAACATCTGCTCGGAAGGCCAAGGATGGATCCAGATGTGAGAAACTGCACACCGGCATCCAGGCAGCTTCCTCCCAGGTGATGCTCAGATGCCCAGGCTCTGGAAGGGTCTAGTACAGAAGATGGAAACACTCGGGTGACCCATGGGACCTACAATGCCTTCCTTGATGGAGAAGAGGGGCAACACCCTGAAAATAAAAGGCCACTATCTTCTCAAGTCAGAGCTTCACCCTCACTGACCTTGGCCCTATTCTGCCAGACCTGCCAAAAACAAAAACAAACAAACAAAAAACAAAAAAAAAAATCCTTCTGTTCAATCAAAGGCTGCACTCTGAGACCTTCAAGCTGACAGAGGCCTCAATAGTGCAGACTGTATACCACACAGGACCAAACAGGGTCTAACTAAGAATATCCGTAAGATATTCTTACAGAAAAAAAAAATTAGATTGTTGTGACAACAGAGTACTCTGGGGAGGCTGAGGTAGGAGGGTCAAAAGTTCAAGCCCAGCCTGTACTCCGGAAGACCCTGTCCCAAATAAATAAATAAATAACAGGGCTCTCCGCAACTGTAGGTGGGGGTCACAAAGGGAGACCCTGAAACCTGAGGCAACCTTCTCATCTTCCACCTTTTTGCATTCCCACCCCCACAAGTCCGGAGACCCCCTCACCCGCCTCCACCTTTGCAGTCAATCAGGCAGGGACTGAGAACACTTTCTGATCTTCCATCTCCCTGTACCCAAGAGCCGGGCTGTGGTCTCCATCCTGCCTGGGCTCCCAGCAGGCACCAACTTGCACCAAGCTTTCTGGGATGGAGGCGAATTTGACTCATTCTTGGCCTTCAGCCAATTACAAGCTCCTGCACCCAAGTCCTTTGGCAGGTCCTAGATAGGCTAGCCTATGTAAGAAAGCAAAGTCATCCGGGGATATGGGGATATGGGTGTCCCCACCAGAGAGAGGAAGGATTGAGACCCATCAACCCTCAGTGAGACTCCGGTGAAAGGCTGTTTCCCATTGAACTCCAAACCCCAGCACCTGCTTGGCCTTTGAGCATCAGCACAGCTGCGCCTCTAATTCGGTGCGTATAGTTTGGGTAGACTGAGGCTAGAGATGCAGCGAGGACACCGGGTGAGAAAACAACCTCACAGAGCCCTTCTGGTCCCAGATGCTGGGGCTGCTGTCCTCCACTGTTGGAGAAGAGGAGGGGCTGGGGGTGAACAGGGCGGAGGGAAAGTTGCCTCCCAGCTCGCAGCGGCTGCAGACGGATGGCTTTGAAAATGCTGCCAGGGTATCAACAGCTCTGTAAGGGCGGTGTTGTAGTTACACTTTTTTTTTTAATTAAGTGAATAATTAAAAAGAAGTTGATTATCAATTAGCTAATTAAATAATGTATTCTACTTTCATATTCCCCGCTTTTTCCCTATGTTTTTCTTCCCTAATTTTTTCTTCTTCCTTTTTTTTTTTTTTTTTCATTTTTGGTTAATCACTGTGGCCGCGGTAATGAGCCGCCTCGGGTTGCCAGGCAACCAGCTCCCAGTTACACAGCCGCAGCTGCCTCCCGTCAGCGCCCTGACGGCTGAGCATGGGGCTCGGCGCCCAAGCCAGGGACCGCGGGTGGGCAGCGTCCCCTCAGGGGGAGGGGAGGGTCCTGAAATGGGAGGGATAGAGGTCCTGGCCCAGGGAAGGATAAAATCCTGAAGGTCAGGGTCGTGATTTCCCCCACGAAGAGGAGCAGAGGTCACAGCAGCAGGAGGGTGGGAGTCCTGGCAGCAGGAAGGTTGAGGATTTGGAGGGCAGGGGCGTGGTCCCCGAATGGGGAGGAGCTGAGGCTGGGACCCTGGAGGAATCCGGGAGTTCCCCAAGGGGAGGGGTGGGAGCACACTTTGTGCTTTGGGCTATCTTGGCAAGTCCTCTCCTTTCTGCCCCCCGGGCACCTTGGCGGGGCGTGAATCTGAGTCCTCAGCTGCCTAGTTCGTGCCACAAAGACCGTGGCCCTCAGTTTCCCCAGAGACAGAGGCTGTGGTCACTGCAGCAGAGGACTAGCTGATAGACATCCGTAGTGCGCACAGGAGCCAGGCAAAGGGACCCGAGACCTGAGGTCTGTCTATGCTGGAGGTACGCGAGGCCAGCTGAACCTTGAGCCACCAGGCAGGGACAAGGACCTGCTGGGGTCAGCTTACAACGCTCCACTCCAAGACAGAGAATGGGTGGGAGATGAGCGTCCCCCTTGGGGGCCTCCCTGATCGCGGGCAACACTAGTGATGCTACCATGACCTCCTGCGAACCTGTATCACGTCCCGCCCTTGCCTGTGTCCCCAGCCTCTCCGAAGAGGTTAGGTGGATGCTCACTATTGAAGACCTCAGGGGTTCGGGCACGGCCAGGGTCCAGCGAATCCCCCTTGAGGACCCTCACTCCCGGTCTCTCTGCTTGTCTTATCTGGCGCTGTCCCGAGCCCAGCACCGCTCGCTCTCCTCCCACCCCTGCTCGCTTGGTTGTTGTTGTGTGTGTTTTTCTCTAATTCTCCGGAGTTACTCTTTTGTTGCCAATTGCTTCTATGCCCCGAGGCCACGCTGTAAATGAGATGTTACATCTGCGCCGATCTAAGTAAACACTTTATAAATGAATAAATAAGTGAATAAATAACGAAAGAGCCATCTCGGGGACCCTCCAGGCTGCCAGGGCTCTGGCCGAGGGTCGCCGCTCCCTAGTCCAGACCTTGGGGTGGGGAAGGTGAAGACCTGGTATCTGAGTCCCTCTTCTCACAGGGTGGTGGGCAGGCCCCGCTGGCATCCTCCCAGAGTACTTTCCGCACCTCCTATTTTTCTCCTCTCTCCAAATTTTCTTCTGGGGGGCCCCCACTGCCCAAGATATTCAGAGTTCAGTGCTTCTACTCATCTCTTTTCAAACAAAAACAAAGTGGGTGCTCTTAACCCCGGGTTTGCCGCTGAGTCCTCGGCATTTCAGGGAACCCTCCCCGCTAACTCCCCCCCACCCCTGCAGGCCGCAGGACTTGGGTGGTCATTGCAGAAGCGAATCAGTCTTAGGTTCTGGAGGGCACCAAACTCCTCAGCGTATCCAGGACAAGAGTGGAGGCCCTGGGACAGATAAGCTGTTACAAACCCGTGCCCTGGGTCAGTCAGGCAAAGGAGGAACCAGACGAGTTCAGAATCCCAATTCCAAGCCCCTGAACTTCCCAATTATCACGGATAACAAGACCAAATGAAAAAGTACTCATTGAGTAACTGATATCAATTATGAAAGCCAGCTTTGGAGCCTGGTATAAACGATAGGGAATGGGCCTGAGAGGGAGACAGACATGTTATTATTTACGCCAGATTAAGAAAGTATCTAATTTACTGGCCTTCCCCCCCCTCCCCATGGGAATCAGCATCAATTTTATTATTGTTCCTCCGATTTTAATATTCTCTAAATGAATTACTATTGAGCGAGGTAGTTAGTCAATAGTTTAATGCAATTAATTATCTTTAAATCGCTTTGTTATCTTTTTTTTTAAGCACAAAAGAGTCTTAACTCTAACTCCAGTATGTGTTTAAGGGAAATTGGATATTGCAGTATTTTTGTGGGTTCTTGGCCCTGGGAACGGGGGTGAGAAGGTATTTCTCCTTAGTGTGGCAGGGAGAATTCGGATCCCCTCGATGCACTGAGTGTTGGGAGACCTTCTTCCAGTGAGCAGGGCGAGCGCTGTGCCTACAGCAGGCGGGAGGCTAGCAGGCAGGGTCAGGGAGAGAAGGGTGGCAGCCCGGAGACCTACTTTAGAAGCCAAGGCTTATTTCTTTGTTTCTAGTTTTAAAAGATCAGAGGGGAAACATTGCTTTCAGGCCACGTTGGTCCTGTTTGGTTTCTGGAGTCCCGAGCTCTTCCTTGGTCCTACCACAGCTCCTTCTATGGCTATCAAAAGCCCACCGCTGGTCCTTTCCTGGGGCTGACCCTGGTCTCTGCACCTCCCGAGGCGGAAGCAGAGGGGTTTATACCTTGAGACACTGGAAAGGACTTGGAAAAAAGGAAACTCTCGGGAGAGAGTGAGACAGCAAGGATATTATACCCAGTTCCCACTTTTGTTCTTGTTTCTGGGGGAAGGAGAGAGACTCATTTCTCCCCCACATCCTAAAGACTCCTCACTTACCAGGGACTCTGTAGGGTCACAGGCCAGTGGGGACTGGGGATAGCCAGGAATCTGTCTGGGACTCTGGGACAGAAGTTTGCGGGAACTGCTCAGGCAAATTTCCCAGCAATCAACACAAAAGAGTCAGTAACCTCCGTTCTAACTAAGGGTCACACTTTCCAGCAGCAGGTCCTCCTGCTCCTTACCGCCAAAGGCCGGAAAGAGAGCTGCTGGTGGAGGGG
Organism: Alexandromys fortis; assembly: GCF_014885135.2. NCBI lineage: Eukaryota > Metazoa > Chordata > Mammalia > Rodentia > Cricetidae > Alexandromys > Alexandromys fortis. The sequence continues at coordinate 3,420,663 of NW_026068021.1, forward strand.
GGTTGGGGGAGGGAAGCTGGTGGGTGGGCCTTCTACTGTGGAAGAAGGAACCAGAGAAACAAGTTCTGCACCAAGAAGACCCAAAAAGAGCGCCTCCTGGGTGGGGATGGGGGTTAGGGTTGGGGTGCTGGGGGGAAACCAGGTCACCCTGCAGACAGCCATCCTCGGGCCAGAGTAAGGAAAATGCTGGCAAAGTCGGGCCTGCTAAAGCTCAGTACTGTGGGGCTGTCTACCGGGTGTGTGCAGGTGTCCCTGTGTCTGCAGGTGTATGAACGGTTGTGTGTTACCCAGCCACCAGCAAGCCTCTCCGGACTGTCAAGACAACCCCTGAGCTTTTTCCTCACCCACCCAAACTTACCCTCAGCCCCCAAAGAATCGCTGGCCCTTCTCACCATTCAGCGAAAATTGAATTCCCCCCGAAATAGCTCCGAGGACAGGACCTGGTATTTCATAGTGTTTTAAAAGTAATATTCCGTTTGTCCGGGCCGTGAAATAAGGGCACCAGGAACGCTACGAGAAATAAAAGGAGTAATTTCTCAGTGGAGACGTTGCCCGTTTCCAATTCGGCGCTGGGGATGGCTGCATCCCGGATGGGGGGCTGCGGTCAGGCGGGGGCTTTGGCCTCCAGGCCCAGGCCCCACCCCACTCGCCTAGTACATCTGGAATTCGCATCAGGGACCTGCGGTCCGGAAGTTCTCACACTTCACGACTCATTAAATGCAAAGCTTGGATTCCTCAGAAAAAGGGAGCGAGAGGGTGGGAGTTAAGCGGATGGGTGTTGGGCGGAGGGCGTGGGGGGGGGAGGCAGGTAGTGGCCTCGGTCCATCTCTGCTGCCCTCCCTTCCCGAGGAGGGCTTGGGGATACCAACCTTACCTAGCCCTCCCAGAGCTTGTGAACTGTTCAGGTACCTACTTAAGCGGGCAGGCCCCTAAACCACCCTGGTTGGGTTAGGGGGTGAATGCGGGCAGAGGGGAAGAGAAACCTTTTGGTTCGGTACCCTGCTGCGGGGGTGGGGAGGGGGGTGTCTCTGGTCTGGTGAATGGAGTGGGGGAGGTGGGGCCATCTCTATCAAGAGACCTGGCCTCTGGGAGGACTTGTTTAAGCCCACCTAAATGACGGAGAAGTGCATCCTGCGGCCTAGAAAGCTGCTAGGTCCCCCATGGGGGTTCGGCAGGACCCCCTTGGCCCCGGCCTCCAGTCAGGGCGGCCTTCAAGCCTGCCTGCCCGCCACTCCAGTCTGACGGTCGCAGATACCGTAAAGTCTGAAGGGTGTACTTGACGGCTTAAAATTACAATTGCTTCTACTTAGATTCATTTGATGGCCGGAGCAGTTTCCGTTAGACATTCGTCTATGGGTTTTCAATATCTTAAATGTTTAAAAAGGTTTTACTCTGTAGTTACACTGAGCGAAATTAAAAAGAAACAGTAAAATGTTTGAAATGAAGTGCATAATGCTTAATAAATTTAAAATGAACAAAGACTGCTATATTGCCAGCAATATCATTCTCTGCCCAGGGGCATTAATAAAGACTGGAGGTTTGGAGGGGGAAAAAAAACAATATTTTCTATTAAAATTCTGCGCTGTGTTTCAATATTAAAAGGATATATGATGAATTTCCAGCGCTACCCAGACGGGGTCAGAGATTAATTTCATTTCTTTCTGGTCAGCATTCTGTCGATAATTAATCAAAAGCAGTTTCTTAATGAAACACTTTTCATAAGGTGATAATTAGCAGGAAAGAGGCGGCCCGCAGACAGTCCCCCCGAGCTGTCTCATAACTAGCTAGGCGCGGGGCTCGAGGTCCCGAGGCCGGGGGCGGGGAGCCGCGGGGACACTGGTTCCCCCAGGGAAGGGGCCAGGCGCACCGAGCCAGAACCTCACTGGCAAGCCTGGACACCCCCCGCCGCTCTGCAGACCGGCTTGGGATTTTCAGAAGCCTCTGAAGAAACTGGAAGCAAGAGTCGCCAAGGCTGGGCCCACCCATCTTTCAGTCAGCCGGCCTCTGCTAGGACGCTGTGTGATCTTAGGCAAGTTCCTTGGGGTCTCTGGGTTTCCGCGCTCCCTGTTGCTGGGAAGGCGACTTAAAGCAGTCTTTCCGGAGGCGGACCCGGAGATTTTTGCCTTTATCCTAACCAGCCAGCCGTCCTATAGAACCCCAGGATGACCATCCAGCACCCTTGACCCCAGGTGGA